>NC_092087.1:108762934-109106998 GCF_045679555.1 Salvelinus alpinus
CACTGTTCTCCAATCATTTTACATACACCTCCCTGGTTGGCCAGAATCATGTCCAGTTCTAGTCTATTTTGTCTACTGGTTTGAGAGGTAGCCTCCAATCGTTCAGCCATCCCCGTAAGTACTGTGTGGGTGTAGTTTAACAAATCATTGTTGATTATAGTAGATATAATTGATCCAAGCATTCTGCTTAGCATCAACAATAGCTGGGCCAAACTGGGCAATAGATGCCACAGGCCATCATTCCTGTTTGATGTCTGGTATTCGTGGGGGACCCCTATTGGGACCCCAACAGGTTGGTGTGCATGTTATCTGTACCCTCGGACCAAGGAGCGTCACGGTTCTGCCGTCTCCTGGGTTGGTACCGAGTCTCTGTGTCATGTGCAGCTCCCAGAAGTTGATTAGCTGTAACCTCAATAATAGGCAATGGTGTTATCAGACTGGCCAAAACACATGTGCAACGACAATTTCCTTTCAAAATGGGGGTCAACTGCCTGGCAGGTCCACACATCCACCATACATCAGCAACACCTCTAGTTAATAGTGACATTAGTGATGCAGGCAGCAGTAGGGAACCTCCCATAGTCTCTACCTCTACCTGTACCAGTGTTACAGCTGTAATATCCTCCATATGCCTTAACTCCCCACGGTACCTTCTGGGGAGGTACTTCTGGGAACACAAAACTCAAGAGTTTTACACAAGGTTGAATTTGGCTTAAACTTTCCAATATACACATCCAACCTTCCACATTACTTAGGGCAAATGGGTGAGCAGCCAGAATAGGTCTGGCATGTCCACATACGACACAGTCCTTTCTATTAAGTATTCTGTAGGCCAACCACATATTCTCCCTTTCCTCATAACCAGTTTCAGTCCCCAATTGTTCACTATCTTAGATGTCTTTTATATTTATTACCTGTACCAGATTGGAGAGCTTAGGTGGTGGTGTGGGACTTGGTCTTGAAGTGGTGGAGGAGGCCGGCTGAACCCTGGTCCGTTAGAACTGGTGGTGGTTCTGGCAACACTGTGATGGTAACATCCCCATCGTATCCTAATCAGACAGCTCAGGACTGCAAGCAGTCCTGTAAAACCCCACCCTCTCCCAAAGAACACATCATCAGCCAGAGGTCAAACAACACTTTCACTTCTATGAACGTACACAGTGAGGAAAGGTCGGGGTCAGGGAATTTTCATTAAGGAGTTGACCCCCGAGCTTTATTAGCAACAGTTCTTCTCCTTAACTCTGTGATCATTCGGCAGTGTCAGTGTGCCTCACCCTCCAAGTGCGATATGCCCCCAGGTCGAGTGAATCACCTTCTCCTTTAATTCACCTGCAACGCATAAAATCCTGGACATACAGATTTGGTTAACCACCAGTTTCTCATTTGTTTTATCTGATTATATATTTAACTTCTATACCTATTTGTTAGCTATAATTTTGAATTTTACATTAGTTTATTTTCCAATAGGCCCCATCCTATCCTAGACCACAATGTACCCCTCCCCCGTTTGATACCTGGCTCTGGCCAGGTATCAACCTTACCTACTCTAAATAATGACTTAGTACATTATAATATAGAAACGTCCCATTCATTCGCCGCATATCCAATTCTCCCTTGGGCGTACATTCATATCTATTTTTTTCCAATTCTCTGTCAAGTGACTTATCTACTTTAAAATGTATCTGTGCTGCTTATATATGTTAAACCCTTTCTCTCCTTTCTTATTTCACAGCCTACCTTGCTCATTTCCCGGTCCACCCTCCCCACTCTACTCTCAAACCTTCAAAGTCTCAACAGTGCGGGGTAGACCCATCTGTCTGCCTTTTTCTAATAATAGTCAATAACAACTATGTGTTCTTTTGCAATATTAACTAAGTGTCTCACTGTTTTGACTTTATCTATCCCAAATGGATTTAAAATAACAACATGTCTTATAGTGTCAATCTCTAAAGTCCTTACATAACCTTAATAAACCTATCTCTATCTTCTAATGGCCAAAACAAATGCTAACCTTATGGTCAAGAGTTATAAACTAGTATCCCAAATGACACAAATTCATTATTCCCACTACATTCTCCCGTGAGTGATCAAGTCACCGGAAAATGCAATGAAAATAGGTCAAAAAGGTTACACCTACATTCGTGTTCCATACCATATCTAGGCATACCAAAAGAACCCTTCATCTTCTCAAAGTCCCTTGCCTAAATAAAACTCAGAAAGTAAAACTCCTATTCCAATATGAGTGTATTCTTTTAAGATATCTTGTCTCTGGGAACACGGAAAACCCCTTAACCCAAACGTTTACCACAAAAACAAAACCTAATAATTATGATAATACCCTTAAATCATTCGTTCTAAATTTCCCCGATGTTTCATGTAACACAACTGTGATAAACGTGTACTGTCCCTTTAAAAACTCCCTGCCAGCCATACCAGGTTGCGAGTCGTTCATTGTTCCCCATAATGAAAACAGATCACGTTTAGAATACGTTTACTTATTGTTCGAATTCTCTGGTGTTACCTAAACAAAAACCAATAACTTTCAGCAACTTTTGAAAAGTATCTCAAAGCTATAATGTACACATTTTCCCTCTAAATGACACAACCAATTTTCTCTAGCATAATTTAATACGGCCACACCCGGTGGGGAAAGTACACATTTTATCCCGTTCCTCCTATAATACTCAATGCTAAATTCAAAGTTGTGGTTAAATATATGGATTTGCCAATCATTATCAAATGTTAAATATACAGGTTTAGTACTTTTATCAAATAGATTAGTATAGTTCAAATAAAGATATGCGTTTACTAGCGCTCAACCTGTGTTCAGAACGCAGCAACTAGCCAATATAATACCAAAAATGACTGTCTTATTCCTGCCTCTAGGCAAAACATCTAGTTACCCCAACTAAGTTTGGCAGCAAAACTATCGTATAAGTAAAATCGACTTCTCAACTTTCTCCATTCCAAAGTGTAAACTTACCATATACTTCGCTAAATTTATCTCGCATGTCACCCAATCCATAACAATAATATCATTAGTCTGTAAATTTAACCTGAATAAGTTATTAAACGTATTCTCTCTACTCCGAATTGGTTTTAAGTTTTTTTCTCTGTCACCAGCACTCAAACAGGCTCCTGGGAGACCGTTGAGTGCTGCAATACTGCCATCTTCTGTCCATTCTCTGTATAGCTCTCCACCCCCAAACTATTCTAAGAGTTATGAGTGTGTGGAGGAATATCACAAATAAGGGGCCAGATATCCCTAGTCTTGCCCAGGGAGGGAGAAATGTCCCTCTAAATGGGCGAGGTTCCTTTTTCAGGGGAGGCGGAGTTTGATGCCGCATCCCCTGAGTCAGGAATGTCTTCATTTGGAATCGGATTTAAGCTGTTTAAATCAGCTCTGACTTCTGTCAGTGTTCTAGAAGGGATTGGGGCTGGAGTGCAATGTGTGAGGTGGTGCCAAGGTGCGCCTGATTTACCTTTGACCTGGACTGAGTGTGAAGTAACTTCCCTCACTTCGTACAGTCCAGTCCACCTGGGTTCTAGCCACTTTCTCTTGCGGACTTTTAACCCCACCCAGTCACCAATTTTTTACCTTCAGTGATGGCGGATCTTCTGTCAGCTTCCCCATTTGGACCTTGTGAATCTGTGTGGAGAGAGCTGCAGAAAGTTCCGTCAATTATCAGACATTACAATTTGTTATACATCAAGGGCGGGCATATGACCTCCCTCCCTTGGTGAACCCAGCATGACTCCTCCAGCCATTGTCTCATGAGGAGAGAGATGGGTGCCTGCACCTGGAGAGGCTATCATGGCCAGCAACGCCAGGGGCAGGACTTTAACCCAAATCAACTTCAAACCTGCACATACATTTGATTGGCGCGTTCCACGAGACTTATGAGATTGTGGCCTGTACACTAACCCCATCATTAAACAACATCCATTAATCAGTTGACATTTACACATCCGACCCTATTGGTACATGGAGCGTTTGTCATTAAACAATACACATGAGTTCGGTTTGCAGCCACTTCCTTTCAGCGCTGAACGTGAATTCTTTGCTCATCAGATATGCTGCAACCCCATGGTGGGTGTGGATTTCCAATGGATGGCACATTATCATGTGGGCTGTTTTTCCAATAGCTTTTGCCACTGCAGCCACATACCTGGAGCATGTGGTTTGCCCTTCTTCAATGTGGTCCAGTTTGGAGGAGTGATACCTCAACACTCTACTCTCCCCCTCTAGGTTCTGGAAAAGGATGGATGATGTAAATCCTTCCTTTTCAGAAACATCCAGATGGAACTTGTTTTTTTTTTTGTCAGGTGCTGTTAGGGCTACTGCCACTTAGAGATCTGTTTTCAAGAGTGCAAAAGCCTTTGATGCTTCAGTAGTCCAGGACAATGATGAGTGTAGGTTAGTGGTGAGCAGCTTCAGGGCCATGGGGCATATTCGTCAGCCATGCCCTGAAAAGGGGGAGGTGATTGCTGATTCGGGTCTGGATTGGGGTGATTGTATGCGGGTTGAAGGGCCGCACGTGGTTGATACATCATTGGCCTGACTCCCCCTTGGTCTAGGGGCGTATCCTCGTCCCCTTTTGGCCAGAAACTGGCTTTGGGCCGGGGTTATTGGGTGCGGACACTGTCGCACCATGTGCCCAGCTTGTTTACAATTATGACAGCTTCCATAAGATCCAGAGTACCTCTGGGGCTGTCCCCATGTGGGTGAATAGTTTGATTGTGGTAGTGGGTAGTAGGGTTGTAGTGGTGGTTCCGACGAAGGGTATGGCTGAAGCGGGTAGGCATACGGCAGTTGGAATGGCTGCTCCTGGGGTGGGTGTATAGTTGGTCCCTGCTGGGTGAAGATGGGTAGTTGTTGTTGCTGTATCATTCGGGAAACAGTTTTTTCAATAATTTGTGAGATTTCTTGTTGGTCTTCAGCCACCATCTGTTTCTTGGGTTTCTCTCCTTTCTGGGCCTCTTTCAATTGTAGTTTCAAAAGTTGTACCTGTAGGGACTGGATTTGTGGTTCAGCCCCTCCCTTATCCTTATTGTATTGGGTGATGTGGTGATGCACATGGGAGTTGAACTGAGCCTGGGGAATTGCCATTAACCCCACAGTGCCCCTGAGATGGATTGGGGCCGATGGGGCTGCTGTGGTGGTAGGTGGGGCGTCATTATTGTTGGGCCTGCCCTCTTTGGTGTCAGTTGGTGCTCCAGTGCCCACCCCCATCGTATCAGGTTTCCTGTAAGGGAGTGCTCTTCTAATTTCTTCAATTGCCCAAATTCCTATTTTCAGCTCAGCCTCTGCTCTTTCCCTTTGCTTTGTTCCTTCCTTTTTAAATAAGTGACTCTTATTCTTTTCAGCTTCACTTTCTATCTTTTCCTTCACTGCTTCCCCTAATTTTTTCTCCATAGTGAGGAGCTGCCCTTTTGATGGGGAGACTCCACTAAGGAAACCGGCTTGCGTCCATTTCAGCCTCACTTCTTCCCAAATTCTTTTAACGGGTTTGTAATGTAATCTCCCGCCTGCTCTGTCTTTCATTCTCTGATCTAAATATTCGTTGAATTTGTGTTTGGGGACGATAGTCGTGGTCATTTTGTCGTTAAGCTATGTCTGGGTCTATTATTATCTTTGTATACTTTAGCCCGTCACTGATCGAAACCAGCGATGTATTTTTTCTCTAACCCCCCTTAGTCTCGTGTCCGACCCGCGTGGACAAAGAATTTTATTGCCGTGTATTCGATGAATTATTTTCGTTTTCCAACAATATTTCAGCTATATCTTTTTGAAACAATATACGAATATATTCACGCGCTCCTGATATAATTGGAATGACAGTTTTAGGTACTTATAATAAAAATATTATTGCTTTTCGCTTATTCAATTAATTAAATACCTTGGCAAAATATTTCAGAAGTTTCCTTTGGGAACAATATACTAATGAATTCAGGCGCTCCTGATATAATTGGAATGGCAATTATAAGATCTTTTATTCGAAAGATATTATTACTTTTAACTTTTTCGATTAATTTGAACTCGTTTTTTTTCTCGATTAATTAAATACTTTGCCAAAACATTCAAGAAATTTCCTTTGGGAACAATATACTAGTAAATCAAGCGCTTCTAAAATAATTGTCAAATTAATTCTAACCCTTAAGGATTTATCAACAGCACGAGAGGGAAAAATCAGGTCAACTTATCAGCAGAAAATAGCTGCTTCTCTGACCCGGCGGTCACTTCCAACACAGCCTCAACTTAGCATATGGCTAATTATTAGCAATCGGCCTCGTGGAACGTTCAATCACTCACATTGATTTGGCGTTATCGACTTGTCTCGGTTCTGCTCATGCAACTTATTTCATCGATTCCTCACTGGTATATCAGACTACTTGGAATACATTTCAGCATTTAATTCCTCACTGTTATCAGACTACTTGGAATACATTCAGCATAGCCTTCTGTCTACTGGAATGCCAACTCCAGTAGGCTCAGGTTCGCTATTACCACAATTCCTCACTGGTATATCAGACTACTTGGAATATATTTCAGAATTCCTCACTGTTATCAGACTACTTGGAATACATTCAGACAAAATTCATTTAATTCCTCACTGTTATCAGACTACTTGGAATACATTCAGACAAAATTCATTTAATTCCTCACTGTTATCAGACTACTTGGAATACATTCAGACAAAATTCATTTAATTCCTCACTGTTATCAGACTACTTGGAATACATTCAGTTAATTCCTCACTGTTATCAGACTACTTGGAATGGGATTTTTAACGCAGATATCCTTACACCGTGCCTTAGATTCTAGACAATTCCACATAAATTTAGCAACAATTCACACTCACCTCAGTACTTCTGATCATTGAATTTAGATATTGGCTATAATACAATATGCAGATTTTGATTAAACCGGCTCTGCTTACCTTAATATTTTCGAGCTCTTTGATCAGTTTCCTGGGTGAGTTGAATCCCCGGCAGCTCCTTTTCAGGTCACCCGTCTCTCTGATCCGTCTCTCACTTGTCTCTTTTCTCTATCAACTTTTTATGGACCGAATTCAGAGAAGAAAACCATCCTCTGCTACCAATTTGTTGATAAAACGTTTACTTGAGACAGGAGAACAAGTGGAGACATAGGACGAGGTGGATAATTTTATAATAAGGCCGTTTTATTCAAGTGTAAAGATATCAGGCAAAAGCGTGCACGGCCCCTTTCTGTCAGATTCTTATGAAATCGTCGGAGAAGAGGCCGCTCTAAGCAGTACATACAGATTATATAGGCAACAAGCAAAGTAGGTTGATCTTGTCGTCTGGCCTTCCGATTGGTCGATCTGGGTCGTGGGTAGTCCTGCTCGTACCCGGTGTCGACGTTCCATTGGTTCTTGACATAGTTCTTTGTCTGGAGCTCCAACCCTGAGTTGTGTGTGTCTGAGTGATTGTCATGGGGGAGGGGAGTTGTGGGTGTCGTGCATGTGTCCAATGAGTCCAGCATATGTCCAATAGAAAGAGGGAGTGTGTATATTATGTCAACCATAGCTAATGTTGAGAAGTTGTCAAAACAAGTTACCAATATCTAATACAATTCCTTACAGTATGACATTGTAATTCTGGTTGTTTTAGGGACTCCTGAAACAACCAGCAAACCAGGCTTTCGTTTTGTGTAACAGTGGATGTAAAGAATCTAGCTAGCTGAAGAATTTACTGCAAATTGAATGTACAATTTTGTAAGCTTGTCTTGCTGATATTTGCCATGCAGATAGATGAAATCACGTAGCTAGCTATGCTCTTGCTTATTGTGCAGTGGATGATTAAAATCCCTGTATACCCATGGATGTGTAGCTAGCTATCTAGCCGATCTGTGTATGGACCCAAACGTTTGGTATACATATTAGTTCAGAACCTAGCTATGAACCTCAGCTATCAGTCAGTTGTATCAACTTCAAAACAGCCTGAATGACATTAATGAAGCCTATGGGTTGAGTAGAATATAATATCATGTTGTACCAAGGATGCAAGTCGTATATACATGTAGTTATTACCATGCATTAGATTCCCACATTGTAGCCTGTACATTTAATATATTCACTGATCATGTACTCTACCTTGGCAGATAAAGATGCAGTTTAGGTATGAATGTCTTTGAGATTATTTTTCAGTCATATCCAATACCAGGAGTATCAAATTCCAGTATTTGAATGACGCTGTGTCTTCATGTATGTATTATAATTGTACACTTCAACAGTGTTTCCCAATATTGGTCCTGGGACATCAATGGTTACACATTGTAACTAATAGACTAGAAACAGGATTTAACTAGTTAATTCATATATACAGAAATATAATGTTAAAAAAACAGTACACTACACTTCCTATGCATCATGTAAATACTCCAACACCGGTTCATCTCAATATCTAATGCCCTTCATCTGCATTGATCTGATAAACACAGGATAGGTGGAGTATTTCATCACATTACACTTCATTTCAACCAGTAGAGAATGTGAAAAGCTTTATTGAAAAGCTCATTATCCAAGTGTTATAAATACAAGTTCAATCTGTACTTCAATGCATTATAAAACAGAGGAACAAAGAGGAGGTGGAGAGAGAGGTGTAAAAGACAGAAAGGGAAAGAGGTAAGCACATAGGAGCAGGGAAGGCAGCACATGATTAATGAATCACAGTGCTACCTAAATATTCTCTCAGTTCATCACAATTACATAACAGTGTCTCTAGTCGGCACAAAGGTTATCTTAAAAGAGGGTGAGGTGGCGATGATGGGACTGGGGGTTGGCATCCTCTCACATCAAAACATATCTGCAGACGAGAGACAGATGGAGAGAGAGAGAGCATGTTTAAACCTTGTGTTTTAATTTTTTATTCTAACATTGTTAGTCATCAATCAGGAGGTGAAATGCAAAACTGACCTTGGATCATTAACTCTGGGACTACTGCATCTGTCTGTATTTCAATGTAAAGCATCTCTTTAATAATACTTCCTGTATATAAACTGACCTGGGATCATTAACTCTGGGACTACTGCATCTCTCTGTATTTCAATGTAAAGCATCTCTTTAATAATACTTCCTGTATAATATAAACTGACCTGGGATCATTAACTCTGGTACTACTGCATCTATCTGTATTTCAATGTAAAGCATTTCTTTAATAATACTTCCTGTTGACCCGACCAAGTGACCTCTCACCTCTGACCATGCTGTGCCCTCTATGTAGCCAGTCCAGATGCAGGAGGGGTTCACCGACACAGCTGATATAACCTAGAGGATTTAGGGAGAAGGGGAGAGAGGGATGAAGTGAAGGAGAGAGACTGTTATTGCAAAAATAAGGTAGTTAAAGCCACAGTGTTCAACAGGAATCTGTGTGTGGCCTCACCTGGTGTCCACACCACACTAAGTGGCTGCAGAGTACTTTATGCTGAAAAACATGAACGGACACACAAGGACAAACAATATAGCGTAGTTATAGAAATAATGAAGTGTCTTACTATTCTCCATGGTTAGCCCTCTTGCCTATTCGTTGAAGGTGGAAGGAGCCACAGTTATACACCTGAGCCTGCTTACTGCACAACACAATCCATCAATCAGATTGATACATGATTGTGTAGGTGTGGGTTATAGGGTGTCTAATTGTTCTACATTTTTTCAATATGGGTGATTTAAAACAGCCTGTTTTGTTTTGGCACAGACATCACACCCTTACCTAAACAGCACCCTCACCTGAGAAGTAGAAATCAAAGGGAGAGAAACTATGAATTGAATAACTGCAGTTGACATAGCTAAGTAAATGGAAGAATACTCTTATTACAATGTGAATGGCTCTTAAACGAGCCTTTGGTTGTGCATAGTGTAGTCTATGGTGTTGCTAGGGAACAGCAACCTCTTTGAAGAGCCTTTGGTTGTGCATAGTGTAGTCTATGGTGTTGCCAGGGAACAGCATCCTCTTTGAAGAAGTAGGAGGTGAAGATCTCCTGCACACGGATTGCCTCTCTTGCTGCGTTGTTGGACCCCATCCTTGAAACATCCTGCAGAGCAGCAGACTCCTCCTCTGGCACACGGCGGCGAGCTGCAGATCCCCTCCTGGTCCTCGTGTCATCGTCATGAAGTTACGCAGGACACAGGTAGCCTTCACACACCTGAATTCCTCCAGGAGGCAGTCCCAGATGACCCTGGTCACCCAACCTTGCAGTGCCCTACACGGTAACTGTAGGCAATCGTTTTGAAGGAATCTCCAGTTACAAGGTATCTGTAGGAATATGGAAGACAATGTCATTATTAGACTTTTACATCACCAGGTCATTGTGGATTACTAAAGTATAATATCCCTGATAACAAATCATGATAACATTGGATTGATAGATGCATGGGCACACATATGTACATGTGTAGCATGTGACAATAACAGGATCATATCAAGGACAGCATCACAAATGAATACATAAATACCACTTGAAGCTTGATGATGAGTTGATCATTTGAATCAGCTGTGCAGTGCTGAGGCAAAAACAACAATGTGCCTCTTTGAGTCCCCAGGACTGAGAACCACTGCTCTCCATTGGGACCTCTTCATATGTAGACTGGCTATCATAGAGCTCTTTATCTGAGGACAGAAAACCTCACAAGAAACACACTTCATTATAGTCAAATTACACCACACTGAATATTATGTTACTTTTATCTCCGTCCTCACTTCTAGGGACAGGAACTACACAAAAGTACCTGCCCTATCCAGAATAGCCTCCTCTCTCACTGACAGTTGGGGCTGCTATCCTTTCACCCTCCATGGCTGTTAGCTAGCTACCTACAAAAGCATTTGGAGTTTGTTTTTTACAGTGATAAATACATCAAGATAGCTAGCTAATATGAAGTTAGACAGCTGATGATATTTAATTCACTTAGCTATCTATCTATACAGACTGGTTACCTATTTAGATGTGATATGAAAGTATTGTGTGAAATTATTTTGATGTGATATTAAAGTATTGTGTGAAATAATTGTTATGTGATATGAAAGTATTATGTGAAATTATTTTGAGGAGTAACGGGGGCAGAGAATCAGCAGTAGAAACAATAACAAAGCGTACTCCCTGCCCGTTGAGAATCGATTCACATTTAGATGGAATATTTGACTATTTTAGCTGCCAGAGCCAGTCTACCTCTGAAAATAACATACAGTCCTTGGACCTTGAGGAGTAACGGGGGCAGCAATCAGCAGTAGAAACAATAACAAAGCGTACTCCCTGCCTGTTTCGGTAAAAAGCTGAGGGATGGGGCTGGAGAAATGCAACCATCCATGATATCAACATTCTAGTTAACCATGTTTTGGGGATATACCGTGTTTGTTTATATTTACTGACAAACATTGGAGTAAAAAAAAGCTCATATTTTGGGTTCTGATGGGGTACGACAGTTGAACTAAGCTCATGAGGCATTTATAAGTGATTTCTTCAAGAAACAATGGGTACATATCATTAATGTATAAGTCCCAAAATGGATGTAACAACTGCTGATTGCCCCTTTAAGACTACATATTGGGCTAATCTAATAGGAGATATTGAGGACTACAGTATTTCAGGCATTGTCATTGGATGCATTTGATCAATTGTTAACGTTTTGTTGATGGTCCACTCTTGATGTTCTACACGTTACAGTGAAGTTTCAGCCATTCCTACAGAACAACATTACAGTGTAGAACCCCTTTACTGCATATTGGTTCAACAACTGCAGAGACGGTACTTACTGGGGTTAAACAGATCTCCAACCTCCTCTTCTTCCTCCAATGTGACAGTAACCTCCCCCTCCTCTTTCACACCAAAAACTACATCCTCCTCTTTCTCATCTTCCTCCTCTTTAACTCTGAACGCGTCCTCCTCTTCTTTCACTGAAACGTCTTCCTCTTTCACTGTAACAGCCTCACCCTCTACTTCTTGTTTTACTGTGACATCCTCTTCTTCCTCCTCCTCTTTCACGACAATGTTCAGCCACAGACCTCCTTTCTCCGTCCAGCAGACCTTATCCTCTTCTTTAACAGGAGGGGAGAAGTTTATGGAGCTCATGTTCGGGGATGTTAGCTAGCTAGCTATCATTAGCGACTAGGCTAGTGCTAACTTAACCAGCCAGATACTATAGCTGACTAATACAAAATAACGTAATATTAAATTGGTTAACAAGTAGATACGACCTAAGTGTGTCGAAAACACAGCAGCTAATATACACCGAAAGCGTATAAATAGCTTGAATCTTTCGGCTATGTTGGCTAGCAAGCTACCGAGGTGGTTGACGAGCTGTTTATGAAGAACCGTCCACTAGATTTTACGTCACGCTGGCAGCGTCGCCTGAAAGACGCACATCGCCGTCTGCTGACTGGAGGGGAAACGCAGTTAAGAGAAATATTTTATTTTCAGACAAAGATTATTTTAAATGGATTTAATTAAATAATACTATTATATTGAGACATACAAAGACAGGAATGTGTTGATTGATTAGTGCGAATAAAAAATGTTTACCACAGCATATTTAAGGCAGTTTCATTAAGTTATACTACATCTAAATTAGCAGCTAGCTACTGTAGGTCCATACTGCTCCTACGTGGTGTAACAATACATCATATAGATGTATATAATGAACAGACTAGGTCTATACTACTCCAATATTTACCCTCTTAATACAAATGATCCAAATACAAATGGTACAAATAACAAAATGAAAGCAGCCTGAAAGTTGTTTACACCGTTTGCTCTAAGATTCAATACATCATGTAGATGTATATAATGAACAGACTAGGTCTATACTGCTCCTATATAATGAACAGACTAGGTCTATACTGCTCCTACATGGTGTAACAATACATCATGTAGATGTATATAATGAACAGACTAGGTCTATACTGCTCCTACATGGTGTAACAATACATCATGTAGATGTATATAATGAACAGACTAGGTCTATACTGCTCCTACATGGAGTAACAATACATCATGTAGATGTATATAATGAACAGACTAGGTCTATACTGCTCCTACGTGGTGTAACAACACATCATGTACATGTATATAATGAACAGACTAGGTCTATACTGCTGCTGCATTTTTGTATTATTATGTGTTATTTATTTCCCCTTTATTTAACCAGGTCGGCCAGTTGAGAACAAGTTCTCATTTACAACTGCAACCTGGCCAAGATAAAACAAAGCAGTTCGACACATACAACAACACAGAGTTACACATGGAGTAAAACAAACATACAGTCAATAATACAGTAGAAAAATAAGTCTATATACAATGTGAGCAAGTGAGGTGAGATAAGGGAGGTGAAGGCAAAAAAAGGCCATGGTGGCGAAGTAAATATAATATAGCAAGTAAAACACTGGAATGGTAGATTTGCAGTGGAAGAATGTGCAAAGTAGAGATAGAAATAATGGGGTGCAAAGGAGCTTAAATAAATAAATACACTAGGGAAAGAGGTAGTTGTTTGGGCTAAATTATAGTTGGGCTATGTACAGGTGCAGTAATATGTGAGCTGCTCTGACAGCTGGTGCTTAAAGCTAGTGAGGGAGATAAGTGTTTCCCGTTTCAGAGATTTTTGTAGCTCGTTCGTATTAATGCAGATATTATGGACATTTTATTTAAAACATGTAATTAAACTATAATTGTAGCTCCTTTAATTTAGACCCAAAATGTATTTGCTATGTGTGCTATTGCCCGGCTATTAAAAGGAACAGGCGACTATTTGAGACTCAGCCTCAGGAATGTTTGGTCACATGGAATCAAGTGGTCACTAGATGTCTACGGTGCCAAAGAGAATTATAGTTGGGAGTGTTGGGAGTGTTAAGTGTGTTGATATAACGGTAATAATGTCAAAATTCCACTTTTAACAACCATCAGAATTGGTTAAAAAAAGGTTATGCCTGAGTGGTGCAGCAGTCTAAGGTACTGTATCGCAGTGTTAGAGGTGTCACTATAGACCCGAGTGGTGCAGCAGTCAAAGGTACTAGATCACAGTGTTAGAAGTGTCACTATAGACCAGAGTGGTGCAGCAGTCTAAGGTACTAGATCACAGTGTTAGAGGTGTCACTATAGACCCTAGTGGTGCAGCAGTCTAAGGTACTAGATCACAGTGTTAGAGGTGTCACTCTAGACCCGAGTGGTGCAGCGGTTTAAGGTACTAGATCACAGTGCTAGAAGTGTCACTATAGACCAGAGTGGTGCAGCAGTCTAAGGTACTGTATCGCAGTGTTAGAGGTGTCACTATAGACCCGAGTGGTGCAGCAGTCTAAGGTACTGTATCACAGTGTTAGAGGCGTCACTATAGACCCGAGTGGTGCAGCAGTCTAAGGTACTGTATCACAGTGTTAGAGGTGTCACTATAGACCGAGTGGTGCAGTGGTCTATGGTACTAGATCACAGTGTTAGAGGTGTCACTATAGACCCGAGTGGTGCAGCGGTCTAAGGTACTGTATCACAGTGTTAGAGGTGTCACTATAGACCCTAGTGGTGCAGCAGTCTAAGGTACTGTATCACAGTGTTAGAGGTGTCACTATAGACCGAGTGGTGCAGTGGTCTATGGTACTAGATCACAGTGTTAGAGGTGTCACTATAGACCCGAGTGGTGCAGCGGTCTAAGGTACTAGATCACAGTGTTAGAGGTGTCACTATAGACCCGAGTGGTGCAGTGGTCTAAGGTACTGTATCACAGTGTTAGAGGTGTCACTATAGACCCGAGTGGTGCAGCGGTCTAAGGTACTGGTCCCGTGTGGCTCAGTTGTTAGAGCATGGCGCTTGCAACGCCAGGGTTGTGGGTTCATTCCCCACGGGGGGACCAGGATGAATATGTTTAAACTTTCCAATTTGTAAGTCGCTCTGGATAAGAGCGTCTGCTAAATGACTTAAATGTAAATGTACTGCATGGCAGTGTTAGAGGCGACACTAGAGGCGTCACCCGGGTTCGATCCCGGGCTGTACCACAACCTGCCGTGATCGGGAGTTCCATAGGACGGCACACAATTGGCCAAGCGTTGCCCGGTGTTTCCTCCTACACATTGGTGCAGCTGGCTTAAGCGGGCGGGTGTTAAGAAGCGCGGTTTGACGGGTCATGTTTCAGAGGACGCATGACTCGACCTTCGCCTCCTGAGCCCATTGGGGAGTTGCAGCGATGAGACAAGATCGAAATTGGGGAGAAAAAACGGGGGTAAAATGATAAAAAATGTTTAAAAAATGACAACAAAGGTTGCATCCCAACGTGACAATAAACAGTAGGCAAAGTGACCATGTCAGGACAAAATGAATTCAAACGTTTTACCCTCCATTTGCAACATCACTGACCACCATCACTGTCTTTCCTTCGTGGATCTCCTGCATGTTTACATATCTGGCATTACTCATCTCATATGTATATACTGTATTCTATCCTATTCTACTGTATCTTAGTCTATGTATTACTCATCTCATATGTATATACTGTATTCTATTCATTAACAAATACTAAGAGGGACCAAGAGTCTTTTGATTGGTCAGTCATTGGGTTCATTTGTTGAAATCAAATCAAGCTTTATTTATACAGCACATTTCAGACATGGATGCAACACAATGGCTTCACAAGAAAAAAACAAATAAAAAAATGAAATATTTAGTACACAACAAACAGAAGACTAACAACTGAAAGACTAATGAGCAGCCTAAGGAAATGCCATTGATTAAAATATTAATTGGATGCAATGCAAAATTCAAGGTATTTTTTTTTTAGGAGGGGTTCATCTCTCCCTGGTACCATATAGAACAGAAACAGTAACTCATGCTCTGGAATGCGGTCTCTTTAGGTTTTAATCACCCAAAAGACATTGTAAATCTCCTGTCAGTGTTTTCTCCCAGAGGCCCATCCTCAGTAGAACACACAGACAGAATAGTTCTAAGAACCCTCTATTCTGTTGCATAAAACAACCATTTGATGCAATAAAAGTATTATAACATAATGTTGCAATTTTTCTCTCAGTGTCCACTGAAAGTTGACAAGTAACAACAACTGGGACCTAAAAGACACCCACCATGAGACCCACTAAATCTGCCCAAGAAGAGGCAAACAAAATAAAAAACCCACACCAAACTTAAAGACAGGAAGCAATCCAAAAAGGTGGAGCAACTAAAGGTGTTGACTCTCCACATCTATCAAGACAACTGGAGCACTGGGCCAGACACTCTTAAATAGAACCTGGACCAGCTCAGGTGAAACACCTTCCCACTAACGAGGTGACACCAATCAGTGCGTCATACGTGCTAACGAGCTAGACGTGATAAAGTTCAACCTCAAAACATAAATGGAAAAACCAAAGCCTGTAACACCTTCCACCTTAAGACAAATATATCCTATATTTCTGTTGAACAAGTTTGCTCACCACCAACAGAAAACTTTTTTCTGTTGAAATATTTTTCCCCTTCCCCTTCTAGAACTCTCGTCCCCTTGGAACAAAATAAATTGTGATCCCTGGCAACGCACTGGCTAAACGCAAAACTTGCTGACTGCCCACCCTTGAGACAATCAGCAACCAACACCTGCAATATCCGTAGTAACTTTCCACCTTGCTTCTCTCTCTTTTCAGGGTTCAGTCGATAGGCATGTTGTTGGATCGAGCCCAGTCCCCAATGTCATGCATTTGGGTTGGCACATCTGAGAATGAATCCTGCTATTCTAAAAGAAGGGTAACAACATCAATATAACCATATCAAAAAGCAGGGCAACATTGTCAATATAAATGTACCCAGAAATGGTCTGCTGGTTACAGAAATAATTATCATTACTAACTGTTACATAAATTGTAAATATGAAAATCAAAACCAAATGTTCACCCCTTTGTTAATATGTATTGGCAATAATTCACTTAATGGTGAGGCATGGAATAATAAAACATATCTTTTGTCAGGCTGAATGTTTGAATTATGAGGTGATTTGAGTCATGCTTCTTCAGTAGTGGAATAAAGACAATTAGCATTTGAATGTTGTCAAGAAATACTGGAGTGATGTCAGATTATTAATAAAATTGATTGTAGACCAATTTATTATACTGCTTTCATGTGTGTATATACACAAACATCTGCAACAATTATCATATTACATGTATTTTTTTTAAACAAGCAGCTTTTTTTAACTTGTAAAAAACAGCTAGCTACATTTAGAAGTGCTGCATTTTGATTAAAGTGAGTCACCAACAAAGTAAGTGTAACACAGCCCTTTTTTTGTTAGTCACTTTTTGTTAAATAATACTCTTTCAATTCAGAGCCTGGATTTTCCCCTGAGGCTAATATCCATATCATGCTGCAATCAATTGAACAGAGCAAAGGATAAGGTAAAATATCATTAAAATACTCCTACTACAATGTTAAAACATTCTACATTGTGACATCATTAAAATACTCCTACTACAATGTTAAAACATTCTACATTGTGACATCATTAAAATAGTCCTACTACAATGTTAAAACATTCTACATTGTGACATTTCATTGATATCATGAAACAACTCCTTCATGTATGTATTTTCTGATGTTTGATCAGAGATCTTTTATCAGAGTATCTCTTGTCACATAAATCACAGCTATAAGGTTTCTCTCCTGTGTGTGTTCTCTGGTGTGAAGTCAGCTTGCTAGATGCAGGAAAACTCTTCCCACATTGATCACAGCTATAAGGCTTCTCTCCAGTGTGGGTTCTCTGGTGTACTATCAGGTTGTTTAGCTGAGTAAAACTCTTCCCACATTGATCACAGCTATAAGGTTTCTCTCCAGTGTGTGTTCTCTGGTGTAGAGTCAGATTGCCAGACCGAACAAAACTCTTCCCACATTGACCACAGCTATAAGATTTTTCTCCTGTGTGTGCTCTCTGGTGTAAAGTCAGAGAGCCAGATTGAACAAAACTCTTCCCACATTGACCACAGCTATAAGGTTTCTCTCCTGTGTGTATTCTCTGGTGTACAGTCAGAGAGCCAGATGTAGTACATCTCTTCCCACATTGACCACATCTATAAGGTTTCTCTCCTGTGTGTATTCTCTGGTGTAGAGTCAGAGAGCCAGATTGAACAAAACTCTTCCCACATTGACCACAGCTATAAGGTTTCTCTCCTGTGTGTATTCTCTGGTGTGATATCAGGCTGATTGACTGAGTAAAACTCTTCCCACATTGAACACAGCTATAAGGTTTCTCTCCTGTGTGTGCTCTCTGGTGTAATGTCAGATGGCCAAATCGACTAAAACTCTTCTCACATTGACCACAGCTATACGATTTCTCTCCCGTGTGTGTTCTCTGATGAATTTTAATGCCTGATGAGGTGAATCTCTTCCCACAGTCAGAGCGGCAGTGAGTTCTCCTCCCTGTGGGTCTCTGCAGGTGTTTCTTGAGGTGTTCTGATCTGGAGAGACTCTTCTCTGCCTTGTCAGCATCATGAGGTTGTTGAGGCTCCCCAGAGGATCCACGATAGTCCCGTCTCTCTCCTGTGTGAACAACAAAGTCAGACAGATGATTAAAGGCCCACAACAGCGGTAATTCACTGTAAAAGGTGATGCCAACAGCATAGCCATGATGTTGTACAACAATTGATGTCTGTAATGAATGTTTAAATTATTTGACAATTGTCTTAAAATGAGCAACAAGTCATATTTTGTCTAAAATGTCACATTAGTAGTAACATCTAAGATTGTAGACTAGAAATAAGTTATTCATGTTGTTGAAACTCTAAGCAGTGTGGCAGAAGACTTTTGGTCTCCAATACAGGCCCCTTTCTGTGTTGCTAAAATTGCGGCACGAGGGCAATTTGGTTGCAGAAACTCCTCCATGCTAATGAGGAAACCACTAGTTATGGATGTAGTATATCTGGTCATGAGGAAACCACTAGTTATGGATGTAGTATATCTGGTAATGAGGAAACCACTAGTTATGGATGTAGTATATCTGGTAATGAGGAAACCACTAGTTATGGATGTAGTATATCTGGTAATGAGGAAACCACTAGTTATGGATGTAGTATATCTGGTAATGAGGAAACCACTAGTTATGGATGTAGTATATCTGGTAATGAGGAAACCACTAGTTATGGATGTAGTATATCTGGTCATGAGGAAACCACTAGTTATGGACGTAGTATATCTTTTAATGAAGAAACCACTAGTTATGGATGTAGTATATCTGCTAATGAGGAAACCACTAGTTATGGATGTAGTATATCTGGTCATGAGGAAACCACTAGTTATGGATGTAGTATATCTGCCTGGAGCAAAAATGGTGAGCAAAGATTAGAGTTTTTCACAACGTATTCTGAATGTGAATAGGGGAAAACTCAGGGGAGTAACCTCCATTTCCAGGTTGCTTATGAGTGCATTTCACACTACTTTGGATTATAATTGTAAGGCTCGTTTGAATGTCCTGCTTAATATAATGTTTGTGTCATCATCACAAATCAACCGCTTTGTACTTAAACACTTCAACCAGTAAAATGCTCTTTGGCTAGCTTTTCCATCAGCCTGACAATGAGGGTTTGTACACTATTTGCCAAATTGGCCCATAACTTCACCTAACAACAACACAGACCTACTGTAGAACCCATAACTTCACCTAACAATAACATAGACCTACTGTAGGACCCATAACTTCACCTAACAATAACAGACCTACTGTAGGACCCATAACTTAACCTAACAACAACATAGACCTACTGTAGGACCCATAACTTCACCTAACAACAACACAGACCTACTGTAGAACCCATAACTTCACCTAACAATAACAGACCTACTGTAGGACCCATAACTTAACCTAACAACAACATAGACCTACTGTAGGACCCATAACTTCATCTAACAACATAGACCTACTGTAGGACCCATAACTTCACCAAACAACAAATAAAGGAAAATAGCTCTGTGTGTTGTACAATAGCCTATCCATCAAGGAACAGTTCTCTACACATTATGAGCAAAGTATCTCTGTGTGCAAACAGACTAACGAGACCCTACCAGTAAATCAAGCAGACAATAACACATTATAAACACCAATTTGTTAGGGATGTTGGATCCAACGTGGAGCACGGCATAACTGTCTTTACCAGAGTAATGAATGAAGAAGCACTTTGGTTGTTGTTGCATGTCGTGATGTTTGTCATGTGACTGGCATTCAGAAAATGATTTCCTGGATCAGCTGATGATCGATGAACATGTGACTAACTAAACAGCTACAGTATTAAGAATTATGTGTAATTATTGAAGAACCACATTAATGACAGTATCCACTTGGGTGTTGTCAATAAAGTTAAGGTGACTCTCGGTTAGAACCATTGAATTTAGCAAACTCTGAAATTATTTAGGATTTCTGCAAACTCAAATGATTTGATTTGGAATTTCTGTGCCCATGAAAACTGTTTTCCCAGCGTAATATAAGGAAACTAAATGTTACGTGGGTAGAGTGTATTTCAGAGATCTGAATACAAAAAAAACTGTACTAACAGGACAATAACCTAAACCACAAGGCCAAATCGACGCTGGAGGACCTTACCAAGATGACATTGAATGTTCCTGAGTGGCCTAGTTACAGTTTGGACTTAAATCATCTTTAAAATCTATGGAAAGACTTGAAAATGGCTTTCTAGCAATGATCAACAACCAACTTGACAGAACATGAAGGATTTTAAAAAGAATAATTAATATTCACATGAAGATCAGTCTCCTATTGGATGACATCACGACTTCCCATCAAGCCAACTCCTTGAAGGCCTTACTATGACATCACTCACTCCTTCTAGTTTGCAGTTCTCTAAAAAAACACTATTTTGCTCAAAACATTTTTTTGTTTCCCTTTAGTGTGTTTATACTTTACTGTATTTATATATCACTTTCAACAGGAAAAGTTTTTTATTTATTTTTTATCACTGGAGGAGGTCATGAACAATTCATTAAAAAAATGTTCACCTTTATTTAACCAGTTGAGAACAAGTTATCATTTACAAATGCGACCTGGCCAAGATAAAGCACAGCAGTGCGACAAAAAAAACAGAGTTACACTTGGGATAAACAAAAGTACAGTCAATAACACAATATAAATATCTATATACAGTGTGTGCAAATGGAGTACAGAGGCAATAAAGGCAATAAGGCAATAAATAGGCCATAGTAGCAAAGTAATTACAATTTAACAAATTAACACTGGAGTGATAGATGTGCAGATGATGATGTGCAAGTAGAAATACTGGTGTGAGCAAAAAAAGTAAATAAAAACATGGGGATGAGGTAGGCAGTTGGATGGGCTATTTACAGATGGGCTGTGTACAGCTGCAGCGATCGGTAAGCTGCTCAGATAGCTGATGCTTAAAGTTAGTGAGGGAGATATAAGTCTCCAACTTCAGCGATGTTTTCAATTCGTTCCAGACATTGGCAGCAGAGAACTGGAAGGAAAGGCGGCCAAAGGAGATGTTGGCTTTGTGGATGACCAGTGAGATATACTTCCTGGAGCGCGTCCTATGGGTGGGTGTTGCTATGGTGACCAGTGAGCTGAGTTAAGGCGGCCTAGCAAAGACTTATAGATGACCTGGAGCCAGTGGGTTTGGCGACGAATATGTAGCGAGGGCCAGCCGACGAGAGCAGTGGTATATGGGGCTTTGGTGACAAAACGGATGGCACTGTGATAGACTGCATCCAGTTTGCTGTGTAGAGTGTTGGAGGCTATTTTGAAAATGAAATCGCCGAAGTCAAGGATCGGTAGAATAGTCAGTTTTACAAGGGTTTGTTTGGCAGTGTGAGTGAAGGAGGCTTTGTTTGCGAAATAGGAAGCCGATTCTAGATTTAATTTTGGATTGGAAATGCTTGGAAATGCTTAATATTAGTCTGGAAGGAGAGTTTACAGTCTAGCCAGACACCTAGATATTTATAGTTGTCCACATATTCTAAGTCAGAACCGTCCAGAGTAGTGATGCTAGTCGGGCGGGTGTGGGCAGCGATCGGTTGTTGATTGATCGGTTGTTCTTATCGGCTGTTGAGTCTGCCGATAAGAATACGGTGGTTGACAGAGTCGAAAGACTTGGCTAGGTCAATGAAGACGGCTGCACAGTACTGTCTTTTATCGATGGCGGTTATGATATCGTTTAGTACCTTGAGCGTGGCTGAGGTGCACCCGTGACCAGCTCGGAAACTGGATTGCACAGCGGAGAAGTTACGGTGGGATTCAAAATGGTCAGTGATCTGTTTGATAATTAACTTGACTTTCAAAGACTTTAGAACGGCAGGGCAGGATGGATATAGGTCTGTAACAGTTTGGGTCTAGAGTGTCACACCCTTTGAAGAGGGGGATGACCACGGCAGCTTTACAATCTTTAGGAATCCCGGGTGATACGAAAGAGAGGTTGAACAGACTATATATCTATATGTATATATATATACACACCTTAATAAAAGGCACATGATAGCCAGCTTGGAGGTTTCCAAAAGGCTTCATCAGACCAGAGAATCTTGTTTCTCATGGTCTGAGAGTCCTTTAGGTGCCTTTTTTGGCAAACTCCAAGCAGGCTATCAGGTGCCTTTTACTGAGGAGTGGCTTCCGTCTGGCCACTCTACCACAAATGCCTGATTGGTGGAGTGCTGCAGAGATGGTTGTCCTTCCGGAAGGTTCTCCCATCTCCACAGAGGAACTCTGGAGCTCTGTCAGAGTGACCATCGGGTTCTTGGTCACCTCCCTGACAAAGGCCCTTCTCCCCCGATTGCGTAGTTTGGCCGGGTGGCCAGCTCTAGGAAGAGTCTTCCAAACTTCTTCCATTAAAAAATGATGGTGGCCACTGTGTTCTTGGGGACTTTCAATGTTGCAGATATTTTTTGGTACCATTCCCCAGATCTGTGCCTCGACACAATCCTGTCTCGGAGCTCTAAGGACAATTTATTCAACCTCTTTGCTTGGTGTTTGCTCTGACATGCATTGTCAACTGTGGGACATTATATAGACAGGTGTAATCATACACAATATGATTTCATGTGGCACAAACAAAAACACAAATTCTCAGTCAAAAATATAAGTCAGAATACAGCCTTTCTATTCTCTCATTTGATTTCAGGATCTCTGAATGTTCTTCCACACAGAGAGCAGTGGTAGGACTTTTACCGTGTTTATCCTCTAATGCTCCTTCAGGCTACTTGACCAGGTAAAACCCTTTCCAGACTGGGAGCATTGGAAAGGCTTTTCTCCTCTGTATCCTCTCATGAGCTTTAAGGTACGCCATTCGTGAAAATCTGTTTTTACATTGGGAGCAGAAAATACTTTTCTCCTGTGTGTATTCTCTCATGCCTTTTCAGGTTAGTTAACATAGTAAAACTCTTTCTACACTGGGAGCATTGGTAAGGCTTTTCTCCCGTGTGTGTCCTCTCATGCAGTTTTAGGTTCCCTAACCAGCAAAAACTATTTTCACAGTGGGAGCAGTGGTGTTGTCTCGCTGGTTTGGGCGTCTCTGGGTCTGGTTCCCCTGAAGGACTCTTCCCGCTGTCAGAGTGAGAGTCTGGTTTCTCTCCTTGCAAAGACACACAGAGTATGTCGTTAAACAGAGACCTAAATGAAACCTCCACATGATAAAACTGTCTTCCTATGAAGTTTAATCTAGACTAGATCCCTCAATAAAAAAGCAGAACTGGTTGTCACAGAGTGGCTGTAGTGCTTTGTAGGCTGGGTAAATCCATTTGAATTCAATACATTTTTGACAGCATCCCTTTTGATTTAAAGAAATCTTTCCTTACATGTTTGACTATGGAAGAAGTGGTAATAAAGTGACTTCATGTAACTGAATGTAAAAACATTCATGAGATATACAGTACCAGTCAAACGAGTGGACACACCTACTCATTCAAGGGTTATAATTATTTCTTTTACCATTTTATCTACATTGTAGAATAATCGTGAAGAAATCAAAACTATGAAATAACACATATGGAATCATGTAGTAACCAAAAAAAGTGGTAAACAATTCTAAATATATTTTAGATTTTTCAAAGTAGCCACCCTTTGCCTTGATGACAGCTTTGCACAGTTACTATGGTTACTGTTGTTCCATGATGTGAATGTTATCCAATGTGTTACTATGGGTTATAGCAGTATGGACTGTTGTTCCATGTTGTGAATGTTATCCAATGTTTTACTATGGTTACTGTTGTGAATGTTATCCAATGTGTTACTATGGTTACTGTTGTTCCATGTTGTGAATGTTATCCAATGTGTTACTATGGTTACTGTTGTTCCATGTTGTGAATGTTATCCAATGTGTTACTATGGGTTATAGCAGTAAGGACAAATATTTTTTGTTGATACTTCCATGGGTCTTACAGTTCAAAATCAAATAGCAAAATTATCCTTGGTATAACCTTCTTAAAACAGTACAATACAGGGGAAGCCCTTCATGTTGTTTAAACCTTCTTAAAACAATTCCATATAGCTTAGAAGAACCCCCCCCCCCCCCCCCTCAGACAGGTCTTAGACTGTAATGGGTTAAAACTATCTGAGACTTACATTACTCTGAGACTTGTTATCCTGGGATCTAACATTACTCCGAGACTAGTTATCCTGGGATCTTACATTACTCTGAGACTAGTTATCCTGGGATCTAACATTACTCTGAGACTAGTTATCCTGGGATCTAACATTACTCTGAGACTAGTTATCCTGGGATCTTACATTACTCTGAGACTAGTTATCCTGGGGAATAGTTTTAATACATTTGCAAAAAATCTAAACCTGTTTTTGATTTGGCATTAAGGGTATTGTGATGGCATTATGGGGTATTGTGATGGCATTATGGGGTATTGTGTGTAGATTGATGAGGATTTAAAAAATAATCATCAATTTTAGAATAATGGGATGCACCGATATCACATTTTTGGCCAATATTTTCCTTGCCCCAAAAAACGATACCGATAACCGATATTTACATTTTTAGCGGCCTTTTAACATTATAGTACAGTTAAAAAGTTAAACACACACACGGAAGCAGCGGTCTAAGTCACTGCATCTCAGTGCAAGAGGCGTCACTACAGTCCCTGGTTCCAATCCAGGCTGTATCACATCAGGCCGTGATTGGGAGACCCATAGTAGTTGTCTATTATTGGTGTAGAGAGGAAGACAAAGGAGATGGATCCCACAGTAGTTGTCTATTATTGGTGTAGAGAGGAAGACAAAGGAGAGGGATCCCACATGTGGATAGGAAGACACAAATTATCATTATTACTGGAAAATATTCATTTAAAATCCAGGAATTGAACAACTTTGACTCTCTAGGTCAAGCCAGTAGGTTACAGAAGGATGTAACTCTCTAGGTCATGCCAGTAGGTTACAGTAGGTTGTAACTCTCTAGGTCATGCCAGTAGGTTACAGTAGGTTGTAACTCTCTAGGTCATGCCAGTAGGCTACAGTAGATTGTATCTCTCTAGGTCATGCCAGTAGGTTACAGTAGATTGTATCTCTCTAGGTCATGCCAGTAGGCTACAGTAGGTTGTATCTCTCTAGGTCATGCCAGTAGGTTACAGTAGATTGTATCTCTCTAGGTCATGCCAGTAGGCTACAGTAGATTGTATCTCTCTAGGTCATGCCAGTAGGTTACAGTAGGTTGTAACGCTCTAGGTCATGCCAGTAGGTTACAGTAGGTTGTATCTCTCTAGGTCATGCCAGTAGGTTACAGTAGGTTGTATCTCTCTAGGTCATGCCAGTAGGCTACAGTAGGTTGTATCCACGTGGAAACAATTATCAACCCAATGTCGAATTTGGTCAACAACAAAAATGAATGGCTTATTTGCTACATGAGGTTTACTTGATCCAACAGAAGTTTCGTAATGATTAAGTTGTTATGTAGACACATGACATACCGACAACTTTGATAAAAACACTACAGGAGTTGTCTCCAGATCACTATGCATATTCATGCTAGTAGCTTAGCATCTCTCTCCATTGAATACAGGCGGTTGACGTCAACAACCCTCATAGAATATAAACAATATATTGCAATAATAAGATTAATCCACCAATCCAAAGAAAGGATAGGCGGGAGCTAGACAACCCGCAGTGAAGCTTTTTGGACAACTACTCCCCTTGTGAGGGCAGAAAGACATCTTGTCAGTATATCCATAATCTTTGGTGTAGCCAACCCAACTCTCACATGGCACTATTGGGGGGCACGGTGTGTAGTAAAACATCACTACATGAAAATCACTACATGCCGTGCCCCCCAGTCTGCGGTCAGCAGATAGACCCTTCTCAAATATATATGTTAAGTCACTTTTTGGAAACGGAACGGAGAAAACAAGGGGTAGCTTGTTCTCTACGTCGTCTGATTCTAGACATATCAGTCATCATCCCAGGGCCCTCCGTTGAAGAGGTGTTGACGAGGCAACTCCGAATATCCAAAGTTAAAAACACATTTAAGGCGGTACTTACTGGTGTTAATCAGATCTCCTTTCCCCTCCTCTTCATCTTTCAATGTGACAGTAATCTCCCCTTCCTTCTTCACTCCAAAAACTGCATCCTCCTCTTTCTCTTCTTTTACTGTAACACCCTCCTCCTCTTTCACTCTGAACGCGTCTTCCTCTTCTTTCACTGAAACGTATTTCTCCTCTTCTTTCACTGTAACAGCCTCACCCTCTACTTCTTGTTTTATTGTAACAGCCTCCTCTTCCTTCTCCTCTTTCACGACAATGTTCATCCCCAGAGCTTCTTTCTCCGTCCAGCAGACCTCCTCTTCTTTAACAAGAGGGGAGTAGTTTAGTGAGCTCATGTTCGGGGATGTTAGCTAGCTAGCTAGCTATCATTAGCGACTAGCCTAGTGCTAACTTAACCAGCCAGCTACTATAGCTGACTAATACAAAATAACGTAATATTAAATAGGTTAACAAGTAGATACGACAGAAGTGTGTCTAAAACACAGTAGCTAATATACACCGAAAGCGTATAAATAGCTTGAATCTTTCGGCTATGTTGGCTAGCAAGCTACCGAGGTGGTTGACGAGCTGATTATGAAGAACCGTCCACTAGATTATACGTCACGCTGGCAGCATCGCCTGAAAGACGCACATCGCAGTCTGCTGACTGGAGGGGAAACGCAGTTGAGGATCATATTTTATTTTCAGACAAAGATTATTTTAAATGGATTTAATTAAATAATACTATTATATTGAGACATACAAAGACAGGAATGTGTTGATTGATTAGTGCGAGTAAAAAAATGTTTACTACAGCACATTTAAGGCAGTTTCATTAAGTCAAACTAAATCTAAATTAGCAGCTAGCTACTGTAGGTCCATACTGCTCCTACACGGTGTATCAATACATCATGTAGATGTATATAATGAACAGACTAGGTCTATACTGCTCCTACATGGTGTAACAATACATCATGTAGATGTATATAATGAACAGACTAGGTCTATACTGCTCCTACATGGTGTAACAATACATCATGTAGATGTATATAATGAACAGACTAGGTCTATACTGCTCCTGCATGGTGCAACAATACATCATGTAGATGAATATAATGAACAGACTAGGTCTATACTGCTCCTACATGGTGTAACAATACATCATGTATATAATGAACAGACTAGGTCTATACTGCTCCTACATGGTGTAACAATACATCATGTAGATGTATATAATGAACAGACTAGGTCTATACACGGTGTAACAATACATCATGTAGATGTATATAATGAACAGGCTAGGTCTATCCTGCTCCTACATGGTGTAACAATACATCATGTAGATTTACACTATCGTTCAAAAGTTTGGGGTCCTTGTTTTTTAAAGAAAATCTAATTTTTTCATTTATTTACCTGTTTTTGCTTTGTCATTATGGGGCAATGTGATGTCTTATGGGGTATTGTGATGTCATTATTGGGTATTGTGTAGATTGATTAGGGGGAAAAACGATTTAATCAATTTTAGAATAAGGCTGTAACGTAACAAAATATGGAAAAAGTGAAGGGGTCTGAATGCTTTCCGAATGCATTGTATATATAGGGGCAGTACTTAGTGACATCACTTCATGAAACAGGAGGTACAAATATATAACATAGATTCACAATATCAACATTCAATGTATCAAAATATATGACCAAGCTGGAAGTGGAAACGCCAGCCCAGCCACAAGCCTAGAGGTTCACTGATGATCAACCTCCTCCTTCACATCTGACTCCTGATGATCAACCTCCTCCTTCACATCTGACTCCTGATGATCAACCTCCTGCTTCACATCTGACTCCTGATGATCAACCTCCTCCTTCACATCTGACTCCAGATGATCAACCTCCTCCTTCACATCTGACTCCTGATGATCAACCTCCTCCTTCACATCTGACTCCTGATGATCAACCTCCTCCTTCACATCTGACTCCAGTGATCAATCCAGAGCGTCTTCTTTTTTGGGGGACCCCGATGGACGACGTCATCGAATAGGACGTCATCACCACCACCGCCCACAAGTTAATTGTCATTCAGGTTATTAATGGGAAGAACATTGGCAATATGTCCTGTCTGGTAACTTGTCTCGTTCAAAGGATTCACATTGGCAGGTGCACAGGGAGAAACACCATTAAAAAAACTCAGTTGATCTTAAACTGCGGAAACACTTTTGTAAGTCTTTAACTGCATCAAAGTCTGTGGCCTGAGGGCCTCCCGGGTGGCGCAGTGGTCTAGCTGTGCCACCAGAGTCTCTGGGTTCGCGCCCAGGCTCTGTCGTAGCCGGCCGCGACCGGGAGGTCCGTGGGGCGACGCACAATTGGCATAGCGTCGTCCGGGTTAGGGAGGGTTTGGCCGGTAGGGATATCCTTGTCTCATCGCGCTCCAGCGACTCCTGTGGCGGGCCGGGCGCAGTGCGAGCTAACCGAGGGGGCCAGGTGCACGGTGTTTCCTCCGACACATTGGTGCGGCTGGCTTCCGGGTTGGAGGCGCGCTGTGTTAAGGAGCAGTGCGGCTTGGTTGGGTTGTGCTTCGGAGGACGCATGGCTTTCGACCTTCGTCTCTCCCGAGCCCGTACGGGAGTTGTAGCGATGAGACAAGATAGTAATTACTAGCGATTGGTATACCACGAAAATTGGGGAGAAAAGGGGATAAAATAAAAAAATAGTCTGTGGCCTGTGATGTTGGGACAAATGATAGTCCCTTAATATACAAGAGACAAAATTCACAAATTCTACAGCACAACGTCAGAGTCATGTCTTCAGTGTAAAACTAACAATGACTCAATAATCCTTCTGGGAATGTTATGATGTCATAAAGGTATGGGCGGAGTTAGAAAGTTGGCTGTCAGAAGTACAGTTATACAATGTAAAATTACTTTTAATCTGTCTGTCTGTATATTTCAGTTAGATACCTCAGAGTTGGATAGGTGCTAGGTGCTGATGAATGCTCTGGCTGTGTTCCAGTGGGTCTGGGCAGGTGTGATGTAGTTAATGGAGATGGGGGTGTGTTCTAGTGGGTCTGATGTAGTTAATGGAGATGTAGGTGTGTTGTAGTGGGTCTGGGCAGGTGTGATGTAGTTAATGGAGATGGAGGTGTGTTCTAGTGGGTCTGGACAGGTGTGATGTAGTTAATGGAGATGGAGGTGTGTTCTAGTGGGTCTGGGCAGGTGTGATGTAGTTAATGTTTCTATGATGTTGTTTGTATGTGTATCTTTTGTACTGTTTATAAAATATCAAATAAAATATTAAAACATTTCCAATGTTCCATTTCCATTTCCAACATTTCCAATGCAAAATGCAAAATAACACCATACAGTTCTATTTTTGGAGTTATTACATTAAACCAATCAGAATTTAGAAGAATGCCAAAGTCAGGTGTGAAGTAATATGGAGGACCAGCCTATTCCCTATGATGTAAACTACAACAGAAATAACTTAAAATGTATAACTTTAAATTAAACCAATCATTTGCACTCATGACTTGAGTGATTAAAGTAAACCACAGTTTTGTAAATACATAACGCCATCTAACCAAATATCAAAGAATGTTAGCTATATGCAGTTATCTTAGCCAGCCAGCTAACATTAGCTATATGCAGTTATCTTAGCCAGCCAGCTAACATTAGCTATATGCAGTTATCTTAGCAGTTATCTTAGCCAGCCAGCTAACATTAGCTATATGCAGTTATCTTAGCCAGCCAGCTAACATTAGCTATTTAGCCAACTAGCTATTAGCCTAACCAGCGTAGCCAATCAGCACGGTTATGGTCAGCGAGCTGGAGCCCAACTAAAACATAACACTAGGTCAAAAGAGCAGAGACATACAGAATGATGGCAGGGAAAATCCCTTACATCCAAAATAGATTCCAGAAGTCAGTCAGAGTGCTAGCAATAAGCCAAGGTGGAAAATGTTACAAAACTCCCGTAGTCTAATTCACAGAAAACATGAAACTGAAAAGTAGTGACTATGGTCAGCGAATTATCTTAGTCAGCCAGCTAACAATATATGATGACCTATATGCAGTTATCTTAGCCAGCTAACATTATCTATATGCAGTTATCTTAGCCAGCTATCATTATCTATATGCAGTTATCTTAGCCAGCTATCATTATCTATATGCAGTTATCTTAGCCAGCCAGCTAACATTATCTATATGCAGTTATCTTAGCCAGCTAACATTAGCTATATGCTGTTATCTTAGCAAACCAGCTAACATTAGCTATTTAGTCAACTAGCTATGGTCAGAAAGATGGAGCCCAACTACCGGAGACCAGTTAGAACCCAACTAAAACATGATGTGTGTTGAACGTGTTTGCATATCAAAAGATTAGGGACGAAATGAAGCTTCAGACGTCATTGATCACTGCTGATAAAGTGACACACTGCTTTGAAGTTTACTGCTAAGCGATTTCAGCGCATGCCTCGTAGCTCCGGTATCAAATGTTACACGTAACAGCGCGTGCTACGGGTGGGTGTTGTTATCGTGACCAGTGAGCTGAGTAACGAATATCGAAAAGTTGACAAAACAAAAAGGAGCAAGCAGGTTGATTTCATCTGTTGTCTTGAGCCCACGGCAAGAAGGCACCAGAGCCTACCGTGCTAACGGGTTCCCACTAGATAACACAACCACACAGTTAATGAAAAGCATGAGGTGAAGCTTGAGCTAGATATCAACCTATCGAGCTAGTGTGACCTTCCTGGTCTCTCAAGTCAGTGAGTCAACACAGGAAGGAGCAATAGATGGATAGTTCATTTATTTCCAAAGCTGCAATGATGGGACACACACAGTATGGATGAATGATCAGTAGTGACAGGATATAAATAGCACTCCCACAGCAATTCTACATAAATCTGCCCTATAATATACTAACAAAAAAACGACTGAAATGTCTATCAAAGTCATTGTGATCGTATAGTGGATTTAACAATTCCTACTAATTCATAATTTACTATTATAAATCAATCAATTGTTTCCAAGTGTCTCATATTCACTACATCAGAATAAACTGTCATCCATTTTAGTTTCAAAATATATCAAATTAACCTGGAAAATGACTAATGTCCCCCTCTGGTGGTGAAGAAGTATAACACACCTAAACTAACAAAACCGGGCTAATAAACTGGCAGGTGTTCATGAGTTTATAAAACATATACTTTATACATTTGTCATAAATGACCTGCATTGATGAGACACACAGTGTGGATGAATGATCAGTAGTCGACAGGGTAAAAATAGCACTCCTAAAGAAGATGCATTTTCCAGTTAGATACCAACTTGAAAGAGGGAACTTTAGCATAAAACCCACATGGAAAACTGAGATTTGGCAAATAACATATAAAGAGAGGCTTACTTGACACCAAACCAACAACAGTAGTTACTAAAACATAAATTGCTAATGTATGATTTAAAAGGTGGATTTTATGATGTAATGTCAACTTTATATATTTCTATCCCGGGACTATTCCATTTTGAACTCACCCACAGCAATTCTCCATAAATCTGCTGTGGATTACCCAGAATCCCGAAATATGTGATAATTCAAAAACATAACTGGTTGTGCTTATAGGGAACCAGATCGTGAACACAACTACGTTACTAAGTCTTTAACCACACTGTATTGTTACACTGGTGAGTAAAAACTCATGCTTCCTACACTAACTTTTTGTCTGAACATTATAATATATATTTTACGTCACACTAGCGTCATTGTCTTAAAGTCGCACATCTCCATCGCAGTCAGAGGTTCAGACTGAGCGTTACCCACTCCAGTCAGCAGATGGCGGTGTGCGATTTTAAGGCAATCCTGTTAGTGTGACGTATAATCTAGTGGACGGAACGCAATGCTGTTAGTGTGACGTATAATCTAGTGGACGGAACGCTTCTTTCAGCAGCAGCAACAGTTAGTCCGCCACCTCGGTAGCTTGCTAGCCAAAATAGCCGAACCCATAAAGCTCTTTAGACGCTATAGTGTATATTAGCCACTGTGTTTTAAACCCTCTTCTGTCGTCTAGTTAGTTAGTTATCCTATTTCATTTCATGTTTACGGTGTTGTTGTTATTATTCAGCTGGCGGGCTGGTTAAGTTAGCATTAGCCTAGCTAGCTAACATCTCCGACCATGAGTTCACTAAATTACTCTCTTCCTGCTGAAGAAGAGACGGTCTGCTGGACGGAGAAAGAAGCTCTCATCAAAGAGGAGGAGGAAGAGAAGGGTGTTACAATACAAAAACAAGTAGAGGGTGAGGCTGTTAAAGGGAAAGAAGAAGAGAAAGACGTTACAGTGAAAGAAGAGGCGTTCAGAGTGAAAGAGGAGGAGGGTGTTACAGTAAAAGATGAGGAGGATTCAGTTTTTGAAGTGAAAGCGGAGGAGGGGGAGATTACGGTCTCATCGGAAGAAGAGGAGGAGGAAACTGGATATCTGGGCCCGATTTCCCAAACACAATTTAAGGCATCCAGTGGTTCTAAAGATGAACTTAGCCATAAGATGGTTTTGAGAAACCGGGCCGTGATTACCACTGGTAAGTACTGTCTTAAAAACAGAGGTACAAACTGCAGTTGTTGAACTGATGTTTGGTGTTAAAGGGGAAATCGGCAATTGCTACATCCATATTTTGACTTTTAAATGATTTATTTATAGCCATTGATTATTGAAGAATATAACACATGCCTCATGAGCTTAGTTCAACTGTTGTACCCCATCAGAACCCCAAATAAGTTTTTTTTACTCCAATGTTTAGAAACAATGGAAATCAACACTGTATCGCCTCAACATGGTTAAAACTATAATGTTGATATCATGGATGGTCAGTCCTTGCATCCATAGGTCTGTCTATGAATTTGAAAGTAGTTACATTTCTCCAGCCCCATCATCATCTTATTAGCAAAACAGTGGTGGAATTACAGCTTTGTTATTGGTTGATTGATTGATGTGTGGCTTTTTTAAAGGGACAACCTTGGATTTAAACAGAAACAAAATGGCTGCCCAGAGACTTGGTTTGGTAAACAGCTGAGGGATGGGGGTTGGAGAAATGTAACTACTCTCACATTCATAGAGAAAGCTATTGTATCAACCTTAACTTCTTTGGGCTGCAGGGGCAGTCATTTACCTAGGTCATCAGGAGCCAGGTCATTTACCCAGGTCATCAGGAGCCAGGTCCTTTACCCAGGTCGTCAGGAGCCAGGTCATTTACCCAGGTCGGCAGGAGCCAGGTCATTTACCCAGGTCCTTTACCCAGGTCGTCAGGAGCCAGGTCATTTACGCAGGTCATTTACCCAGGTCATTTACCCAGGTCATTTACACAGGTCATTTACGCAGGTCGTCAGGAGCCAGGTCATTTACCCAGGTCATTTACCCAGGTCGTCAGGAGCCAGGTCATTTACCCAGGTCGTCAGGAGCCAGGTCATTTACCCAGGTCCTCAGGAGCCAGGTCCTTTACCCAGGTCGTCAGGAGCCAGGTCATTTACGCAGGTCGTCAGGAGCCAGGTCATTTACCCAGGTAGTCAGCAGCCAGGTCATTTACCCAGGTCGTCAGGAGCCAGGTCATTTACCCAGGTCGTCAGGAGCCAGGTCATTTACCCAGGTCCTCAGGAGCCAGGTCCTTTACCCAGGTCGTCAGGAGCCAGGTCATTTACCCAGGTCATTTACCCAGGTCGTCAGGAGCCAGGTCATTTACCCAGGTCGTCAGGAGCCAGGTCATTTACCCAGGTCATTTACCCAGGTCGTCAGGAGCCAGGTCATTTACCCAGGTCCTCAGGAGCCAGGTCCTTTACCCAGGTCGTCAGGAGCCAGGTCATTTACGCAGGTCGTCAGGAGCCAGGTCATTCACCCAGGTAGTCAGCAGCCAGGTCATTTACCCAGGTCGTCAGGAGCCAGGTCATTTACCCAGGTCATTTACCCAGGTCGTCAGGAGCCAGGTCATTTACCCAGGTCGTCAGGAGCCAGGTCATTTACCCAGGTCATTTACGCAGGTCGTCAGGAGCCAGGTCATTTACCCAGGTCGTCAGGAGCCAGGTCATTTACCCAGGTCGTCAGGAGCCAGGTCTTTTACCCAGGTAGTCAGGACCCAGGTCATTTACCCAGGTCGTCAGGAGCCAGGTCCTTTACCCAGGTCGTCAGGAGCCAGGTCATTTACCCAGGTCATTTACCCAGGTCGTCAGGAGCCAGGTCATTTACCCAGGTCGTCAGGAGCCATGTCATTTACCCAGGTCGTCAGGAGCCAGGTCATTTACCCAGGTCCTCAGGAGCCAGGTCCTTTACCCAGGTCGTCAGGAGCCAGGTCATTTACGCAGGTCGTCAGGAGCCAGGTCATTTACCCAGGTCGTCAGGAGCCAGGTCATTTACCCAGGTCATTTACCCAGGTCGTCAGGAGCCAGGTCATTTACCCAGGTCGTCAGGAGCCAGGTCATTTACCCAGGTCGTCAGGAGCCAGGTCATTTACCCAGGTCGTCAGGAGCCAGGTCTTTTACCCAGGTCGTCAGGATCCAGGTCATTTACCCAGGTAGTCAGGAGCCAGGTCATTTACCCAGGTCGTCAGGAGCCAGGTCAGTTACCCAGGTCGTCAGGAGCCAGGTCATTTACCCAGATCGTCAGGAGCCAGGTCATTTACCCAGATCGTCAGGAGCCAGGTCATTTACCCAGGTCATCAGGAGCCAGGTCATTTACCCAGGTCATCTGGAGCAAGGTCATTTACCCAGGTCGTCAGGAGCCAGGTCATTTACCCAGGTCGTCAGGAGCCAGGTCATTTACCAAGGTCGTCAGGAGCCAGGTCATTTACCCAGGTCGTCATTTACCCAGGTCGTCATTTACCCAGGTCATTTACCCAGGTCGTCGGGAGCCATGTCATTTACCCAGGTAGTCAGGAGCAAGGTCATTTACCCAGGTAGTCAGGAGCCAGGTCATTTACCCAGGTCGTCAGGAGCCAGGTCATTTCCCCAGGTTCACAGGAGCCAGGTCATTTACCCAGGTCGTCAGGAGCCAGGTCATTTACCTAGGTCATTTACCCAGGTCGTCAGGAGCCAGGTCATTTACCCAGGTCATCAGGAGCAAGGTCATTTACCCAGGTCATTTACCCAGGTCGTCAGGAGCCAGGTCATTTACCCAGGTCGTCAGGAGCCAGGTCCTTTACCCAGGTCGTCAGGAGCCAGGTCATTTACCCAGGTCGTCAGGAGCCAGGTCATTTACCCAGGTCGTCAGGAGCCAGGTTATTTACCCAGGTCCTTTACCCAGGTCATCAGGAGCCAGGTCATTTACCCAGGTCGTCAGGAGCCAGGTCATTTACGCAGGTCATTTACCCAGGTCATTTACCCAGGTCGTCAGGAGCCAGGTCATTTACGCAGGTCATTTACGCAGGTCATTTACCCAGGTCATTTACGCAGGTCGTCAGGAGCCAGGTCATTTACCCAGGTCATTTACCCAGGTCATTTACCCAGGTCGTCAGGAGCCAGGTCATTTACCCAGGTCGTCAGGAGCCAGGTCATTTACCTAGGTCGTCAGGAGCCAGGTCATTTACCCAGGTCGTCAGGAGCCAGGTCCTTTACCCAGCTCGTCAGGAGCCAGGTCATTTACGCAGGTCGTCAGGAGCCAGGTCATTTACCCAGGTAGTCAGCAGCCAGGTCATTTACCCAGGTCGTCAGGAGCCAGGTCATTTACCCAGGTCATTTACCCAGGTCGTCAGCAGCCAGGTCATTTACCCAGGTCGTCAGGAGCCAGGTCATTTACCCAGGTCCTCAGGAGCCAGGTCCTTTACCCAGGTCGTCAGGAGCCAGGTCATTTACCCAGGTCATTTACCCAGGTCGTCAGGAGCCAGGTCATTTACCCAGGTCGTCAGGAGCCAGGTCATTTACCCAGGTCATTTACCCAGGTCGTCAGGAGCCAGGTCATTTACCCAGGTCCTCAGGAGCCAGGTCCTTTACCCAGGTCGTCAGGAGCCAGGTCATTTACGCTGGTCGTCAGGAGCCAGGTCATTTACCCAGGTAGTCAGGAGCCAGGTCATTTACCCAGGTCGTCAGGAGCCAGGTCATTTACCCAGGTCATTTACCCAGGTCGTCAGGAGCCAGGTCATTTACGCAGGTCATTTACCCAGGTCATTTACCCAGGTCGTCAGGAGCCAGGTCATTTACGCAGGTCATTTACGCAGGTCATTTACCCAGGTCATTTACGCAGGTCGTCAGGAGCCAGGTCATTTACCCAGGTCATTTACCCAGGTCATTTACCCAGGTCGTCAGGAGCCAGGTCATTTACCCAGGTCGTCAGGAGCCAGGTCATTTACCTAGGTCGTCAGGAGCCAGGTCATTTACCCAGGTCGTCAGGAGCCAGGTCCTTTACCCAGCTCGTCAGGAGCCAGGTCATTTACGCAGGTCGTCAGGAGCCAGGTCATTTACCCAGGTAGTCAGCAGCCAGGTCATTTACCCAGGTCGTCAGGAGCCAGGTCATTTACACAGGTCATTTACCCAGGTCGTCAGCAGCCAGGTCATTTACCCAGGTTGTCAGGAGCCAGGTCATTTACCCAGGTCGTCAGGAGCCAGGTCATTTACCCAGGTCATTTACCCAGGTCGTCAGGAGCCAGGTCATTTACCCAGGTCCTCAGGAGCCAGGTCCTTTACCCAGGTCGTCAGGAGCCAGGTCATTTACGCAGGTCGTCAGGAGCCAGGTCATTTACGCAGGTCGTCAGGAGCCAGGTCATTTACCCAGGTCGTCAGGAGCCAGGTCATTTACCCAGGTCGTCAGGAGCCAGGTCATTTACCCAGGTCCTCAGGAGCCAGGTCCTTTACCCAGGTCGTCAGGAGCCAGGTCATTTACCCAGGTCATTTACCCAGGTCGTCAGGAGCCAGGTCATTTACCCAGGTCATTTACCCAGGTCGTCAGGAGCCAGGTCATTTACCCAGGTCCTCAGGAGCCAGGTCCTTTACCCAGGTCGTCAGGAGCCAGGTCATTTACGCTGGTCGTCAGGAGCCAGGTCATTTACCCAGGTAGTCAGGAGCCAGGTCATTTACCCAGGTCGTCAGGAGCCAGGTCATTTACCCAGGTCATTTACCCAGGTCGTCAGGAGCCAGGTCATTTACCCAGGTCGTCAGGAGCCAGGTCATTTACCCAGGTCGTCAGGAGCCAGGTCATTTACCCAGGTCGTCAGGAGCCAGGTCATTTACCCAGGTCGTCAGGAGCAAGGTCATTTACCCAGGTCGTCAGGAGCCAGGTCATTTCCCCAGGTTCACAGGAGCCAGGTCATTTACCCAGGTCGTCAGGAGCCAGGTCATTTACCTAGGTAATTTACCCAGGTCGTCAGGAGCCAGGTAATTTACCCAGGTCGTCAGGAGCCAGGTCCTTTACCCAGGTCGTCAGGAGCCAGGTCATTTACCCAGGTCGTCAGGAGCCAGGTCATTTACCCAGGTCGTCAGGAGCCAGGTCATTTACCCAGGTCGTCAGGAGCCAGGTCATTTACCCAGGTCCTTTACCCAGGTCGTCAGGAGCCAGGTCATTTACCCAGGTTGTCAGGAGCAAGGTCATTTACCCAGGTCGTCGGAAGGCAGGTCATTTACCCAGGTCATTTACCCAGGTCATCAGGAGCCAGGTCATTTACTCAGGTAGTCAGGAGCCAGGTCATTTACACAGGTAGTCAGGAGCCAGGTCATTTACCCAGGTCGTCAGGAGCCAGGTCATTTTCCCAGGTTCACAGGAGCCAGGTCATTTACCCAGGTCGGCAGGAGCCAGGTAATTTATCCAGATCGTCAGGAGCCAGGTCATTTACCTAGGTCATCAGGAGCCAGGTCTTTTACCTAGGTCGTCAGGAGCCAGGTCATTTACCCAGGTCATTTACCCAGGTCGTCAGGAGCCAGGTCATTTACCCAGGTCCTCAGGAGCCAGGTCCTTTACCCAGGTCGTCAGGAGCCAGGTCATTTACGCTGGTCGTCAGGAGCCAGGTCATTTACCCAGGTAGTCAGGAGCCAGGTCATTTACCCAGGTCGTCAGGAGCCAGGTCATTTACCCAGGTCATTTACCCAGGTCGTCAGGAGCCAGGTCATTTACGCAGGTCATTTACCCAGGTCATTTACCCAGGTCGTCAGGAGCCAGGTCATTTACGCAGGTCATTTACGCAGGTCATTTACCCAGGTCATTTACGCAGGTCGTCAGGAGCCAGGTCATTTACCCAGGTCATTTACCCAGGTCATTTACCCAGGTCGTCAGGAGCCAGGTCATTTACCCAGGTCGTCAGGAGCCAGGTCATTTACCTAGGTCGTCAGGAGCCAGGTCATTTACCCAGGTCGTCAGGAGCCAGGTCCTTTACCCAGCTCGTCAGGAGCCAGGTCATTTACGCAGGTCGTCAGGAGCCAGGTCATTTACCCAGGTAGTCAGCAGCCAGGTCATTTACCCAGGTCGTCAGGAGCCAGGTCATTTACACAGGTCATTTACCCAGGTCGTCAGCAGCCAGGTCATTTACCCAGGTTGTCAGGAGCCAGGTCATTTACCCAGGTCGTCAGGAGCCAGGTCATTTACCCAGGTCATTTACCCAGGTCGTCAGGAGCCAGGTCATTTACCCAGGTCCTCAGGAGCCAGGTCCTTTACCCAGGTCGTCAGGAGCCAGGTCATTTACGCAGGTCGTCAGGAGCCAGGTCATTTACGCAGGTCGTCAGGAGCCAGGTCATTTACCCAGGTCGTCAGGAGCCAGGTCATTTACCCAGGTCGTCAGGAGCCAGGTCATTTACCCAGGTCCTCAGGAGCCAGGTCCTTTACCCAGGTCGTCAGGAGCCAGGTCATTTACCCAGGTCATTTACCCAGGTCGTCAGGAGCCAGGTCATTTACCCAGGTCGTCAGGAGCCAGGTCATTTACCCAGGTCATTTACCCAGGTCGTCAGGAGCCAGGTCATTTACCCAGGTCCTCAGGAGCCAGGTCCTTTACCCAGGTCGTCAGGAGCCAGGTCATTTACGCTGGTCGTCAGGAGCCAGGTCATTTACCCAGGTAGTCAGGAGCCAGGTCATTTACCCAGGTCGTCAGGAGCCAGGTCATTTACCCAGGTCATTTACCCAGGTCGTCAGGAGCCAGGTCATTTACCCAGGTCGTCAGGAGCCAGGTCATTTACCCAGGTCGTCAGGAGCCAGGTCATTTACCCAGGTCGTCAGGAGCCAGGTCATTTACCCAGGTCGTCAGGAGCAAGGTCATTTACCCAGGTCGTCAGGAGCCAGGTCATTTCCCCAGGTTCACAGGAGCCAGGTCATTTACCCAGGTCGTCAGGAGCCAGGTCATTTACCTAGGTAATTTACCCAGGTCGTCAGGAGCCAGGTAATTTACCCAGGTCGTCAGGAGCCAGGTCCTTTACCCAGGTCGTCAGGAGCCAGGTCATTTACCCAGGTCGTCAGGAGCCAGGTCATTTACCCAGGTCGTCAGGAGCCAGGTCATTTACCCAGGTCGTCAGGAGCCAGGTCATTTACCCAGGTCCTTTACCCAGGTCGTCAGGAGCCAGGTCATTTACCCAGGTTGTCAGGAGCAAGGTCATTTACCCAGGTCGTCGGAAAGCAGGTCATTTACCCAGGTCATTTACCCAGGTCATCAGGAGCCAGGTCATTTACTCAGGTAGTCAGGAGCCAGGTCATTTACACAGGTAGTCAGGAGCCAGGTCATTTACCCAGGTCGTCAGGAGCCAGGTCATTTTCCCAGGTTCACAGGAGCCAGGTCATTTACCCAGGTCGGCAGGAGCCAGGTAATTTATCCAGATCGTCAGGAGCCAGGTCATTTACCTAGGTCATCAGGAGCCAGGTCATTTACCTAGGTCGTCAGGAGCCAGGTCATTTACCCAGGTCATCAGGAGCCAGGTCATTTACCCAGGTAGTCAGGAGCCAGGTCATTTACCCAGGTCGTCAGGAGCCAGGTCATTTACCCAGGTCGTCAGTAGCAAGGTCATTTACCCAGGTCGTCGGGAGGCAGGTCATTTACCCAGGTCATCAGGAGCCAGGTCATTTACTCCGGTAGTCAGGAGCCAGGTCATTTACACAGGTAGTCAGGAGCCAGGTCATTTACCCAGGTTGTCAGGAGCCAGGTCATTTACCCAGGTTCACAGGAGCCAGGTCATTTACCCAGATCGTCAGGAACCAGGTCACTTACCTAGGTCATCAGGAGCCAGGTCATTTACCCAGGTCATTTACCCAGGTCGTCAGGAACCAGGTCATTTACCTAGGTCATCAGGAGCCAGGTCATTTACCCAGGTCATTTACCCAGGTCGTCAGGAGCCAGTTCATTTACCCAGGTCGTCAGGAGCCAGGTCATTTACCCAGGTCCTCAGGAGCCAGATCATTTACCCAGGTCATCAGCAGCGGTCACCAAGTCAAGATTCACATCCCATTGCCAAATGTGGTCAATTTCTTTCATATCAAATGAGGAGAGAAACTTACCACACAAGTCAGAGTTATTCTTAAACTAAATCTTTATTCACTTATTAATAAGGGAGCAGGTCAATACAACACGCAAATATAAAGTTAATCAATTGAGTGCTGTACGATGATGGCTGGTTAACAAATCACCCCCAGATGATTCGTTGAGAGCCACAAGACAGAAGTACAAAGGTCTTTCAACCTACATGACGAACAACAGATGTATAGAACGGGTCACAAGGTTAAGATTTGTATGAAAGATACTTATAATTCTCAGCAGACAGTATCTGCTGTAAAAACAGTACTCTTTGTGTAGAGACCAGGATCTGGCCCTGAGGTCATCTCTCCCTGGTACCATATAGAACAGAAACATTAACTCATGCTCTGGAATGCGGTCTCTTTGGGTTTTATTACCCAAAAGACATTATAAATCTCCCGTCAGTGTTTTCTCCCAGAGGCCCATCTAGTCTAGGACATCTAGTGGAAGGCGTATGAAGTGCATGTATACTAATACATATCAAGCACATTTATAGGCAGGCCCTAGAACAGAGCATCGATTTCAGATTTTCCACTTCCTATCAGGAAGTTTGCTCACAGATATAATTCAAACGGTTTTAGAAACTAGAGAGTGTTTTCTATCCAATAGTAATAATAATATGCATATTTTACGAGCAAGAATTGAGTACGAGGCCGTTTGAAATGGGCACCTTTTATCCAGGCTACTCAATACTGCCCCTGCAGCCCAAACAGGTTAAGACACATGTCAAATATTGAACATTCATTACAGATGTCATTGTTTGTACAACATCATGGCTATGCTGTTGACATCACCTTTTTACAGTGGATTTTTGCTGTTGTGGGCCTTAAACCACCTGTCTGACATTTTGTTCACACAGGAGAGATACGGGACTATCTTGGATCCTCTGGGGAGCCTCAACAACAACATGATGCTGAAGAGGCAGAGAAGAGGCTCTCCACATCAGAACACCTCAAGAAACACCAGCAGAGACCCACAGGGAAGAAATCTCACTGCTGCTCTGACTGTGGGAAGAGATTCACCTCATCAGGCATTAAAATTCATCAGAGAATCCACACAGGAGAGAAACCTTATAGCTGTGATCAATGTGGGAAGAGTTTCGTTCAATCTGGAGCGCTGACAGTGCACCAGAGAATACACACAGGAGAGAAACCTTATAGCTGTGGTCAATGTGGGAAGAGTTTTGGTCAATCTGGAGAGCTGACAGTGCACAAGAGAATACACACAGGAGAGAAACCTTACAGCTGTGATCAATGTGGAAAGAGTTATTCTAAACCTGGCTCTCTGGCTCTGCACCAGAGAACACACACAGGAGAGAAACCTTATAGCTGTGGTCAATGTGGGAAGAGTTTTGGTCAATCTTGCCATCTGGTATCACACCAGAGAACACACACAGGAGAGAAACCTTATAGCTGTGGGCAATGTGGGAAGAGATGTTCTACATCTGGCAATCTGACTATACACCAGAGAATACACACAGGAGAGAAACCTTATAGCTGTGATCAATGTGGGAAGGGTTTTGGTCAATCTGGAGAGCTGACAGTGCACAAGAGAATACACACAGGAGAGAAACCTTACAGCTGTGATCAATGTGGGAAGAGTTTTGTTCGATCTTGCCATCTGGTATCACACCAGAGAACACACACAGGAGATAAACCTTATAGCTGTGGTCAATGTGGGAAGAGTTTTGTTCGATCTTGCCATCTGGTATCACACCAGAGAATACACACAGGAGAGAAACCTTATAGCTGTGGTCAATGTGGGAAGAGTTTTTCTTCTTCAGGCTATCTAACTATACACCATAGAATACACACAGGAGAGAAACCTTATAGCTGTGGTCAATGTGGGAAGAGTTTTTCTTCTTCAGGCTATCTAACTATACACCATAGAACACACACAGGAGAGAAACCTTATAGCTGTGGTCAATGTGGGAAGAGTTTTAGTCAATCTGGAGATCTGACAGTGCACCAGAGAACACACACAGGAGAGAAACCTCTTAGCTGTGACCAGAGATAATCTGATAAAAGATCTCTGATCAAGTATCAGAAAATGTATATATGAAGGAGTTGTTTCATGATATCAATGAATTAATGTCACAATGTAGAATGTTTTAACATTGTAGTAGAAGTGTTTTAATGTCTCAATGTAGAATGTTTTAATATATAGTATATTAATATACTCTGCAGTCAGTCAGTCAGAATGTCACAATGTAGAACCCTAAACTTTTGCCCCCTTATCAATTGGTTTCAACATGATATGGATATTAGGCTCATTGGGGGAAATCCAGGCTCTGAATTGAAAGAGTACTATTTATGTGATTTAACACAGTGACTAACAAAAAAAAAGAGTTGTCCTCTAACCAGTGATGTACACATTATTTCCAGAATCAACTGATTTCAACATAATATCGATGAGTTATGACAAATAGGTGATGTGTTCCTTTGTTTAGCGACCCCTAAATTTAAATGCATCACTCCAATATGTAGCTGACTGTCTTCTGCAGGTTGTCCTCTAACCAGTGAGCTAAAAGATATCTCCCATTTCCATGTTTTTTTGTTGTTAGTTAGTTTCAACAGCATGAACTAATCGATATCCGTGATTTATTGCTACTTGTCAAAACAACAGTGTTTTTGGTGCTTGTGCAGTTTATAAGGAGCTTGTTTTAAAAAAGACAATTATTGTGGCAGATGTTTGTGTATTTACCACATGTTAGGTTTTCAATTTATCCCAAACTGTTTCTGCATATTGGATATTTATTTGGACACGTTAAAACTGTGTTTTGACATTGGGCTATCCCACCTAGCAAAATGTAATTGAAAAGCCGTTGAAAATAATACTATGCAATCAAATATTTCACATTTTACATTTCATGTAACATTTAGTAATGAAAATTATTCATGCAACCAACTGACAGTTTTTTGGGTACACTTATATTGACATTGTTGCCCTGTTTTTAGAATATCAGGGTTCATTCTCACATGTGCCAAACCAAATGTACTAGAGCATGACAATGGGGACTGGGCCCCGATCCAACAACATGCCTATCTAGTGAACCCTGAAAAGAGAGAGAAGCTCTGCAGTGAGGTGGAAAGTTACTATGGTTATTGCAGGAGTTTCCTCTTGAAATCAGACATGTCGGTGGTGAGAACAACCTGGTTGCTGATTGTCTCAAGGGGGGCAGTCAAAATGTTTTGTGTTTTGCGTTTAGCCAGTGCATTGCCATGGATCACAGTTTATTTTTACTGCACGTTTTTCCATATTGGAGATGAGTTTTGTTTGGGCTCGTTCCAAGGGGACGAGAGTTCTAGAAGTGAGTGGGTTTTAGGAAGACGAGAGTTCTAGAAGCTATAGAAAGAAAAATCTTTCTTGTGGGAATAATAAAAAATAAATATTGTTTTTAATTGTTGTTTGCCAGTAGACGGACACCATTTTTATATTGGTGACGGTGAAGCATTGTAGTTGATTATAATGTGAAATGGAAGTTGTTTTCTGTTGTTGGTGAGCAAACTCTTAAGGTGTTAGTTAGTCTTTGGTTTTTCCATTTATGTTTTGAGGTTGGACTTTAGCAAGTATAGCTCGTCAGCACGTAGGATGCACTGATAAGTGTCACCTCGTTAGTCAGTATGTGTTACACCTGTGCTGGCTTGTCCATCTCGTTAGTGGGAAGGTGTTTCACCTGAGCTGGTCCAGGTTCTATTTAAGAGTGTCTGGCCCAGTGCTCCAGTTGTCTTGATAGATGTGGAGAGTCAACACCTTTAGTTGATCCACCTTTTTGGTTTGCTTCCTGTCTTTACGTTTGGTGTGGGTTTTTCTTTTGGTGTGGGTTTTTCTTTTGTTTGCCTCTTCTTGGGCAGATTTAGTGGGTCTCATGGTGGGTGTCTTTTAGGTCCCAGTTGTTGTTACTAGTCAACTTTCAGTGGACACCCCCATAGTGTCTTTCAGAGCCCCTCCTAAAAAACAAGCTTATATTTTGGGTTGGATATTGCATCCAATTAGTGTTTAAATCAATGGAATTTCCTTAGGATGCTAATTAGTCTTTCAGTTGTTAGTCTTCTGTTTGATGTGTACTAAATATTTCTGTTTATTTTCATTTTTTCCCCCCCTGTGAAGCCGTTCTGTTGAATCCATGTCTGAAATGTGCTGTATAAATAAAGCTTGATTTGATTTCAACAAATGAACCCAAGACAGATCAATCAACAGACTCTTGGTCCATCTTAGTATGAAAAACTGTATCACTTTTCCAGCCTGCTGAAGGTGTGGTGGAGTGGTAAACACCACCCCCGGCTCTACCAGGGGCTTGAGGTGGTCTCCCACAGCTCTGCTTATGTCATGTTCTGTGGCCTTGCCGTTCCATTTCTTGACTGCCCCTGCAACACAGAAATAAACACTTTTAGTCATATTATATAAAACATTAAAAGTAATGGATATGGAGCATCTATGGCCTCAGTTACACCTGGCACCTAAATGTGACTTCTGTCATCAGATCACTCCAAGCTCCATTAGGTTCAGATCTAACAGGATGGGCCTTTGACAGTCTGGACGCAGTCAGGCCACTGAATATAAATAAGCAACGTAAAGAGGTGGGGTGAATGAGTGGGGAAAAGTACCTTCTACACAAATGACCTTCATAATATCAAAGAACAAATGTGTGTGTCTGAGGGAAAATGTACTTTCATACAGCCAAAAGGGGTGAGAAATTACACCAATATCAGTGGATAATTTGCACTAATGTAAATAAACAGATGATGGAACATATTCCCTTTTGCTTACGTGATGAACTGCTAAGGGAACATAAATATTTATCATCTAAACCATCTGTGACCTCTCACCTCTCTGGCTGTAGAAGTGTTCTTCCTAACCAGTCCCTCAACAGCTCTCTGACTGAGCTCCACCCTCACTGGGTCTTCAGAGGAGAGGAAGGCTGAGGAGGGATGGAAGGATGAATGGATCAGTCAGTCAATAAAGTATAGAGCTGCTGTCTGACAAAATCACTATTTTAGTAGTTCATTAAAGTAAATAAGGCTTTATGACTGATGAAGACCAACTATCAATCACTTAGATCATGTATTTTCAGGTAGCGATACATCCTTGGGACTTCCCTAGCCCGTTGAAGTTGACATTTAAAATGGTTAAGTTAGGGGTTACGGTTAGGGTTTTGGGTAGGGATGTCCCAAGAATCCCAGATAGCATTGACCATTGTGCATTTGTAACCGATGTGAAATGGCTAGCTAGTTAGCGGGGTGCGCGCTAATAGCGATGGTAACGATGTTTCGTGGGAGGCAGTTGTTGATGTGTGCAGAGTCCCTGGTTCGAGCCCAGGTAGGGGCGAGGAGAGGGACGGAAGCTATACTGTTACACATTCTTCGGTCTCTTTTACGTAGCAGGTGTAAAAGAAACACAAAGACAAGTAGGCGCTCAGGTTAATATGGTCATTGTAGTTTTAAAAATACCATCTAATTATGCGTAACTGTATGTGGGGTTGTTGGAGAAGAATGTGATTGTCAGCCCTAACAATCCATTCTAGCAGCTCATCAGGCTCTGTAAAAGTCTTCATTGATGACGTGTTCCTTCTATTCCAGGGGACAGCAGAGGAACTTCATCGATTCCACTCCTTCATCAATACAAGCAGTGAACATCTGAAATTCACCCTCACCTTTGATGCACATGAAACAAGTTACCGGATGGTTGGACTATACTTTTCTCGTCAATCATCTTAAATACTATACTTAACTGGAAATCAACCAATCCTCTATTGTTAACGCAATAGAAAGGTGTGCTGGGCGACGGAGAGAAATAAAATGGTGCAGTTTGAGGGAGATGCAGGAGCTGGAGGTGTGTTCTAGTGGGTCTGGGCAGGTGTGATGTAGTTAATGGAGATGGAGGTGTGTTCCAGTGGGTCTGGGCAGGTGTGATGTAGTTAATGGAGATGGAGGTGTGTTCTAGTGGGTCTGGACAGGTGTGATGTAGTTAATGGAGAAGGAGGTGTGTTCTAGTGGGTCTGGGCAGGTGTGATGTAGTTAATGGAGATGGAGGTGTGTTCTAGTGGGTCTGGGCAGGTGTGATGTAGTTAATGGAGATGGAGGTGTGTTCTAGTGGGTCTGGGCAGGTGTGATGTAGTTAATGGAGACGGAGGTGTGTTTTGTGGGTCTGGGCAGGTGTGATATAGTTAATGGAGATGGAGGTGTGTTCTAGTGGATCTGGGCAGGTGTGATGTAGTTAATAGAGATGGAGGTGTGTTCTAGTGGGCCTGGGCAGGTGTGATGTAGTTAATGTTTGTATGATGTTGTCGTTTGTATGTTTTGTATTGTTTATAAAAAGATAATATAAAACATTTTTCCCAATGCAAAGTTACACCTCACTGTTCTATTTTTTGGGAGTTATTACATGAAACCAATCAGAATTTAGAAGAATGCCAAAGTCAGGTGTGAAGTAATGTGGAGGACCAGCCTATTACCTATGATGTTAACTACAACAGAAATAACTTCAAATGTAGAACTTCAAATTAAACCAATCGTTTGCTCTCATGACTTAAGTGATTAAAGTAAACCAACGTTTTGGAAATACATAACGCCATCTAACCAAATATCAAAGAATGTTAGCTATATGCAGTTATCTTAGCCAGCCAGCTAACATTAGCTATATGCAGTTATCTTAGCCAGCCAGCTAACAATAGCTATATGCAGTTATCTTAGCCAGCCAGCTAACATTAGCTATATGCAGTTATCTTAGTCAGCCAGCTAACGTTAGCTATATGCTGTTATCTTAGCCAGCCAGCTAACATTAGCTACAGCCAGCTAACATTAGCTATATGCAGTTATCTTAGCCAGCCAGCTAACATTAGCTATATGCAGTTATCTACGCCAGCCAGCTAACAACAGCTATATGCAGTTATCTTAGCCGGGCCAGCTAACATTAGATATATGCAGTTATCTTAGCCGGCCAGCTAACGTTAGCTATATGCAGTTATCTTAGCCAGCCAGCAAACATTAGCTATATGCAGTTATCTTAGCTGGCCAGCTAACGTTAGCTATTTAGCTAACTAGCTATTAGCCTAACCAGCGTAGCCAACCAGCTAACGTTAGCTATTTAGCTAACTAGCTATTAGCCTGACCAGCGTAGCCAACCAGCTAACGTTAGCTATTTAGCCAACTAGCTGTTAGCCTAACCAGCGTAGCCAACCAGCACCGAGACCATTTAGAACCAAACTAACAAAACCTAAACGTGTTTGCAGATCAAAAGATCAGAGACAAACAGAATGATGGGAGAAAATTAATCTTCAGAAGTCATTGATCAATGCTGATAAAGTGACACACAGCTTCAATAATAATGAGTACTTATTTATGATGCAAGGTGATTTGTAGATCAGTCAGTCGCCTGCAGTGTCGAACCAGCCCAATACCAAACCAATCAGGTGGTTGTTCAATGAAATTAAGCTTCAGACGTCTTTGATGACGTGCTGCTGATAAAGTGATACAGGCATCAGCACACTGCTTTGGATGATTGTTTAGTGATTTGGACGCATGGCTCGTACATAACATCCCCATCGAAAAGTTTACAAAAACAAAAACCCACAGCAATTCTACATTAATCTGCCCTATAATATACGAACAAAAAAAACTATTGAAATGTCTATCAAAGTCATTGTGATCGTATAGTGGATTTAACAATTCCTACTAATTCCTAATTTACTATAATAAAATAAATACATTGTTTCCATGTGTCTCATATTCACTACATCAGAAAAAACTGTCATCCTCAAAATATATCAAATTAGCCTGGAAATTAGTCATGGTCCCCCTCTGGTGGCGAAGAAGTATAACACACCTAAACTAACAAAGCCGGGCTAATAAACTGTCTGGTGTTCATGAGTTTATAAAACATATACTTTATACATTTGTCATAAATGACCTGCATTGATGAGACACACAGTGTGGATGAACGATCAGTAGTCGACAGGGTAAAAATAGCACTCCTAAAGAAGATGCATTTTCCAGTTAGATACCAACTTGAAAGAGGGAACTTTAGCATAAAACCCACATGGAAAACTGAGATTTTGCAAATAACATATAAAGAGAGGCTTATTTGACGCCAAACCAACAACAGTAGTTACTAAAACATAAATTGCTAATGTATGATATAAAAGGTGGATTTTATGATGTAATGTCAACTTTATATATTTCTATTCCGGGACTATTCAATTTTGAACTCACCCACAGCAATTCTCCATAAATCTGCTGTGGATTACCCAGAATCCCGAAATAAATTAATACATATGTGATAATTCAAAAACAAAACTGGTTGTGTTTATAGGGAACCAGATCGTGAACACAACTAAGTTACTAAGTCTTTAACCACACTGTATAGTTACACTGGTGACTCATGCTTCCTACACTAACTTTTTGTCTGAACATTATAATATATATTTTACGTCACACTAGCGTCATTGTCTTAAAGTCGCACATCTCCATCGCAGTCAGAGGTTCAGAGTGAGCGTTACCCACTCCAGTCAGCAGATGGCGGTGTGCGATTTTAAGGCAATGCTGTTAGTGTGACGTTTAATCTAGTGGACGGAACGCAATGCTGTTGTAACAGTATAACTTTAAACCGTCCCCTCGCCCCGACACGGGCGCGAACCAGGGACCCTCTGCACACATCGACAACTGACACCCACAAAGCGTCGTTACCCATCGCTCCACAAAAGCCGCGGCCCTTGCAGAGCAAGGGGAAACCCTACTTAAAGTCTCAGAGCAAGTGACGTAACTGATTGAAATGCTACTAGCGCGTACCCGCTAACTAGCTAGCCATTTCACATCCGTTACACTGTTAGTGTGACGTATAATCTAGTGGACGGAACGCTTCTTTCAGCAGCAGCAACAGTTAGTCCGCCACCTCGGTAGCTTGCTAGCCAAAATAGCCGAACCCATAAAGCTCTTTAGACGCAATAGTGTATATTAGTCACTGTATTTTAAACCCTCGTCTGTCGTCTAGTTAGTTAGTTATCCTATTTCATTTCATATTTACGGTGTTTTGTTATTATTCAGCTGGCGGGCTGGTTAAGTTAGCATTAGCCTAGCTAGCTAACATCTCCGACCATGAGTTCACTAAATTACTCTCTTCCTGCTGAAGAAGATTCGGTCTGTTGGACGGAGAAAGAAGCTCTCATCAAAGAGGAGGAGGAAGAGAAGGATGTTACAATACAAAAACAAGTAGAGGGTGAGGCTGTTACAGGGAAAGAAGAAGAGAAAGACGTTACAGCGAAAGAAGAGGCGTTAAGAGTGAAAGAGGAGGGTGTTACAGTAAAAGATGAGGAGGATTCAGTTTTTGAATTGAAAGCGGAGGATGGGGAGAATACGGTCTCTCTGGAAGAAGAGGAGGAGGAAACTGGATATCTGGGCCCGATTTCCCAAACGCAATTTAAGGCATCCAGTGGTTCTAAAGATGAACCAAGCCATAAGATGGCTTTGAGAAACCGGGCCGTGGTTACCACTGGTAAGTACTGTCTTAAAAACAGAGGTACAAACTCTGCAGTTGTTGAACTGATGTTTGGTGTTAAAGGGGAAATCGGCAATTACCACATCCATATTTTGACTTTTAAATTATTTATTTTATAGCCATTGATTCTTGAAGAATATAACACATGCCTCATGAGCTTAGTTCAACTGTTTACCCCATCAGAACCCCAAATAAGCTTTTTTTACTCCAATTTCTAGAAACAATGTAAACCAACACTGTATAGCCTCAACATGGTTAAAACTATAATGTTGATATCATGGATGGTCAGTCCTTGCATCCATAGGTCTGTCTATGAATTTGAGAGTAGTTAAATGTCTCCAGGCCCATCATCATCTTATTACCAAAACAGTTGTGGAATGACTGCTGTGTTATTGTTTCAACTGCAGATTGGTTGATTGATGTGTGGCTTTTTTAAAGGGACAACCTAGTATTTAAACAGCAACAAAATGGCTGCCCAGAGACTTGGTTTGGTAAACAGCTGAGGGATGGGGCTGGAGAAATGTAACCACTCTCAAATTCATAGAGAAAGCTATTGTAGCAACCGTAACCCAACACCTAACGACCTCGTCAAGAAGTTCAGACATCTTGGTGTAACAGTTATAAGGTGTTGGCTTGACAGTCGCTGGACCCAGGTTTGAGTTCAGCTCAGGGAAACCCCCTGAATTCACTACACTATGAATACAAGGACTGGCCATGCATGATGTCATAATGATAGTTTAACCAGGTTTCTAGGATATATAGTATATTCTAGAATTCATCCATGATGTCATAATGATAGTTTAACCAGGTTTCTAGGATATATAGTATATTCTAGAATTCATCCATGATGTCATAATGATAGTGTAACCAGGTTTCTAGGCTGGTTACGCTGGTAAAACAGTTTGTGGGCACAGAAACACAAAATAATTTCAGAGTTTGCTAAATCCAATGGTTTTTAACTGAGAGTCATCTTGTAATCAGATGGCGTAGCAGTAAGACGTTTGTTGAAAATGTTACCTTTTTTTGTATATATTGAAATATATTGCAATATCTTTTTCCATTTTGTAATTACATATACCTTCCGGCAACCCACCTCACCCAATGTGATACGGATCAGTTTTTTTTTATAGACCTTATAGCTAGAACCTCCATCAGAAGCTAGCCATCAGAAGCTAACCAGCTAATTAGCTACTAGCTATTTAGTCATTGTTAGCCACTGCTAGCAGCCTTTACCTTTTTAGCTCAGACACCCGCCACTTTGACAGGTACTATCCAGGCTAAGTCTGCACAGCGCGATATCAACCCTTAGCATATCGGACTGTTTTTCTCCATTACATCACCGTATTCTTGCCGTAAGCTCTGGACCATTACACCAGATAATCGCAGCTGGCTAGCTGCTACCGAGTGGCCCAGCCCCGAAGCTAGCCTTGAGCCAGGCCCATCTCCCGGCCTGCTCGTGGACCCTATGATCACTCGGCTACACAGCTGATGCCTCCCAGACTCTTCACTAAGACGACTAGAAGCCACTACATCACCGGATTCCTGCCGTAAGCTCTGTACCTTTGCACCGGATTGGCTATAGTGGCTGACGCCCTTGTCCCGAAGCTATCACCAGTTAGCCTCGAGCCAGGTGCATCTCCCGGCTAGCAAACAATATTACTCCAGCTACAATACCTCTTTTGCCAATTGGCCTGGACCCTTTGTCGACACAGAGCCCCGCCGATCCATCACGACTGGCCTGCCAACGCAATTCCGTCAGATATGCCCTCAACCGGCCTTTGACAGACGTCAGTGACACTTTGTCCCGAAGCTTGCACCAGTTAGCCTCGAGCCAGGGCCGGCTCCCGGTAGTAACATTTAAGTCATTTAGCAGACGCTCTTATCCAGAGCGACTTACAAGTTGGTGCATTCACCTTATGATATCCAGTGAAACAACCACTTTACAATAGTGCATCTAACTCTTTTAAGAGGGGGGCGGGGGTTAGAAGGATTACTTTATCCTATCCTAGGTATTCCTTAAAGAGGTGGGGTTTCAGGTGTTTCCGGAAGGTGGTGATTGACTCCGCTGACCTGGCGTCGTGGGGGAGTTTGTTCCACCATTGGGGTGCCAGAGCAGCGAACAGTTTTGGCTGAGCGGGAGCTGTACTTCCTCAGAGGTAGGGAGGCGAGCAGGCCAGAGGTGGATGAACGCAGTGCCCTTGTTTGGGTGTAGGGCCTGATCAGAGCCTGAAGGTACGGAGGTGCCGTTCCCCTCACAGCTCCGTAGGCAAGCACCATGGTCTTGTAGCGGATGCGAGCTTCAACTGGAAGCCAGTGGAGAGAGCGGAGGAGCGGGGTGACGTGAGAGAACTTGGGAAGGTTGAACACCAGACGGGCTGCGGCGTTCTGGATGAGTTGTAGGGGTTTAATGGCACAGGCAGGGAGCCCAGCCAACAGCGAGTTGCAGTAATCCAGACGGGAGATGACAAGTGCCTGGATTAGGACCCGCTTCCTGTGTGAGGCAGGGTCGTACTCTGCGAATGTTGTAGAGCATGAACCTACAGGAACGGGTCACCGCCTTGATGTGGGTTGAGAACGACAGGGTGTTGTCCAGGATCACGCCAAGGTTCTTAGCACTCTGGGAGGAGGACACAATGGAGTTGTCAACCGTGATGGCGAGATCATGGAACGGGCAGTCCTTCCCCGGGAGGAAGAGCAGCTCCGTCTTGCCGAGGTTCAGCTTGAAGTGGTGATCCGTCATCCACACTGATATGTCTGCCAGACATGCAGAGATGCGATTCGCCACCTGGTTATCAGAAGGGGGAAAGGAGAAGATTAATTGTGTGTCGTCTGCATAGCAATGATAGGAGAGACCATGTGAGGATATGACAGAGCCAAGTGACTTGGTGTATAGCGAGAATAGGAGAGGGCCTAGAACAGAGCCCTGGGGGACACCAGTGGTGAGAGCACGTGGTGCGGAGACAGATTCTCGCCACGCCACCTGGTAGGAGCGACCTGTCAGGTAGGACGCAATCCAAGCGTGGGCCGCGCCGGAGATGCCCAACTTGGAGAGGGTGGAGAGGAGGATCTGATGGTTCACAGTGTCAAAGGCAGCCGATAGGTCTAGAAGGATGAGAGCAGAGGAGAGAGAGTTAGCTTTAGCAGTGCGGAGCGCCTCCGTGACACAGAGAAGAGCAGTCTCAGTTGAATGACTAGTCTTGAAACCTGACTGATTTGGATCAAGAAGGTCATTCTGAGAGAGATAGCAGGAGAGCTGGCCAAGGACGGCACGTTCAAGAGTTTTGGAGAGAAAAGAAAGAAGGGATACTGGTCTGTAGTTGTTGACATCGGAGGGATCGAGTGTAGGTTTTTTCAGAAGGGGTGCAACTCTCGCTCTCTTAAAGGCGGAAGGGACGTAGCCAGCGGTCAAGGATGAGTTGATGAGCGAGGTGAGGTAAGGGAGAAGGTCTCCGGAAAAGGTCTGGAGAAGAGAGGAGGGGATAGGGTCAAGCAGGCAGGTTGTTGGGCGGCCGGTCGTCACAAGACGAAAGATTTCATCTGGAGAGAGAGGGGAGAAAGAGGTCAAAGCACAGGGTAGGGCAGTGTGAGCAGAACCAGCGGTGTCGTTTGACTTAGCAAACGAGGATCGGATGTCGTCGACCTTCTTTTCAAAATGGTTGACGAAGTCATCCGCAGAGAGGGAGGAGGGGGGAGGGGGAGGAGGATTCAGGAGGGAGGAGAAGGTGGCAAAGAGCTTCCTAGGGTTAGAGGGAGATGCTTGGAATTTAGAGTGGTAGAAAGTGGCTTTAGCAGCAGAGACAGAAGAGGAGAATGTAGAGAGGAGGGAGTGAAAGGATGCCAGGTCCGCAGGGAGGCGAGTTTTCCTCCATTTCCGCTCGGCTGCCCGGAGCCCTGTTCTGTGAGCTCGCAATGAGTCGTCGAGCCACGGAGCAGGAGGGGAGGACCGAGCCGGCCTAGAGGATAGGGGACATAGAGAGTCAAAGGATGCAGAAAGGGAGGAGAGGAGGGTTGAGGAGGCAGAACCAGGAGATAGGTTGGAGAAGGTTTGAGCAGAGGGAAGAGATGATATGATGGAAGAGGAGAGAGTAGCGGGGGAGAGAGAGCGAAGGTTGGGACGGCGCGATACCATCCGAGTAGGGGCAGTGTGGGAAGTGTTGGATGAGAGCGAGAGGGAAAAGGATACAAGGTAGTGGTCGGAGACTTGGAGGGGAGTTGCAATGAGATTAGTGGAAGAACAGCATCTAGTAAAGATGAGGTCAAGCGTATTGCCTGCCTTGAGTAGGGGGGGGAAGGTGAGAGGGTGAGGTCAAAAGAGGAGAGGAGTGGAAAGAAGGAGGCAGAGAGGAATGAGTCAAAGGTAGACGTGGGGAGGTTAAAGTCACCCAGAACTGTGAGAGGTGAGCCATCCTCAGGAAAGGAACTTATCAAGGCGTCAAGCTCATTGATGAACTCTCCAAGGGAACCTGGGGGGCGATAAATGGTAAGGATGTTAAGCTTGAAAGGGCTGGTAACTGTGACAGCATGGAATTCAAAGGAGGTGATAGACAGATGGGTCAGGGGAGAAAGAGAGAATGTCCACTTGGGAGAGATGAGGATCCCAGTGCCACCACCCCGCTGACCAGAAGCTCTCGGGGTGTTCGAGAACACGTGGGCAGACGAGGAGAGAGCAGTAGGAGTAGCAGTGTTATCTGTGGTAATCCATGTTTCCGTCAGTGCCAAGAAGTCAAGGGACTGGAGGGAAGCATAGGCTGAGATGAACTCTGCCTTGTTGGCCGCAGATCGGCAGTTCCAGAGGCTGCCGGAGACCTGGAACTCCACGTGGGTCGTGCGCGCTGGGACCACCAGGTTAGAGTGGCAGCGGCCACGCGGTGTGAAGCGTTTGTATGGTCTGTGCAGAGAGGAGAGAAGAGGGATAGACAGACACATAGTTGACAGGCTACAGAAGAGGCTACGCTAATGCAAAGGAGATAAGAATGACAAGTGGACTACACGTCTCGAATGTTCAGAAAGTTAAGCTTACGTTGCAAGAAATCTTATTGACTAAAATGATACAGTGCTGCTGGCTGGTTAAGTAGGCTAGCTAGCTAGCAGTGGCTGCGTTGTTGACTTAGTTTGAAAGTGTAGCTGGCTAGGTAGCCCCGATAACTGGCTAGGTAACCTCGACAATTACTCTAAACTACACAATTATCTTGGATACAAAGACGGCTATGTAGCTAGCTAAGAAGAAATTGCTAAGATCAGACAAATCAAACCGTTGTACTGTAATGAAATGTAATACTACCTGCGGTGCGAACTGCGACCACAAAGACATCACCTACAGAGAGATAGATCTACATTTGTGCTCAGGACAGGTAGACTAGTCCTTCTTCTATATATGTAACCAGGTAGACTAGTCCTAGTTCTATATGTGTAACCAGGTAGACTAGTCCTACTTCTATATGTGTTGTCGGGTAGACTAGTCCTACTTCTATATGTCTAACCAGGTAGACTAGTCCTACTTCTATATGTGTAACCAGGTAGACTAATCCAACTTTTAAATTTCTAACCAGGTAGACTTGTCCTACTTCTATATGTGTTGTCAGGTAGACTAGTCCTCCTGCTATATGTGTGATCAGGTAGACTAGTCCTAGTTCTATATGTGTAACCAGGTAGACTAGTCCTACTTCTATATGTGTAACCAGGTAGACTAGTCCTACTTCTATATGTGTAATCAGGTAGACTAGTCCTCCTGCTATATGTGTTGTCAGTTAGACTAGTTCTACTTCTATATGTGTAACCAGGTAGACTAGTCCTCCTGCTATATGTGTAACCAGGTAGACTAGTCCTACTTCTATATGTGTAATCAGGTAGACTAGTCCTACCTCTATATGTGTAATCAGGTAGACTAGTCCTACTTCTATATGTGTAACCAGGTAGACTAGTCCTACTTCTATATGTGTAACCAGGTAGACTAGTCCTGCGGGTAGACTAGTCCTCCTGCTATATGTGTAACCAGGTAGACTAGTCCTACTTCTATAAGTGTCACCAGGTAGACTAGTCCTACTTCTATATGTGTTGTCAGGTAGACTAGTCCAACTTCTATATGTGTTGTCGGGTAGACTAGTCCTACTTCTATATGTGTAACCAGGTAGACTAGTCCAACTTCTATATGTGTTGTCGGGTAGACTAGTCCTACTACTATGTGTGTTGTCGGGTTGACTAGGTCTACTTCCATATGTGTAACCAGGTAGACTAGTCCTACCACTATATGTGTAACCTGTTAGACTAGTCCTACCTCTATATGTGTAATCAGGTAGACTCGTCCTACTTCTATTTGTGTTGTCGTGTATACTCGTCCTACTTCTATTTGTGTTGTCGGGTAGACTATTCCTACTTCTATTTGTGTTGTCGGGTAGACTCGTCCTACTTCTATTTGTGTTGTCGGGTAGACTCGTCCTACTTCGATTTGTGCTGTCGGGTAGACTAGTCCTACTTCTATTTGTGTTGTCGGGTAGACTCAACCTACTTCTATATGTCTAACCAGGTAGACTAGTCCTACTTCTATATGTGTAACCAGGTAGACTGGTCCTACTTCTATATGTGTAACCAGGTAGACTAGTTCTACTTCTATAAGTGTAACCAGGTAGACTAGACTTACTTCTATATGTGTAACCAGGTAGACTAATCCAACTTTTAAATGTCTAACCAGGTAGACTTGTCCTACTTCTATATGTGTTGTCAGGTAGACTAGTCCTCCTGCTATATGTGTGATCAGGTAGACTAGTCCTAGTTCTATATGTGTAACCAGGTAGACTAGTCCTACTTCTATATGTGTAACCAGGTAGGCTAGTCCTACTTCTATATGTGTAACCAGGTAGACTAGTCCTACTTCTATATGTGTAATCAGGTAGACTAGTCCTCCTGCTATATGTGTTGTCAGGTAGACTAGTTCTACTTCTATATGTGTAACCAGGTAGACTAGTCCTCCTGCTATATGTGTAACCAGGTAGACTAGTCCTACTTCTATATGTGTAATCAGGTAGACTAGTCCTACTTCTATATGTGTAATCAGGTAGACTAGTCCTACTTCTATATGTGTAACCAGGTAGACTAGTCCTACTTCTATATGTGTAATCAGGTAGGCTAGTCCTACTTCTATATGTGTAACCAGGTAGACTAGTCCTACTTCTATATGTGTAACCAGGTAGACTAGTCCTACTTCTATATGTGTAATCAGGTAGACTAGTCCTACTTCTATATGTGTAATCAGGTAGACTAGTCCTACTTCTATATGTGTAACCAGGTAGACGAGTCCTACTTCTATATGTGTTGTCGGGTAGACGAGTCCTCCTGCTATATGTGTAACCAGGTAGACTAGTCCTACTTCTATATGTGTTGTCGGGTAGACTTGTCCTACTTCTATATGTGTAACCAGGTAGACTAGTCCAACTTCTGTATGTGTTGTCGGGTAGACTAGTCCTACTACTATGTGTGTTGTCGGGTTGACTAGGTCTACTTCTATATGTGTAACCAGGTAGACTAGTCCTACCACTATATGTGTAACCAGTTAGACTAGTCCTACCTCTATATGTGTAACCAGGTAGACTAGTCCTACTTCTATATGTGTAATCAGGTAGACCCGTCCTACTTCTATTTGTGTTGTCGGGTATACTCGTCCTACTTCTATTTGTGTTGTCGGGTAGACTAGTCCTACTTCTATTTGTGTTGTCGGGTAGACTCGACCTACTTCTATATGTGTTGTCGGGTAGACTTGTCCTACTTCTTTTTTGTTTTGTCGGGTAGACTAGTCCTACTTCTATATGTGTAACCGGGTAGACTAGTCCTACTTCTATATGTGTAACCAGGTAGACTAGTCCTCCTGCTATATGTGTAACCAGGTAGACTAGTCCTCCTGCTATATGTGTAACCAGGTAGACTAGTCCTACTTCTATATGTGTAACCGGGTAGACTGGTCCTACTTCTATATGTGTAACCGGGTAGACTTGTCCTACTTCTATATGTGTAACCTGGTAGACTAATTCTACTTCTATTTGTGTAACCAGGTAGACTAGTCCTACTTCTATTTGTGTAACCAGGTAGACTAGTCCTTCTTCTATATGTGTTGCCGGGTAGACTAGTCCTACTTCTATTTGTGTTGTCGGGTAGACTCGTCCTACTTCTATATGTGTTGTCGGGTAGACTAGTCCTACTTCTATATGTGTAACCAGGTAGACTAGTCCTACTTCTATATGTGTAACAAGGTAGACTAGTCCTACTTCTATTTGTGTAACCAGGTAGACTAGTCCTGCTTCTATTTGTGTAACCAGGTAGACTAGTCCTACTTCTATATGTGTAAACAGGTAGACTCGTCCTACTTCTATATGTGTAAACAGGTAGACTCGTCCTACCTCTATATGTGTAACCAGGTAGACTCGTCCTACCTCTATATGTGTAACCAGGTAGACTCGTCCTACTTCTATTTGTGTAACCAGGTAGACTAGTCCTACTTCTATATGTGTAACCAGGTAGACTAGTCCTACTTCTATATGTGTTGTCGGGTAGACTAGTCCTACTCCTATATGTGTTGTCGGGTAGACTAGTCCTACTCCTATATGTGTTGTCAGGTAGACTAGTCCTACTTCTATATGTGTTGTCGGGTATACTCGTCCTACTTCTATTTGTTTTGTCGGGTAGACTAGTCCTACTTCTATTTGTGTTGTCGGGTATTCTCGTCCTACTTCTATTTGTGTTGTCGGGTATACTCGTCCTACTTCTATTTGTTTTGTCGGGTAGACTAGTCCTACTTCTATATGTGTAACCGGGTAGACTTGTCCTACTTCTATATGTGTAACTGGGTAGACTAGTTCTACTTCTATATGTGTTGTCGGGTAGACTAGTCCTACTTCTATATGTGTTGTCGGGTATACTCGTCCTACTTCTATTTGTTTTGTCGGGTAGACTAGTCCTACTTCTATATGTGTAACCGGGTAGACTAGTCTTACTTCTATATGTGTAACCAGGTAGACTAGTCTTACTTCTATATGTGTAACCAGGTAGACTAGTCCCACTTCTGTATGTGTTGTCGGGTAGACTTGTCCTACTTCTATATGCGTTGTCAGGTAGACTAGTCCTACTTCTATATGTGTAACCAGGTAGACTAGTCCTACTTCTATATGTGTTGTCGGGTAGACTAGTCCTACTTCTATATTCTTTGTCAGGTAGACTAGTCCTACTTCTCCAGTGGGGAGAAGAAGTATTTGATACACTGCCAATTTTGCAGGTTTTCCTACTTACAAAGCATGTTGAGGTCTGTAATTTTTATCATAGGTACACTTCAACTGTGAGAGACGGAATCTAAAACAAAAATCCAGAAAATCACATTGTATGATTTTTAAGTAATTAATTTGCATTTTATTGCATGACATAAGTATTTGATACATCAGAATAGCAGACCTTAATATTTGGTACAGAAACCTTTGTTTGCAATTAGAGATCATTTGTTTCCTGTAGTTCTTGACCAGGTTTGCACACACTGCAGCAGGGATTTTGGCCCACTCCTCCATACAGACCTTCTCCAGATCCTTCAGTTTTCGGGGCTGTCGCTGGGCCATACGGACTTTCAGCTCCCTCCAAAGATTTTCTATTGGGTTCAGGTCTGGAGACTGGCTAGGCCACTCCAGGACCTTGAGATGCTTCTTACGGAGCCACCCCTTAGTTTCCCTGGCTGTGTGTTTCGGGTCGTTGTCATGCTGGAAGTCCCAGCCACTACCCATCTTCATTGCTCTTACTGAGGGAAGGAGGTTGTTGGCCAAGATCTCGCGATACATGGCCCCATCCATCCTCCCCTCAATACGGTGCAGTCGTCCTGTCCCCTTTGCAGAAAAGCATCCCCAAAGAATGATGTTTCCACCTCCATGCTTCACGGTTGGGATGGTATTCTTGGGGTTGTACTCATCCTTCTTCCTCCAAACACGGCGAGTGGAGTTTAGACCAAAAAGCTCTATTCTTGTCTCATCAGACCACAAGACCTTCTCCTATTCCTCCTCTGGATCATCCATATGGTCATTGGCAAACTTCAGACGGGCCTGGACATGCGCTGACTTGAGCAGGGGGACTTTGCGTGCGCTGCAGGATTTTAATCCATGACGGCGTAGTGTGTTACTAATGGCATTCTTTGAGACTGTGATCCCAGCTCTCTTCAGGTCATTGACCAGGTCCTGCCGTGTAGTTCTGGGCTGATCCCTCACCTTCCTCATGATCATTGATGCCCCACGAGGTGAGATCTTGCATGGAGCCCCAGACCGAGGGTGATTGACCATCATCTTGAACTTCTTCCATTTTCTAATAATTGCGCCAACAGTTGTTGCCTTCTCACCAAGCTGCTTGCCTATTGTCCTGTAGCCCATCCCAGCCTTGTGCAGGTCTACAATTTTATCCCTGATGTCCTTGCACAGCTCCCTGGTCTTGGCCTTTGTGGAGAGGTTGGAGTCTGTTTGATTGAGTGTGTGGACAGGTGTCTTTTATACAGGTAACGAGTTCAAACAGGTGCAGTTAATACAGGTAATGAGTGGAGAACAGGAGGGCTTCTTAAAGAAAAACGAACAGGTCTGTGAGAGCCGGAATTCTTACTGGTTGGTAGGTGATCAAATACTTATGTCATGCAATAAAATGCAAATGAATTACTTAAAAATCATACAATGTGATTTTCTGGATTTTTGTTTTAGATTCCGTCTCTCACAGTTGAAGTGTACCTATGATAAAAATTACAGACCTCTACATGCTTTGTAAGTAGGAAAACCTGCAAAATCGGCAGTGTATCAAATACTTGTTCTCCCCACTGTATATATATATAGTCTGTTCAACCTCTCTTTCGTATCGTCCGAGATTCCTAAAGATTGTAAAGCTGCCGTGGTCATCCCCCTCTTCAAAGGGGGAGACACTCTAGACCCAAACCTACAGACCTATATCTATTCTACCCTGCCTTTCTAAGGTCTTCGAAAGCCAAGTTAACAAACAGATTACCGACCATTTCGAATCCCACCGTACCTTCTCCGCTATGCAATCTGGTTTCAGAGCTGGTCATGGGTGCACGTCAGCCACGCTCAAGGTACTAAACGATATCAGAACCGCCATCGATAGAAGACAGTACTGTGCAGCAGTCTTCATCGACCTGGCCAAGGCTTTCGACTCTGTCAATCACCGTATTCTTATCAGCAGAAAGTCCGTACAGCCGATAAGAACAACCGATCAATCAACAACCGATTGCTGCCCACACCCGCCCGACTAGCATCACTACTCTGGACGGTTCTTTCTTAGAATATGTGGACAACTATAAATACCTAGGTGTCTTGCTAGACTGTAAACTCTCCTTCCAGACTAATATTAAGCATTTCCAATCCAAAATTAAATCTAGAATTGGCTTCCTATTTCGCAACAAAGCCTCCTTCACTCACACTGCCAAACAAACCCTCGTACAATTGACTATCCTACCGATCCTTGACTTCGGCGATTTCATTTTCAAAATAGCCTCCAACACTCTACACAGCAAACTGGATGCAGTCTATCACAGTGCCACCCGTTTTGTCACCAAAGCCCCATATACCACTGCTCTCGTCGGCTGGCCCTCGCTACATATTCGTCGCCAAACCCACTAAGTTGTCTGGCACACTGCTTAGAGTTTCAACAACATGAATAACTTATTTCTACTCTACAATCATCGATGTTACTACTAAAATATGACTATTCTTGCTCATTTTGAGACAATTGTCAAATAATTTTAACATTCATTACAGACGTCAATTGTTGTACAACATCATGGCTACGCTGTTGGCATCACCTTTTACAGTGGATTTCCACTGTTGTGGGCCTTTAATCATCTGACTTTGTTGTTCGCACAGGAGAGATACGGGACTATAGTGGATCCTCTGGGGAGCCTCAACAACCTCATGATGCTGACGAGGCAGAGAAGAGTCTCTCCAGATCAGAACGCCTCAATAAACACCTGCAGAGATCCACAGGGAAGAGAACTCACTGCTGCTCTGACTGTGGGAAGAGATTCACCTCATCAGGCATTAAAATGCATCAGAGAACACACACAGGAGAGAGAACTTATAGCTGTGATCAATGTGGGAAGAGTTTTACTACATCTAGCAATCTGACTATACACCAGAGAATACACACAGGAGAGAAACCTTATAGCTGTGGTCAATGTGGGAAGAGTTTTACTACATCTAGCAATCTGACTATACACCAGAGAATACACACAGGAGAGAAACCTTATAGCTGTGGTCAATGTGGGAAGAGTTTTGCTGCATCTGGCTCTCTGACATTGCACCAGAGAATACACACAGGAGAGAAACCTAATAGCTGTGGTCAATGTGGGAAGAGTTTTAGTCAATCTAGCAATCTGACATTACACCAGAGAACACACACAGGAGATAAACCTTATAGCTGTGATCAATGTGGGAAGAGTTTTACTTCATCTAGCAATCTGACTATACACCAGAGAATACACACAGGAGAGAAACCTTATAGCTGTGATCAATGTGGGAAGAGTTTTTGTCAATCTAGTGAACTGACAGTGCACCAGAGAACACACACAGGAGATAAACCTTATAGCTGTGATCAATGTGGGAAGAGTTTTACTTCATCTAGCAATCTGACTATACACCAGAGAATACACACAGGAGAGAAACCTTATAGCTGTGATCAATGTGGGAAGAGTTTTTGTCAATCTAGTGAACTGACAGTGCACCAGAGAACACACACAGGAGATAAACCTTATAGCTGTGATCAATGTGGGAAGAGTTTCACTACATCAAGCCATCTGATTCGACACCAGAGAACACACACAGGAGAGAAGCCTTATAGCTGTGATCAATGTGGGAAGAGTTTTTCTACATCTAGACAGCTGACTACACACCAGAGAACACACACAGGAGAGAAACCTTATAGCTGTGATCAATGTGGGAAGAGTTTTACTAGATCTAGCTATCTGACAGTGCACCAGAGAACACACACAGGAGATAAACCTTATAGCTGTGATCAATGTGGGAAGAGTTTTAGTCAATCTAGCAATCTGACAGTGCACCAGAGAACACACACAGGGGAGAAATCTTATAGCTGTGACCAATGTGGGAAGAGTTTTGTTCAATCTAGCTATCTGACAGTGCACCAGAGAACACACACAGGGGAGAAACCTTATAGCTGTGGTCAATGTGGGAAGAGTTTTGTTCAATCTAGCTATCTGACAGTGCACCAGAGAACACACACAGGGGAGAAATCTTATAGCTGTGACCAGAGGTAATTTGATAAAAGATCTCTGACTAAACATCAGAAAATACATGAAGCAGTTGTTTCATGATATCAATGAATTAATGTCACAATGTAGAATGTTTAAACATTGTAGAAGGAGTATTTAAATGATGTCACAATGTAGAACCCTAAATGTTTGTCCCCTGTTCTATTGATTTCAACATGATATGGATATTAGCCTCAGGGGGAAAATCCAGGCTCTGAATTGAAAGAGTACTATTTATGAGATTTAGTAAGTACACATTATTCCCAGATTCCGTGTGGTTTTTGAACTGTTAGTTTTAACAGGACGTGCAACCTCATCTCCCTCCTGTCGCACAAATGATTTTAGCATGATATCGATTAGTTATGACAAATAAGTGTTGCGTTCCTTTGTTTAGCGACCCCTACATTTAAATGCATTCCAACATCACGTACAACCTGATTTCCCCCCTAATCGATATCAGTGATTTATTGCTACTTGTCAAAACAGTGTTTCTGGTGCTTGTGCAGATTATAAAGTCTTTTTTTTTTTTTTAATACAAGAAATATGATTATTGTGGCAGATGTTTGTGTAAATAGCACATGTTATGTTTAGGTTTTCAATTTATCCCAAACTGTTTCTACATATTGGTTATTGATTTGGACATGTTAAAACTGTGTTTTGACATTGAGGCTATCCCACCTAGCAAAATGTAATTGAAAAGTCTTTGAAAATAAGACTATGCAATCAAATATTTTTTAAACATTTTTTATTATACCATGCCTTACCATTAAGTGAATTATTGACAATACATATGATCAAAGGGGTGTACATTTGGTTTTGGTAATTCATGTTTACAATTCATGTAACTTTTAGTAATCATAATTATTTATGCAATCAACTGACAATTTTCGGGTATAAATATATTGACATTGTTGCCCTTCTTTTAGAATAGCAGGGTTCATTCTCAGATGTGCCAACCCAAATGTACTAGAGCATGACATTGGGGACTGGGCCCCGATACAACAACATGCCTATCTAGTGAACCCTGAAAAGAGGGAGAAGCTCTGCAGTGAGGTGGAAAGTTACTACGGATATTGCAGGAGTTTCCTCTTGAAATCAGACATGTCCGTGGTAAGGACAACTTGGTTGCTGATTTTCTCAAAGGTGGGCAGTCAAAAAGATTTGTGTTTTGCGTTTAGCCAGTGAGTTGCCATGGATCACAATTTATTTTGACTGCACGGTTTTCCGTATTGGAGATGAGTTTTGTTTGGGCTCGGGGACGAGAGTTCTAGAAGCTAGTGAGTTTTAGGAAGATGAGAGTTCTAGAAGCTAGTGAGTTTTAGGAAGACGAGAGTTCTAGAAGGGAAAAAATAATAGTTTAGGAATCTATAGAAAGAAAAAGGAGAAAAGATACGATATTATTATACGATTCTATATTATTATTTAGAAGGATGTGTTTTTTCTTGTTTTTAATTGTTGACTGCCAGTAGACACCATGTTTATATTGGTGAAGCATTGTAGTTGATTATAATGTGAAATGGAAGTTGTTTTCTGTTGGTGGTGCAAACTTGTCCAACAAAAAATATAGGATATATTTGTTGTCTTGAGGGGGTAGGTGTTACAGGCTTTGGTTTTTCCATTTATGTTTTGAGGTTGGATTTTAGCACGTCTAGCTCGTTAGCACGTATAGCTCGTTAGCACGTAGGGCGCCGATTGATGTCACCTCGTTAGTCAGTATGTGTTACACCTGTGCTGGCTTGTCCATCTCGTTAGTGGGAAGGTGTTTCACCTGAGCTGGTCCAGGTTCTATTTAAGAGTGTCTGACCCAGTGCTCCAGTTGTCTTGATAGATGTGGAGAGTCAACACCTTTAGTTGCTCCACCTTTTTGGTTTGCTTCCTGTCTTTAAGTTAGTTGTGGGTTTTTCTTTTGTTTGCCTCTTCTTGGGCAGATTTACCAGGGGCTTGAGGTGGTCTCCCACAGCTCTGCTGATGGAGTGGTAAACACCACCCCCAGCTCTACCAGGGGCTTGAGGTGGTCTCCCACAGCTCTGCTGATGGAGTGGTAAACACCACCCCCGGCTCTACCAGGGGCTTGAGGTGGTCTCCCACAGCTCTGCTTATGTCATGTTCTGTGGCCTTGCCGTTCCATTTCTTGACTGCCCCTGCAACACAGAAAGAAACACATTTAGTCATATTATATAAAACACTCAAAGTAATGGATATGGAGCATCTATGGACTCAGTTACACCTGGCACCTAAATGTGACTTCTGTCATCTGATCACTCCAAGCTGCATTAGGTTCAGATCTACCAGGATGGGCCTTTGACATAGTCTGGATGCAGTCAGGCCACTGAATATGCATCAGCAATGTAAAGAGATGGGGTGAATTAGTAGGGAAAAGTACATTTTTACACAATTTACCTTCATAATAACAAAGAACAAATGTGTGTGCCTGAGGTGAAATTAACTTTCATACAGCCAAAACGGGTGCAAAATTACACCAATATCAGTGGACAATTTGCACTAATGTAAATTAACATAGATAATGGAACATATTCCCTTTTGCTTACGTGATGAACCGCTAAGGGGACATAAATATTTACCATCTAAACCATGTGTGACCTCTCACCTCTCTGGCTGTAGAAGTGTTCTTCCTAACCAGTCCCTCAACAGCTCTCTGACTGAGCTCCACCCTCACTGGGTCTTCAGAGGAGAGGAAGGCTGAGGAGGGATGGAAGGATGAATGGATCAGTCAGTCAATAAAATGTAGAGCTGCTGTCTATGCTGTCTGACAAAATCACTATTTTAGTAGTTCATTAAAGTAAATAAGGCTTTATGACTGCTGAATACCAACTATCAATCACTTAGATCATGTATTTTCAGGTAGAGATACATCCTTGGGACGTCCCTAGCCCATTGAAGTTGACATTTAAAATGGTTAAGGTTAGGGGTTATGGTTAGGGTTTAGGGTAGGGATGTCCCAAGGATTCCAGATAGCATTGACCATTGTGCATTATTCTGTCTCTTTTACATAGCAGGTGTAAAAGAAACACAGACAAGACAAGTAGGTACGCAGGTCATTATGGTCATTGTAGTAAAATAGCGCCTAATTATGCGTAACTGTATGTGGGGTTGTTAGAGAAGAAAGTGATTGTCAGCCCTAACAATCCATTCTAGCACCTCATCAGGCTCTGTAAAAGTCTTCATTGATGACGTGTTCCTTCTATTCCAGGGGACAGCAGAGGAACTTAATCAATTCCACTCCTTCATCAATACAAGTAGTGAACATCTGAAATTCACCCTCACCTTTGATGCGCATGAAACAAGTTACCGGATGGTTGGATGATACTGTTCTCGACAATCATCTTAAATACTTCAACTGAAAATACTATACTTAAAAACCTCCGTTGATAACACAGTGGAAAAATAATTTATTATCTAAACATTAAAGTGCTGGGAGACAAATAACATGGTGCAGTTTGAAATAAAATAAAATATTTTTCCCAATGCAAAGTTACACCTCACTGTTCTATTTTTTGGAGTTATTACATTAAACCAATCAGAATTTAGAAGAATGCCAAAGTCAGGTGTGAAGTAATATGGAGGACCAGCCTATTCCCTATGATGTAAACTACAACAGAAATAACTTCAAATGTAGAACTTCAAATTAAACCAATCATTTGCACTCATGACTTGAGTGATTAAAGTAAACCAACGTTTTGTAAATACATAACGCCATCTAACCAAATATCAAAGAATGTTAGCTATATGCAGCTATCTTTGCCAGCCAGCTAACGTTAGCTATATGCAGTTATCTTAACCAGCCAGCTAACATTAGCTATATGCAGTTATCTTAGTCAGCCCGCTAACATTAGCTATATGCCGTTATCTTAGCCAGCCAGCTAACATTAGCTATATGCAGTTATCTTAGTCAGCCAGCTAACATGAGCTATATGCAGTTATCTTAGCCAGCCAGCTAACGTTAGCTACTTAGCCAAATAGCTATTAGCCTAACCAGCGTAGCCAGTCAGCCAACGTTAGCTATTTAGCCAACTAGCATTAGCCTAACCAGCGTAGCCAACTAGTACGGTTATGGTCAGCGAGACCAACTACCGGAGACCAATCAGAACCCAACTAACAGTAAGCCAACGTGGAAAAAGTTACAAAACTCCCGTATGGAGCATCCTTGGTCATGCGCAGTGTTGTTCTATGTTATTCTGGTACTAACGGATTCCAGTAAAATGTGAAGCTCCAGTACCATTTCTTGTATTCAGAGTCTTTCTTATTATATAAATAAGTAATAAGAGCTAAGACACTACAAAAATAAACAACAGTTACATTTTCACCTTCTAGGTCCTCAATCTAAACTTCCTGAGCAGCATTAACACGTCCAATTTGAATGAGATCTGCTGATTATTCCAGCAGTGGGGCGTATTCCTTGTTAAATGTAAGATTAAATAAATCAAATAACTGCGGTATATCCACTCCAGTCAGCAGATGACGATGTGTTTTTCTTCAGGCGATGCTGCCAGTGTGACGTGTAATCTAGTGGATGGGACGCTTTTTCATCAACAACAGCGAGTCAGTCACTTCAGTAGCTTGCTAGGCGACATAGCCTAAACGTTCAAGCTTTTTAGACTATTTCAGTGCGTATTTGCCTATGTGTTTTAAACATACTTCCGTTTTATATCTAGTTGCCACATTTATTTTCATATTTACATTGTTAGTCAGGCAGATGCCTTAAATTTGCCTAGCGCTAGCCTAGTCGCTAATGCTAACTAGCTAGCTAACATCCCCGACCATGAGTTCACTATTCTACTCTCCTCCTGCTAAAGAAGAGGTCTGCTGGACGGAGAAAGAGGGTCTGTGGCTGAACATTGTCGTGAAAGAGGAGAAGGAAGAAGAGGATGTTACAGTAAAACAAGAAGTAGAGGATGAGGCTGTTACCCTGAAAGAAGAAGAGAAAGACACGTTCAGAGTTAAAGAAGAGGAGGATGCCGATTTTGGAGTGAAGGAGGGAGAGGGGGAGATAACTGTCACATTGAAGGAGGAGAAGAAGGAAGAACAAGAACAGGAGGAGGAGACAGGCGATCTGATTAAGACCAGTAAGTACTGTCTTAAAAACAGGAGCACAAACTATTGATGAACTGATGCGTGGTTTTAAAGCAGCGTTCTACTGAATGTTTATGCTTGAATGTGTTATTATTTAATGTAGGAATTGATAACTACACTGTAAGATGTGTATACCACCAAAGAGCGGGTCACCAACAAAACCTTAACAATGGATTTACACGCAAAATCACAACTTTAATGTCACTCAGAATTGACAAACAAGATATAAATGACACGGGATGTGTGTTGCTATAGTAACAATGGGGAGTGATGTGTGTTGCTATAGTAACCCGTGGGGGGTGATGTGTGTTGCTATAGTAACCCGTGTGGGGAGTGGACACCCAGACAGTGGACATCTTTGAAAACAAAACCAGGAAGCTACTTCATCGTTACCCAGAAAGGATTTGATGTTGAGATTAAAAACGGCTGCATTGGCCCTTTAATGTAAGATACATACGGCTTCTTATGTGTTTTATTTATCCAACATAACTACCTTACCGTGAATGATTTATATTAAAATTGTCAACAAGAAACAATAATAATATTAACTACGACTACATACACCCTTCTAGCTAGCTGACCACCGATTTTCATTGTAATTCATGTAATTAAGTTAGGTTGTAGTGAAGTTAGGTTGTAGTTAAGTTAGGTTTTAGTTAAGTTAGGTTGTAGTTAAGTTAGGTTGTAGTTAAGTTAGGTTGTAGTTAAGTTAGGTTTTAGTTAAGTTAGGTTGTAGTTAGGTTTTAGTTAAGTTAGGTTGTAGTTAAGTTGGGTTGTAGTCAAATTATGTTGTAGTGAAGTTAGGTTGTAGTGAAGTTAGGTTGTAGTGAAGTTAGGTTGTAGTTAAGTTAGGTTGTAGTCAAATTATGTTGTAGTTAAGTTAGGTTGTAGTTAGGTTGTAGTTAAGTTAGGTTGTAGTTAGGTTTTAGTCAAATTATGTTGTAGTTAAGTTAGGTTGTAGTTAAGTTAGGTTGTAGTGAAGTTAGGTTGTAGTTAGGTTGTAGTTAAGTTAGGTTGTAGTTAAGTTAGGTTTTGAGAGTTTTCAAAAGAGTAATACGTACACATTTTGTGGGACATTCTGTATATTGTAAAATTCGACTGCGTGACACATTTCATTTCATATCCAACTTTTAACCTCTGAAATATAGTTAACGGGTTTGCTAATGTTGTTAGTTTAACGTAGTTGCTAAATGTTCAGCTGCTCAGCCTATAAACATGACATTATCTATTATTATAGAGCTCTGCTCAGCCTGTAAACATGACATTATCTATTATTATAGAGCTCTGTTCAGCCTATAAACATGACATTATCTATTATTATAGAGCTCTGCTCAGCCTATAAACATGACATTATCTATTATTATAGAGCTCTGCTCAGCCTAAAACATGACATTATCTATTATTATAGAGCTCTGCTCAGCCTGTAAACATGACATTATCTATTATTATAGAGCTCTGTTCAGCCTATAAACATGACATTATCTATTATTATAGAGCTCTGCTCAGCCTATAAACATGACATTATCTATTATTATAGAGCTCTGTTCAGCCTATAAACATGACATTATCTATTATTATAGAGCTCTGCTCAGCCTATAAACATGACATTATCTATTATTATAGAGCTCTGCTCAGCCTGTAAACATGACATTATCTATTATTATAGAGCTCTGCTCAGCCTATAAACATGACATTATCTATTATTATAGATCTCTGCTCAGCCTAAAACATGACATTATCTATTATTATAGAGCTCTGCTCAGCCTATAAACATGACATTATCTATTATTATAGAGCTCTGCTCAGCCTGTAACCATGACATTATCTATTATTATAGAGCTCTGCTCAGCCTATAAACATGACATTATCTATTATTATAGATCTCTGCTCAGCCTAAAACATGACATTATCTATTATTATAGAGCTCTGCTCAGCCTATAAACATGACATTATCTATTATTATAGAGCTCTGCTCAGCCTGTAACCATGACATTATCTATTATTATAGAGCTCTGCTCAGCCTGTAAACATGACATTATCTATTATTATAGAGCTCTGCTCAGCCTGTAAACATGACATTATCTATTATTATAGAGCTCTGCTCAGCCTGTAAACATGACATTATCTATTATTATAGAGCTCTGCTCAGCCTGTAAACATGACATTATCTATTATTATAGAGCTCTGCTCAGCCTGTAACCATGACATTATCTATTATTATAGAGCTCTGCTCAGCCTGTAAACATGACATTATCTATTATTATAGAGCTCTGCTCAGCCTGTAAACATGACATTATCTATTATTATAGAGCTCTGCTCAGCCTGTAAACATGACATTATCTATTATTATAGAGCTCTGCTCAGCCTGTAAACATGACATTATCTATTATTATAGAGCTCTGCTCAGCCTGTAACCATGACATTATCTATTATTATAGAGCTCTGCTCAGCCTGTAACCATGACATTATCTATTATTATAGAGCTCTGATCAGCCTGTCACCATGACATTATTATTATAGATCTCTGTTCAGCCTGTAAACATGACATTATCTATTATTATAGAGCTCTGCTCAGCCTATAAACATGACATTATTATTATAGATCTCTGTTCAGCCTGTAAACATGACATTATCTATTATTATAGAGCTCTGCTCAGCCTATAAACATGACATTATCTATTATTATAGAGCTCTGCTCTGCTATAAACATGACATTATCTATTATTATAGAGCTCTGATCAGCCTATAAACATGACATTATCTATTATTATAGAGCTCTGCTCAGCCTGTAAACATGACATTATCTATTATTATAGAGCTCTGCTCAGCCTGTAACCATGACATTATCTATTATTATAGAGCTCTGCTCAGCCTGTAAACATGACATTATCTATTATTATAGAGCTCTGCTCAGCCTGTAAACATGACATTATCTATTATTATAGAGCTCTGCTCAGCCTGTAAACATGACATTATCTATTATTATAGAGCTCTGCTCAGCCTGTAAACATGACATTATCTATTATTATAGAGCTCTGCTCAGCCTGTAACCATGACATTATCTATTATTATAGAGCTCTGCTCAGCCTGTAACCATGACATTATCTATTATTATAGAGCTCTGCTCAGCCTGTAAACATGACATTATCTATTATTATAGAGCTCTGCTCAGCCTGTAAACATGACATTATCTATTATTATAGAGCTCTGCTCAGCCTGTAAACATGACATTATCTATTATTATAGAGCTCTGCTCAGCCTGTAAACATGACATTATCTATTATTATAGAGCTCTGCTCAGCCTGTAACCATGACATTATCTATTATTATAGAGCTCTGCTCAGCCTGTAAACATGACATTATCTATTATTATAGAGCTCTGCTCAGCCTGCAAACATGACATTATCTATTATTATAGAGCTCTGCTCAGCCTGTAAACATGACATTATCTATTATTATAGAGCTCTGCTCAGCCTGTAAACATGACATTATCTATTATTATAGAGCTCTGCTCAGCCTGTAACCATGACATTATCTATTATTATAGAGCTCTGCTCAGCCTGTAACCATGACATTATCTATTATTATAGAGCTCTGATCAGCCTGTCACCATGACATTATTATTATAGATCTCTGTTCAGCCTGTAAACATGACATTATCTATTATTATAGAGCTCTGCTCAGCCTATAAACATGACATTATTATTATAGATCTCTGTTCAGCCTGTAAACATGACATTATCTATTATTATAGAGCTCTGCTCAGCCTATAAACATGACATTATCTATTATTATAGAGCTCTGCTCTGCTATAAACATGACATTATCTATTATTATAGAGCTCTGATCAGCCTATAAACATGACATTATCTATTATTATAGAGCTCTGCTCAGCCTATAAACATGACATTATCTATTATTATAGAGCTCTGCTCAGCCTGTAACCATGACATTATCTATTATTATAGAGCTCTGCTCAGCCTGTAAACATGACATTATCTATTATTATAGAGCTCTGCTCAGCCTGTAAACATGACATTATCTATTATTATAGAGCTCTGCTCAGCCTGTAAACATGACATTATCTATTATTATAGAGCTCTGCTCAGCCTGTAAACATGACATTATCTATTATTATAGAGCTCTGCTCAGCCTGTAACCATGACATTATCTATTATTATAGAGCTCTGCTCAGCCTGTAACCATGACATTATCTATTATTATAGAGCTCTGATCAGCCTGTCACCATGACATTATTATTATAGATCTCTGTTCAGCCTGTAAACATGACATTATCTATTATTATAGAGCTCTGCTCAGCCTATAAACATGACATTATTATTATAGATCTCTGTTCAGCCTGTAAACATGACATTATCTATTATTATAGAGCTCTGCTCAGCCTATAAACATGACATTATCTATTATTATAGATCTCTGCTCAGCCTAAAACATGACATTATCTATTATTATAGAGCTCTGCTCAGCCTATAAACATGACATTATCTATTATTATAGAGCTCTGCTCAGCCTGTAACCATGACATTATCTATTATTATAGAGCTCTGCTCAGCCTGTAAACATGACATTATCTATTATTATAGAGCTCTGCTCAGCCTGTAAACATGACATTATCTATTATTATAGAGCTCTGCTCAGCCTGTAAACATGACATTATCTATTATTATAGAGCTCTGCTCAGCCTGTAAACATGACATTATCTATTATTATAGAGCTCTGCTCAGCCTGTAACCATGACATTATCTATTATTATAGAGCTCTGCTCAGCCTGTAAACATGACATTATCTATTATTATAGAGCTCTGCTCAGCCTGTAAACATGACATTATCTATTATTATAGAGCTCTGCTCAGCCTGTAAACATGACATTATCTATTATTATAGAGCTATGCTCAGCCTGTAAACATGACATTATCTATTATTATAGAGCTCTGCTCAGCCTGTAACCATGACATTATCTATTATTATAGAGCTCTGCTCAGCCTGTAACCATGACATTATCTATTATTATAGAGCTCTGATCAGCCTGTCACCATGACATTATTATTATAGATCTCTGTTCAGCCTGTAAACATGACATTATCTATTATTATAGAGCTCTGCTCAGCCTATAAACATGACATTATTATTATAGATCTCTGTTCAGCCTGTAAACATGACATTATCTATTATTATAGAGCTCTGCTCAGCCTATAAACATGACATTATCTATTATTATAGAGCTCTGCTCTGCTATAAACATGACATTATCTATTATTATAGAGCTCTGATCAGCCTATAAACATGACATTATCTATTATTATAGAGCTCTGCTCTGCTATAAACATGACATTATCTATTATTATAGAGCTCTGATCAGCCTATAAACATGACATTATCTATTATTATAGAGCTCTGCTCAGCCTGTAACCATGACATTATCTATTATTATAGAGCTCTGCTCTGCTATAAACATGACATTATCTATTATTATAGAGCTCTGATCAGCCTATAAACATGACATTATCTATTATTATAGAGCTCTGCTCAGCCTGTAACCATGACATTATCTATTATTATAGAGCTCTGCTCAGCCTATAAACATGACATTATCTATTATTATAGAGCTCTGCTCAGCCTGTAAACATGACATTATCTATTATTATAGAGCTCTGCTCAGCCTGTAAACATTACATTATCTATTATTATAGAGCTCTGCTCAGCCTGTAACCATGACATTATCTATTATTATAGAGCTCTGCTCAGCCTGTAACCATGACATTATCTATTATTATAGAGCTCTGATCAGCCTGTCACCATGACATTATTATTATAGAGCTCTGCTCAGCCTGTAAACATGACATTATCTATTATTATAGAGCTCTGCTCAGCCTGTAAACATGACATTATCTATTATTATAGAGCTCTGCTCAGCCTGTAAACATGACATTATCTATTATTATAGAGCTCTGCTCAGCCTATAAACATGACATTATCTATTATTATAGAGCTCTGCTCTGCTATAAACATGACATTATCTATTATTATAGAGCTCTGATCAGCCTATAAACATGACATTATCTATTATTATAGAGCTCTGCTCTGCTATAAACATGACATTATCTATTATTATAGAGCTCTGATCAGCCTATAAACATGACATTATCTATTATTATAGAGCTCTGCTCAGCCTGTAACCATGACATTATCTATTATTATAGAGCTCTGCTCAGCCTATAAACATGACATTATCTATTATTATAGAGCTCTGATCAGCCTATAAACATGACATTATCTATTATTATAGAGCTCTGCTCAGCCTGTAAACATGACATTATCTATTATTATAGAGCTCTGCTCAGCCTGTAAACATGACATTATCTATTATTATACAGCTCTGCTCAGCCTATAAACATGACATTATCTATTATTATAGAGCTCTGTTCAGCCTAAAACATGACATTATCTATTATTATAGAGCTCTGCTATAAACATGACATTATCTATTATTATAGAGCTCTGTTCAGCCTATAAACATGACATTATCTATTATTATAGAGCTCTGCTCAGCCTATAAACATGACATTATCTATTATTATAGAGCTCTGATCAGCCTATAAACATGACATTATCTATTATTATAGAGCTCTGATCAGCCTATAAACATGACATTATCTATTATTATAGAGCTCTGCTCAGCCTATAAACATGACATTATCTATTATTATAGAGCTCTGCTCAGCCTGTAAACATGACATTATCTATTATTATAGAGCTCTGCTCAGCCTGTAACCATGACATTATCTATTATTATAGAGCTCTGATCAGCCTATAAACATGACATTATCTATTATTATAGAGCTCTGCTCAGCCTATAAACATGACATTATCTATTATTATAGAGCTCTGATCAGCCTATAAACATGACATTATCTATTATTATAGAGCTCTGCTCTGCTATAAACATGACATTATCTATTATTATAGAGCTCTGATCAGCCTATAAACATGACATTATCTATTATTATAGAGCTCTGCTCTGCTATAAACATGACATTATCTATTATTATAGAGCTCTGATCAGCCTATAAACATGACATTATCTATTATTATAGAGCTCTGCTCAGCCTGTAACCATGACATTATCTATTATTATAGAGCTCTGCTCTGCTATAAACATGACATTATCTATTATTATAGAGCTCTGATCAGCCTATAAACATGACATTATCTATTATTATAGAGCTCTGCTCAGCCTGTAACCATGACATTATCTATTATTATAGAGCTCTGCTCAGCCTATAAACATGACATTATCTATTATTATAGAGCTCTGCTCAGCCTGTAAACATGACATTATCTATTATTATAGAGCTCTGCTCAGCCTGTAACCATGACATTATCTATTATTATAGAGCTCTGATCAGCCTATAAACATGACATTATCTATTATTATAGAGCTCTGCTCAGCCTATAAACATGACATTATCTATTATTATAGAGCTCTGATCAGCCTATAAACATGACATTATCTATTATTATAGAGCTCTGATCAGCCTATAAACATGACATTATCTATTATTATAGAGCTCTGCTCAGCCTATAAACATGACATTATCTATTATTATAGAGCTCTGCTCAGCCTGTAAACATGACATTATCTATTATTATAGAGCTCTGCTCAGCCTGTAACCATGACATTATCTATTATTATAGAGCTCTGATCAGCCTATAAACATGACATTATCTATTATTATAGAGCTCTGCTCAGCCTATAAACATGACATTATCTATTATTATAGAGCTCTGATCAGCCTATAAACATGACATTATCTATTATTATAGAGCTCTGCTCAGCCTATAAACATGACATTATCTATTATTATAGAGCTCTGCTCAGCCTGTAAACATGACATTATCTATTATTATAGAGCTCTGCTCAGCCTATAAACATGACATTATCTATTATTATAGAGCTCTGCTCAGCCTATAAACACGACATTATCTATTATTATAGAGCTCTGCTCAGCCTAAAACATGACATTATCTATTATTATAGAGCTCTGTTCAGCCTATAAACATGACATTATCTATTATTATAGAGCTCTGTTCAGCCTGTAAACATGACATTATCTATTATTATAGAGCTCTGCTCAGCCTAAAACATGACATTATCTATTATTATAGAGCTCTGCTCAGCCTATAAACATGACATTATCTATTATTATAGAGCTCTGCTCAGCCTGTAAACATGACATTATCTATTATTATAGAGCTCTGCTCAGCCTGTAAACATGACATTATCTATTATTATAGAGCTCTGCTCAGCCTAAAACATGACATTATCTATTATTATAGAGCTCTGTTCAGCCTGTAAACATGACATTATCTATTGTTATAGAGCTCTGCTCAGCCTAAAACATGACATTATCTATTATTATAGAGCTCTGCTCAGCCTATAAACATGGCATTATCTATTATTATAGAGCTCTGCTCAGCCTATAAACATGGCATTATCTATTATTATAGAGCTCTGCTCAGCCTATAAACATGACATTATCTATTATTATAGATCTCTGTTCAGCCTATAAACATGACATTATCTATTATTATAGAGCTCTGCTCAGCCTATAAACATGACATTATCTATTATTATAGAGCTCTGCTCAGCCTGTAACCATGACATTATCTATTATTATAGAGCTCTTATTATGACATCATGACATTCCCTGAGAGATTAGATTTGGAGCTCTACATTATTTGTTTTTAAATCTCACCGTCACCAAGTTTATTTTTAATGATGTAATGTTGTGAAGACTGACCTCAGGTTATTGAGGGATCTAGTCTAGATTAAACCTCATCGGAAGACAATTTTATTTAATGCAGGCTTCATTCAGGTCTTTCTGTTTAACTAAATAATCTGTTTGTCTTTTGGCAGGAGAGAGACCAGACTCTGACAGCGAGAAGAGTTCCTCAGAGGAAACAGACCCAGAGACGCCTAACCAACACCACTGCTCCCACTGTGGAAAGAGTTTTAGGTGGTCAGGGAGTCTGAAAACGCATGAGAGAAAACACACAGGAGAAAAGCCTTATCACTGTTCTCACTGTGGAAAGAGTTTTAGGTGGTTATGGGTCCTGAAAACGCATGAGAGAATACATACAGGAGAAACGCCGTATCACTGTTCTCACTGTGGAAAGAGTTTTAGGTTGTCAGGGACTCTGAAAACGCATGAGAGAAAACACACAGGAGAAAAGCCTTTCCAACATACTAATACACAGGAGGAGACAACATACCACTGCTCTCATTGTGAAAAGACATTTTCCCAGTCAGAGGACCTGAAAACACACGAGAGAATAGAGAGGCTGTGTTCTGACTTATGTTTCTGACTGAGAATTTGTCCACGGCCAGGATTCACAGGACCAGGGTGTCCGCTATGGACACCTGGAAGAAATCAGCAGCGGACATTTCTGAAGGTTTATCCAACAGACCTGTACATCCATGAATGGATCTCTATAATGTGTAACTATTTCTGGAGGTTTATCCAACAGACCTGTACATCCATGAATAGATCTCTATAATGTGTAACTATTTCTGAAGGTTTATCCAACAGACCTGTACATCCATGAATGGATCTCTATAATGTGTAACTATTTCTGATGTATTGTGATGTATTGTTTAATAGATGTACTATGTTAGGTATATTTATCTGTGGTTTTATTTCAACAGATTTGACTGATGCTATTAGATTGTACTATGTTAGGTATATTTATCTGTGGTTTTATTTCAACAGATTTACTGATGCTATTAGATTGTACTATGTTAGGTATATTTATCTGTGGTTTTATTTCAACAGATTTTACTGATGCTATTAGATTGTACTATGTTAGGTATATTTATCTGTGGTTTTATTTCAACAGATTTTACTGATGCTATTAGATTGCTGGGTGGGGGGAGTTTTATATATACAGAGACTTCAGAAACTATTCACACCCCTTGACTGGTCCCACATGTTGTTGTGTTACATCCTGAATGTATAATGGATTCAATACCCCATAATGTCAAAGTGGAATTATGTTTTTGGAAATGTTTACAAATGTAATTAAAAGCCTAAATAAGTTCAGGAGTAAAGATGTTGCTTAACAAGTCACATAATAAGTTGCAGGGACTCACTCTGTGTGCAATAATAGTGTTTAACATGATTTTTGAATGACTACCTCATCTCTGTACCCCACACATACAATTATCTGTAATGGCCCTCAGTCGAGCAGTGAATTTCAAACACAGATTCAACCACAAAGACCAGGTAGGTTGTCTAATGCCTCGCAAAGAAAGACACCTATTGGTGAATATCCCTTTGAGCATCATTGGTGAACTTATTAATGACACTTTAGATGATGTATCAATACAACCAGTCACTACAAAGATGCAGGCGTCCTTCCTAACTCAGTTGCTGGAGAGGAAGGAAACCGCTCAGGGATTTCACCATGAAGCCAATGGTGACTTTAAAATAGTTACAATGTTTAATGGTTGTGATAGGAGAAAACTGAGGATGGATCAACAACATTGTAGTTACTCCACAATGCTAACCTCAATGACAGAGTGAAAAGAAAGAAGCCTGTACAGAAAAAAATATGTGTAACGTCAGGTGAATGATGGGTGTAGAGTCAGGCGCAGAGAGAGCAAAAGTTTTACGGGAACAAAATGCTTTAATGTCCTCAGTGAAACAGGAACAGGTACAAAAGGGGTGACGCCAAAACACAGGCGCAAACACAACCCACAGACCACTGTTTAAAATAAACTGGACAGCGAAAAACCCACAATCAAATAATCCACTCCCGACGTAACATGAACACACAAATAAGCCCGCACAAACACTAGCGGGCGAAACTAACCTAAATAGTACACCTCCCAAAACCCCAACAAGAAACAGGTGAAAACAATTAGACAGACATAAACGAAAAGGAAAAAGGGATCGGTGGCAGCTAGTAGACCGGCGACGACGACCGCCGAGCGCCACCCGAACGGGAAGGGGAGTCACCTTCGGTAGTATTCGTGACAGTAAAATATGCCAAAACATTTATCCTGTTTGCAATGAGGCACTAAAGTAATAATGCAAAACAATGTGGCGAAGAAATTAACTTTTTATCCTGAATACAAAGTGTTTTATGTTTGGGGCAAATCCAACACATCACTGACTACCACTCTTCATATTTTCAAGCATGGTGGTGGCTGCATCATGTTATGGGTGTGCTTGTCATTGGCGTCACTACAGTCCCTGGTTCTAATCCAGGCTGTATCACAACCGGCTGTGATCGGGAGTCTCATAGGGCGGCGCCCAATTGGCCCAGCGTCGTCCGGGTTAGGGGAGGGTGGCAGGAACTAATGGGGCTCCATAATAAACCCCAGGAAGAGTAGCTGCTGCCTTGGCAGGAACTAATGGGGATCCTTAATAAACCCCAGGAAGAGTAGCTGCTGCCTTGGCAGGAACTAATGGGGATCCGTAATAAACCTTATTTGTAAATGCTTATTAGCATCAAAGTAGATGACATGCAAGACTACAAATAATAATAATAATAAACTTCTTCCATTAAGTATGATGGAGGCCACTGAGACTACAAATCCCTGCAGCTCCACGGATTCAGACTACAAATAATAATAATAAACTTCTTCCATTAAGTATGATAGAGGCCACTAAGACTACAAATCCCTGCAGCCTCACGGATTCAGACTACACATAATAATAATAACAAACTTCTTCCATTAAGTATGATGGAGGCCACTGTGTTCTTGGGGACCTTCAATGCTGCAGAAATGTTTTGGTACCCTTCCCCAGATCTGTGCCTCGACACAATACTGTCTCAGAGCTCTACGGACAAATCCTTTGACCTCGTGGCTTGGTTACCTGTGGGACTTTATACACACAGGTGTGTGCCTTTCCAAATCATGTCCAATCAATTGAATGTACCACAGGTTGACTCCAATCAAGTTGTAGAAACATCTCAAGGATGATCAATGGAATCAGGATGCATCTGAGCTCAATTTCGAATTTCATAGTAAAGGGTCTGAATACTTAAGTAAATAAATGTGCAAAAATGTCTAAAAACCTGTTTTTGGTTTGTCATTATGGGGTATTGTGATGTCATAATGGGATATTGTGATGTCATTATGGGGTATTGTGATGCCATTATGGGGTATTGTGATGTCATTATGGGGTATTGTTTGTAGATTGATGAGGGAAAAAATCTTCCATTTTAGAATAAGGCTTTAATGTAACAAAATGTGGAGAAAGTGAAGGGGTCTGAATACTTAACGAATGCACTGTATACCCCTGGTAGAGTTTTCTACCGCTGGCAGAGTTTTCTTCCGTTGGCAGTTTTGTACACAGTCATGTGTCATGATACTTAGATGTATGTGTATTGGGTATATGTTGTGAAATGGTTAGATATTACTTGTTAGATATTACTGCACTGTCGGGGCTAGAAACACAAGTATTTCACTACACCCGCAATAACATCTGCTAAACACGTGTATGTGACCAATAAAATGTGATTTGATTTTGATTTGAAATAAATGTCCTATTTATCAAAGGTGCTTTTGGCTGGGGTCAAAATGACTCCAAAGGATTTGAATTTGTTAAAAGTCAATTTGATACAGAAACACTAAACCATGATTTAGATTTATTAAGAACAAGTTGATTGACAAAGTCATGAAAAATTGGAACAATTGAATAAACCACATTTTGGCTATGATAAAAGAGATGCCTCTGGGGTCAAAATTAAGTATGGATCAATGCAAATATGTAGTGGTGTAACGTTTGTTTTAAATTATCACTCATTAAACACGAATCAATCAACACATGCTTCTCTTTGAACGACTTTATATAATAATCAACTTTTATTAAATAAATAAAAAATAAACTTTTGGTTCCTCAACTGCGTTTCCCACTCCAGTCAGCAGATGGCGATGTGCGTCTTTTAGGTTCAGGCGATGCTGCCAGTGTGACGTATAATCTAGTGGACGGGACGCTCCTTCAACAACAACAGCTAGTCAGACACCTCGGTAGCTTTCTAGCAAACATAGCTACAACATTCACCCTCTTTACACTGTTTTGGTGTATATTAGTCGATGTGTTTGAAACACACTTCTGTTGTATGTACTTGTTGGTCCATGTAATTATATATTTACGTTGTTTGTCAGCTAGCTTGTTTGCTAAGTTAGCTTTGAACTAGGCTAGTCGCTAATGCTAACTAGCTAACATCCCCGACCATGAGTTCACTAAGTTACTCTCCTCCTGATAAAGATGAGGAGGTCTGCTGGACGGAGAAAGAAGCTTTCGTCAAAGAGGAGGAGGAAGAGAAGGATGTTACAATACAAATACAAGTAGAGGGTGAGGCTGTTACTTTGAAAGAAGAAGAGAAAGACGTTACAGTGAAAGAAGAGGAAGACGCGTTCAGAGTGAAAGAGGAGGAGGATGTTACAGTGAAAGAAGAGGAGGAAGAGAAAGAGGAGGATGTAGTTTTTGGTGTGAAAGAAGAGGAGGTTGGAGATCTGTTTAACACCAGTAAGTACCTTCTCTGCAGTCGTTGAACCAATATGCAGTAAAGGGGTTCTACACTTTAATGTTGTTCTGTAGAAATGGCTGAAGCTACACTGTAACGTGTTGAACATCAAGAGTGGACCATCAACAAAACGTTAACAATTGATCAAATGCATCCAATGACAATGCCTGAAATACTGTAGTCCTCAATATCTCCTATTAGATTAGCCCAATATGTAGTCTTAAAGGGGCAATCAGCAGTTGTTACATCCATTTTGGGACGTACACATTAATGATATGTACCCATTGTTTCTTGAAGAATTCACTTATAAATGCCTCATGAGCTTAGTTCAACTGTCGTACCCCATCAGAACCCAAAATATAAGCTTATATTTTCTCCAATGTTTGTCAGTAAATATAAACAAACACTGTATATCCCCAAAACATGGTTAAAACTAGAATGTTGATATCATGGATCGTTGCATTTCTCCAGCACCATCCCTCAGCTTTTTACCGAAACAGGCAGGGAGTACGCTTTGTTATTGTTTCTACTGCTGATTGCTGTCCCCGTTACTCCATAATTTCACATAATACTTTCATATCACATCAAAATAATTTCAAATACTTTCACATCAAAATAATTTCACACAATACTTTCATATCACATCAAAATAGGTAACCAGTCGTGACGCCCCGAACGGTAAACCGAATTCATTTTTCCTTCCTTCTTTTTCTTCTTTGGACTTTATATGGCAACCAACTTTAAGATGTATTACCACCATCAACTGGACTGGAGTGTGGACCTCAGTTCATCTTTTAATCACCCACGTGGGTATATACCAAGACAGTCATGAAGAGGGCACAACGAAACCTTTTCCCCCTCAGGAGAATGAAAAGATTTGGCAGGGGTCCCCAGATCTTCAAAAGGTAATACAGCTGCACCATCGAGAGCATCCTGACTGGACGCATCACCGCCTGGTATGGCAACTGCTCGGCATCTGACCGTAAGGCGCTACAGAGGGTAGTGCGAACAGCCCAGTACATCACTGTGGCCAAGCTTCCTGCCATCCAGGACCTATATAATAGGCGATGTCAGAGGAAAGCCCACAAAAGTGTCAGGGACTCCAGTCACCCAAGTTATAGACTGTTTTCTCTGCTAACGCACGGCAAGTGGTACCACAGCGCCAAGTCTAGGTCCAAAAAGCCACCTCAACAGCTTCTACCCCCAAGCCATAAGACTGCTGAACAATTCATAAAATCGCCACCAGACTGTCTGTTACCACAGAAGGGTTCCGTTTGTCCCCTCCCCAGAGGTGTCTCATTATTGGGATTCATTGCTGATTCCTACCTGTAGCTCACTATGAGGTGTCTAGTGAAACAGGTTAAGGGCCCTGTTGGAGATTGGTGGTTGGTAGCGGAGTCAAGGGAACAAGCTTCTGTTACCACAGAAGGGTTCCGTCTGTCCCATTCCCAGCTAGGTTACGAGGCGCTTTATCGGCATTACCTATGACTGGTTGATAGGGGAAACCTCCATGCTTATTATAGAAAAAATAATTAGGGGAAAACTATTTAGTAAACTGAAATAAAATAATAAACCTGTATGAAAAATGAAACTATTCCAAAACTATCTTTGACTCAAACTAAAATAGCCTTAAATAATAACCAGCATGAATTATGTTTCAGTTTGAATAATTTATATCTTAACTTTGGGCAAAAATATTAAAAATATTAAAATGTTATGTGGTTTTAAAGCTTCTAAACCTGGTGGCTGGTAAATGCTGCCATGGGATGGCAATGTTTCAAATAGACCTAGCTTGTGTATCACTATCACTAGCTATCACCAGAAATACTTTAAGAAATGAGGATATTGGAAACTCCTTTCGATTCGTATTAATAGCTAAAAGAAAAGAACATTGGCATTAATTACTTGTTCTCTGTAATATCGAAAAGCTTTGCAATCGTGACATTACGTACTTTCAAGGAAAATAGGCATGTTTCTCGACTCATACCCTGACTTTAAAAAGGGATTTTGTGAGAATTAGCTTAGGAACTGCGTGTCACAGCATGACAATGTGAACGCGATTGGTCGACAGTCTCTTGGACGGGCGTTATATACGCTTTGACATTTTCTGGAATAGTTTTTATTTGAAAACGTTTTTGTTTACTTGTCTGCCTATTGAATTTGGAATGCACTGTACTGTTCATCTCTGAAACTCACTGAGATAATTCCTTTGATACAGCAGTAGCAATACAGGGATATAACATCTACAGAAAAGACAGGAATGCTTATGGGGGAGGTGGTGCTGTATACAGTGCATTCGGGAAAGTATTCAGACCCCTTGACTTTTTCCACATTTTGTTACTTTAAAGCCTTATTCTAAAATTGATCAAATTTTTTTTTTCCCTCTTTCATTTAGCTAATTTATTTGGCACACCTGCATTTGGGGAGTTTCTCCCATCCTTCTCTGCAGATCCTCTCTAGCTCTGTCAGGTTGGATGGGGAACATTACTGCACAGCTATTTTCAGTTCTCTCCAGAGATGTTAGATCGGGCTCAAGTCCGGGCTCTGGCTGGGTCACTCAAGGACATTCAGAGACTTCTACCGAAGCCATTCCTGCGTTGCCCCCAAAATCATGTTCTTGTGTCCCCACCTAAAGTACATCTTGGTCAACCAAGAGTCGTCTGTTCTTTCTACCAAACGATTGGTTGAAATGTTATAACATGTATTTTTCCATATATAGACACACCCCATGTGTTTTAATTAAATCAACTATATGTACTGAACTGGTCTGATGCTTTAAGCACGCTGTTTGATCTAATAATGAAGACACACAAATGACTCGAGGGAGCCAGAGATCAAGATAACCTGACTAGAAGAGAGAAATTCTGCCGTTATGCTCCTGAAGTTTCCTGTAGTGGGCTACACCAGCGGTCGGCAACCTTTTCCAGTTGGAGTGCCAATTTATCTGACCATTTCTACCAATCTGCGTGCCAGTTATGATTTTCATATGCACATTTGACTGGAACAGTTTCATTTCATTTATAATAGTATCTCAAAATCATTGTCTGTGGTTAATCTACATTTAATCTAAATTAAAATTATACAAATCTAAAAGTGACTTTCACTGCCATTGCCAACTATGTAAAAATAGCCTACATAAAGCCAACAAATAAAAACATTGCAGCCTGCAGGTAGAAAATATCCAAAAATCACATTTGCTGCAAATGGCCTGTCTACAGCGATCTTGCAACATTGTATCAACTATCACCTGGGTCGGCCCAAAACTCCAGATAGCGAGCTTGCAACATTGTATAACATATTCTGGGCTGTTAGTTTCCTGCGCCAGTGAGTTCGGGACAGACACAGCTGTCGGCTATTTGTGCAAAGGATAAGAAGTAATTGGGTATTTTATGACATTTCCACTGGATCAGAGCATTACATTTTTCCCTTTTATGCCGAGTGGTCACTGAAAGTGGTTATTGAAAGGGCGAGAGCTGGAAATCTTTTATTAAATACTTTGAGGAACTATTGTCATTCGCAATTGATTTTGATTAGACTTTGTTTACTTGCTGTTTGAGGTGAAGAGAAATGTGCTTTAAAGCATTACTTTGAGAAGCTCCACAACTCATTAGTGGTGGTGCGTTAAGACAATCAGAAATACTATCAGACATCCCCAAATAGGCACATTTATAGGCCTACATTTGTGCTCAGTCCAGGTTGACTAGTCCTACTTCTATATGTGTAATCAGGTGTGCGTCCTTACTCAACACTGACAGGAGTGTTTCAAACAAAAGACAATGAATAAATTGACAAAACTGACGCATCTTGCGGGGTCAGGTCTGGGTGATCTGCCATGGGCTGTTTCATTTAGTATTCGTTTGGGTCGGTTGGGGAATGATTGTATTTCCCCATAGTATGTTCTACCGAAGTTGACCAACTGAAAGGGAGTGTAACTTTGATTATAATTACACTTCCTTGAAGGAGGGAAATGAGGTATAACACCTAATTGGCCCCACCCCTTCCTGGGTCGGTGAAGAGCGGTATTAAATTGAAGGATTAAATCCAAACCTCACGCTCATCACCTGTGGAAGGCGGGGCTTCCAGCGAGGCGTGAATTTGTGATAGTATGTTGTACCTAGTTTCCCTCCTTCAGGGAACAGTAGTTATAGTCATAACGTTACGCTTGTCATATGATGAACTTCAACTTAAATACGGGATCTTGCTGTCGGACAGTTTTTTTGTATTCTGAAATGCACTCGAACTATGTATCATTTAGTGGCTCCTTTTTTTTTTTTTCGACCTTATAGCTAGAACCTCCATCAGAAGCTAGCCATCAGAAGCTAACCGGCTAATTAGCTACTAGCTATTTAGTCATTGTTAGCCACTGCTAAAGGCCTTTACCTTTTTAGCTCAGACACCAGCCGCTTTTAGCCTGGATAATATCTGTCAGTCTGCACAGCGCGATATCAACCCTGAGCATATCGGACTGTTTGTCTCCACTACATCACCGTATTCCTGCTGTAAGCTCTGGACCATTACACCGGATAATCGCAGCAAGCTAGCTGCCACTGAGTGGCCCAGCCCCTAAGCTAGCCTTGAGCCAGGCCCATCTCCCGGCCTGCTTAGTGGACCCTATGATCACTCGGCTACACAGCTGATGTCTCCCAGACTCTTCACTAACACGACTAGAAGCCACTACATCACCGGATTCCTGCCGTAAGCTCTGGACCTTTGCACCGGACGCACTGGAGTGGCTAATGCCCTTGTCCCGACGCTAGCACCAGTTAGCCTCGAGCCAGGCGCATCTCCCGGCTAGCATAGTAATGACTACCTAACGGCTTCCCTAGTTCATATGTTGCTGTTCACTGGACCCTATGATCACTTGGCTACATAGCTGATGCCTGCTGGACTGTTCATTAATCACGGTTCTCCATTTTGTTTATTTTGTTCAGCCACGCTCAAGGTACTAAACGATATCATAACCGCCATTGATAAAAGACAATACTGTGTCGCTGTCTTCATCAACCTGGCCAAGGATTTCGACTCTGTCAATCACCGTATTCTTATCGGCAGACTCAACAGCCTTGGTTTCTCAAATGACTGACTCGCCTGGTTAACCAACTACTTCTTAGACAGAGTTCAGTGTGTCAAATCGGAGGGCCTGTTGTATGGACTTCTGGCAGTCTCTATGGGGGTACCACAGGGTTCAATTCTCGGGCCAACTCTTTTCTCTGTATATATCAACGATGTTGCTCTTGCTGCGGGGTATTCCTTGATCCACCTTTATGCAGACGACACCATTCTGTATACATCTGGCCCTTCTTTGGACACTTTGGACACTTAACTTCTTGGTGACAGGAGGGCAGTATTGAGTAGCTTGGATGAATAAGGTGCCCAGAGTAAACTGCCTGCTACTCTGTCCCAGATGCTAATATATGCATATTATTACTAGTATTTGATAGAAAACACTCTGAAGTTTCTAAAACTGTTTGAATGATGTCTGTGAGTATAACAGAACTCATATGGCAGGCGAAAACCTGAGACAAATCCAACCAGGAAGTGGGAAATCTGAGGTTTGTAGTTTTTTAAAGCTTGGCTTACCGAATACACATTGAGATATGGATAAAGTTGCACCTCCTACGGCTTCCACTAGATGTCAACCGTCTTTAGAAACTTGAATGAGGCTTCTACTATAAAGGAGGGGCTCATGAGACCTCTTTGAGTCAGTGGTCTGGCAGAGTGCCTTGGTCTCATGACGCGCGCTCCCGACAGAGTTACCTCTAGTTCCAGTGCTTTTCTTCAGACAAAGGAATTCTCCGGTTGGAACATTATTGATGTTTTATGTTAAAAACATCCTAAAGATTGATTCCATACATCGTTTGACATGTTTCTAAAGGAGTGTAACGGAACTTCTCAAGTTTTTGTCTGGACGAAGTGCCTGCGCCTCATGAAGATGGATTACTGGGCTGAACACGCTAACAACAAGTGGCTATTTGGACATATGAGTGTTTTCTATCCAATACTAACAATAATATGCATATATTATTGGGGGGCGCCCCCCCTTGGTTTGTGCTGTGGTGGAGATCTTTGTGGGCTATACTTGGCCTTGTCTCAGGATTGTAAGTTGGTGGTTGAAGATATCCCTCTAGTGGTGCGGGGGCTGGGCTTTGGCAAAGTGGGTGGGGTTATATCCTTCCTGTTTGGCCCTGTCCGGGGGTATCCACCTGGCCTTGCTGCTATTCCAGTTTCAACTGTTCTGCCTGCGGTTATGGAACCCCTACCTTTCCCAGACCTGCTGTTTTCAACTCTTAATGATCGGCTATGAAAAGCCAACTGACATTTATTCCTGATTATTATTTGACCATGCTTGTCACTTATGAACATTTTGAACATCTTGGCCATGTTCTGTTATAATCTCCACCCGGCACAGCCAGAAGAGGACTGGCCACCCCTCATAGCCTGGTTCCTCTCTAGGTTTCTTCCTAGGTTTTGGCCTTTCTAGGGAGTTTTTCCTAGCCACCGTGCTTCTACACCTGCATTGCTTGCTGTTTGGGGTTTTAGGCTGGGTTTCTGTACAGCACTTCGAGATATTAGCTGATGTACGAAGGGCTATATAAAATAAACTTGATTGATTGATTGATTAGCATCTGGGACAGAGTAGGAGGCAGTTCACTCTGGGCACGCTATTCATCCAAAAGTGAAAATGCTGCCCCCTATCCCATAAAGGTTAACAAACCTCCAAATGAGCTTCAATGCCATACAACACTCCTTCTGTGGCCTCCAACTGCTCTTAAGTAGTAAAACTAAATGTATGTCCTTCAACCGATCGCTGCCCGTACCCGCCCGTCCAGCATGACTACTCTGGTCGGTTCTGACTTAGAATATGTGGACAACTATAAATACCTAGGTGTCTTGCTAGACTGTAAACTCTCCTTCCAGACTAATATTAAGCATTTCCAATCCAAAATTAAATCTAGATTTGGCTTCCTATTTTGCAACAAAGCGTCCTTCACTCACGCTGCCAAACATACCCTCGTAAAACTGACTATCCTACCGATCCTTGACTTCGGTGATGTAATTTTCAAAATAGCCTCCAACACTCTACACAGCAAACTGGATGCAGTCTATCACAGTGACATCCGTTTTGTCACCATATCCCCATATACCACTGCTCTCGTCGGCTGGCCCTCGCTACATATTCGTCTCCAAACACACTGGATCCAGGTCATCTATAAGTCTTTGCTAGGTAAAGCTCTGCCTTAACTCAGCTCACTGGTCACCATAGCAACACCCACCCGTAGCACGTGCTCCAGGAAGTATATCTCACTGGTCATCCCCAAAGCCAACACCTATTTTGGCCGCCTTTCCTTCCAGTTCTCTGCTGCCAATGAACGAATTGCAAAAATCACTGAAGCTGGAGACTCTCCCTCACTAACTTTAAGCATCAGCTATCTGAGCAGCTTACCGATCGCTGCAGCTGTACACAGCCCATCTGTAAATAGCCCATCCAATTGCCTACCTCATCCCCATGTTTTTTAAAACTTTTTTTGCTCTTTTGCACACCAGTATTTCTACTTGCACATCATCATCTGCACATCTATCACTCCAGTGTTAATTTGTAATTACTTCACTACTATGGCCTATTTATTGCCTTACCTCCTTACTCCATTTGCACACACTGTATATAGACTTTCTATTGTGTTATTGACTGTACGTTTGTTTATCCCAAGTGTATGTAACTCTGTTGTTTTTTTGTCGCACTGCTTTGCTTTATCTTGGCCAGGTCGCAGTTGTAAATGAGAACTTGTTCTCGACTGGCCTATCTGGTTAAATAAAGGTGAAATACAAAGAAATCTTAACTTTATTAGCAACACCCAAATGTATACTGTCATTAACGCGGTTCTTCAATAATTACACATAATTCTTAATACTGTAGCAAACATTTATATTAAGCAGGACATTCAAACGAGCCTTACAATTATAATCCAAAGTAGTGTGAAATGTACTCATAATCAACCTGGAAATAGAGGTTACTCCCCTGAGTTTTCCCCCATTCACATTCAGAATACATTGTGAAAAACTAAAAGCTTTGCTCACCATTTTTGCTCCAGGCAGATATACTACATCCATAACTTGTGGTTTCCTCATTAGCAGATATACTACATCCATTACTATCGGTTTCCTCATTAGCAGGGAGGTGTTTCTGCAATCAAATTGTGTGCGCATCGCCCTTGTGCCACAATTTTTTTAAACACAGAAAGGGGCCTATATTGGAGACCAAAAGTCATCTGGCACACTGCTTAGAGTTTCAACAACATGAATAACTTATTTCTACTCTACAATCATCGATGTTACTACTAAAATATGACTATTCTTGCTCATTTTAAGACATTTGTCAAATAATTTTAACATTCATTACAGACGTCAATTGTTGTACAACATCATGGCTACGCTGTTGGCATCACCTTTTACAGTGGATTTCCACTGTTGTGGGCCTTTAATCATCTGACTTTATTGTTCACACAGATGAGAGACGGGACTATCGTGGATCCTCTGGGGAGCCTCAACAACCTCATGATGCTGAAGAGGCAGAGAAGAGTCTCTCCAGATCAGAACGCCTCAATAAACACCTGCAGAGATCCACAGGGAAGAGAACTCACTGCTGCTCTGACTGTGGGAAGAGATTCACCTCATCAGGCATTAAAATGCATCAGAGAACACGCACAGGAGAGAGAACTTATAGCTGTGATCAATGTGGGAAGAGTTTTACTACATCTAGCAATCTGACTATACACCAGAGAACACACACAGGAGAGAAATCTTATAGCTGTGTTCAATGTGGGAAGAGTTTTACTACATCTAGCAATCTAACATTACACCAGAGAACACACACAGGAGAGAAACCTTATAGCTGTGATCAATGTGGGAAGAGTTTTACTACATCTAGCAATCTGACTATACACCAGAGAATACACACAGGAGAGAAACCTTATAGCTGTGGTCAATGTGGGAAGAGTTTTACTGCATCTGGCTCTCTGACATTGCACCAGAGAATACACACAGGAGAGAAACCTAATATCTGTGGTCAATGTGGGAAGAGTTTTTGTCAATCTAGTGATCTGACAGTGCACCAGAGAACACACACAGGAGAGAAACCTTATAGCTGTGGTCAATGTGGGAAGAGTTTTACTACTTCTGGCTATCTGACTTTACACCAGAGAACACACACAGGAGAGAAACCTTATAGTTGTGGTCAATGTGGGAAGAGTTTTACTACTTCTGGCTATCTGACTTTACACCAGAGAGTACACACAGGAGATAAACCTTATAGCTGTGATCAATGTGGGAAGAGTTTTCGTCAATCTAGCAATCTGACATTACACCAGAGAACACACACAGGAGAGAAACCTTATAGCTGTGATCAATGTGGGAAGAGTTTTACTTCATCTAGCAATCTGACTATACACCAGAGAATACACACAGGAGAGAAACCTTATAGCTGTGATCAATGTGGGAAGAGTTTTTGTCAATCTAGTGAACTGACAGTGCACCAGAGAACACACACAGGAGATAAACCTTATAGCTGTGATCAATGTGGGAAGAGTTTTAGTCAATCTAGCAATCTGACATTACACCAGAGAACACACACAGGAGAGAAACCTTATAGCTGTGATCAATGTGGGAAGAGTTTTACTAGATCTAGCTATCTGACAGTGCACCAGAGAACACACACAGGAGAGAAATCGTATAGCTGTGACCAGAGGTAATCTGATAAAAGATCTCTGACTAAACATCAGAAAATACATGAAGGAGTTGTTTCATGATATCAATGAATTAATGTCACAATGTAGAATGTTTTAACATTGTAGAAGGAGTATTTTAATATTGTCACAATGTAGAAGTCTAAACGTTTGCCCCCTGTTCTATTGATTTCAACATGATATGGATATTAGCCTTTGCAAAAAATCCAGGTTCTGAATTGAAAGAGTACTATTTATGAGATTTAGTAAGTACACATTATTCCCAGATTCCGTGTGGTTTTTGAGCTGTTAGTTTTAACAGGACGTGCAACCTCATCTCCCTCCTGTCGCACAAATGATTTTAGCATGAAATTGATTAGTTATGACAAATAAGTGTTGCGTTCCTTTGTTTAGCGACCCCTACATTTAAATGCATTCCAACATCACGTACAACCTGATTTCCCCCCTAATTGATATCAGTGATTTATTGCTACTTGTCAAAACAGCGTTTCTGGAAATATGATTATTGTGGCAGATGTCTGTGTAAATAGCACATGTTATGTTTAGGTTTTCAATTTATCCCAAACTGTTTCTGCATATTGGTTATTGATTTGGACACGTTAAAACTGTGTTTTGACATTGAGGCTATCCCACCTAGCACAATGTAATTGAAAAGACGTTGAAAATAAGACTATGCAATCAACAACAACAAACAATATGTATTTTTTATTATACCATGCCTTACCATTAAGTGAATTATTGACAATACATATTATCAAAGGGGTGTACATTTGGTTCTGGTAATTCATGTTTACAATTCATGTAACTTTTCGTAATCATAATTATTTATGTAATCAACTGACAATTTTCGGGTATAAATATATTGACATTATTGCCCTTCTTTTAGAATAGCAGGGTTCATTCTCAGATGTGCCAACCCAAATGTACTAGAGCATGACATTGGGGACTGGGCCCCGATCCAACAACATGCCTATCTAGTGAACCCTGAAAAGAGAGAGAAGCTCTGCAGTGAGGTGGAAAGTTACTACGGATATTGCAGGAGTTTCCTCTTGAAATCAGACACGTCCGTGGTAAGGACAACTTGGTTGCTGATTGTCTCAAGAATGGGCAGTCAAAAAGATTTGTGTTTTGCGTTTAGCTATTGCGTTGCCATGGATCACAGTTTATTTTGACTGCACGGTTTTCCGTATTGGAGATGAGTTTTGTTTGGGCTCATTCCAAGGGGACGAGAGTTCTAGAAGCTAGTGAGTTTTAGGAAGACGAGAGTTCTAGATGCTATTGAGTTTTAGGATTCTATAGAATGAAAAAGGAGAAAAAAATAATACGATTGTATATTATTATTTAGAAATACGTGTTTTTTCTTGTTTTTAATTGTTGACAGCCAGTAGACACTATGTTTATATTGTAGAAGGTGAAGCATTGTAGTTGATTATAATGTGAAATGGAAGTTGTTTTCTGTTGGTGATGAGCAAACTTGTCCAACAAAAATTATAGGATTTATTTGTTGTCTTAAGGGGAAAGGTGTTCCAGGCTTTCGTTTTTCTATTTATGTTTTGAGGTTGGACTTTAGCACGTATAGCTCGTTAGCACGTATAGCTCGTTAGCACGTATAGCTCGTAGGGCTCACTGATTGGTGACACCTCGTTAGTCAGTATGTGTAACACCAGTTCTTTTGTTTGCCCCTTCTTGGGCAGATTTAGTGGGTCTCATGGTGGGTGACTTTTATGTCCCAGTTGTTGTTACTAGTCAACTTTCAGTGGACACTGAGAGCAAAACTGCAACATTATGTTATAATACTTTTATTGCATCAAATGGTTGTTTTATGCAACAGAATAGAGGGTTCTTAGAACTATTGTGTCTGTGTGTTCTACTGAGGATGGGCCTCTGGGAGAAAACACTGACAGGAGATTTACCATGTCTTTTGGGTGATAAAACCTAAAGAGACCACATTCCAGAGCATGAGTTAATGTTTCTGTTCTATATGGTACCAGGGAGAGATGACCCCAGGGCCAGACCCTGGTCTCTACACAAAGACTACTGTTTTTACAGCAGATACTGTCTGCTGAGAATTATAAGTATCTTTCATACCAGTCTTAACCTTGTGACCCGTTCTATACATCTGTTGTTGGTCATGTAGGTTGAAAGGTGTGTATCTTGGCTGTAAAAGACCTTTGTACTTTTGTCTTGTGGCTCTCAACAAATCATCTGGGGGTGATTTGTCGACCAGCCATCATTATCGTAGAGCACTCAATTGATTCACTTTATATGTGTGTGTTGTATTGACCTGCTCCCTTATTAATAAGTGAATAAAGATTTAGTTTAATAAGTTTGTCTCAGTTGATATGAAAGAAATTAACCACATTTGGGGATGTTAATCTTCACTTGGTGACCGCTCGTGACGACCTGGGTCGTCACGAGGGCACAAGGGCACGAGGGATCCTTCTAACTTGATCTCAGGGAGACCACACTTCGGGAACGGAGCAGATGGACCCACCTTTGATCTGAGAGGCAGTGAGCCGAGTCGATACAAAATCTCAAACTTTTTTTTTAAAGAGGTGAGGGAAACACGCAAAGTGTAGTAGTTAGAAAAGCCTCGTAGGCTCTGAGTGTGTATTCCTGTATTTTTCCAGTATGGGAGGAGTTGCTAGATTTATTGAATAAACCTTTTTCCATAAAGTTAGTGAACCAAGGTGGCTGACTAGCTGTTGATGTTGAAGAAGCGTCCCGTCCACTAGATTATACGTCACAGTGGCAGAATCACCTGAAAGACGCACATCGCCATCTGCTGACTGGAGTTGGTATCGCAGTTGAGAAAATAATTTCAGACAAAAAGCTAAAAAGCGACTGCCTCTAAAAACCAACGACTCCCTTTGAAAACGGGCGATGTGGCGTCAGAAACATTTATTATAGTGTAAAAATGTACTGCAAAGTGTAGCTAAATAGAATAACTTTGGTCATACCCAGTCAGCACGTGACGTCCAAGGACATCGAATTATGGGCCAGATCAGGTCTGTCTGTTGTGGCCGCTATTTCGCCCCAAAATAGTAATCACAAATTTGGCTGTGTATAACTATATAAATGTCTCTCGGACAAGGTGAGTTTTATCAATATACACTCTAAAAAGTAAAGGTTCCTCGAGTATCCTTTAGGGGTTCTTCAAATGGAAACTGTGGGGGAACCCCTATAAGTTATTTGAAGAACCCCTTATCTGGTCCTGGTTCATCAAAGAACCCTTTGGGGTTCATTTTTTAACTCCCTGTCCACCCTCCCTGCATTACAAAAACATATTTTAATAACAATATTGACTTAAATAATTAATTGTTTAATTAGTGGCACCACAAATGTGAATTAATATTTACAAAACAATTTACCAAACAAAACACATTACAAAATTGCAACATTTCTGCAGACATGTCAGACCATAATAAATAATACATTTACTTTGTATAGTGCTTTTCATGACATTTAAAATATATAAATAATGATGTACAATACAAACAACATACATTAAAAATGAATCATAGGTAAACTAACAATATTGTAGACTTGATGCTAAATACAGATTTTTCAGCTTTAGTGTGTATATCGTATCCACTTAGTAATGTTAGGAAGTTTGCCATCTTTATGACCGGCCCTGGTAACTTCACCCCAACTTCTCTTATCCCCAGAACACAGTAACTTAACATAAGTGTTTTTCTGACATTTTGGGGAAATGTAAGGGTAAATAAAAAATACAGCCCTAGCAGAGCCCCAAGTCCCATGGGGACGTCCTCGAGGGCGTGGATGTTCTCCCCCACCAAAGACCAGCGGGATTTCACTCTCGTGGTGAAATGGATTTCCACCGATGTGCAGTAAAGGAGTGAAGAGCGGTGAAATCTGTGTCAACAAAAGTAAGAAAAGATTAATACACATACAATTAACAAAGAACATAACAAATGTTCAGCTGTAGTTTTATATAAGCATGCACACCTATGTTAATGAAGAAACAGATGATTGGTGCATAGGCATACCTTGTCACGGACATAAAGGCCACTCGGGTCCTCATTGAAGAGGTAGAGCAGAATCGCTGCTGTGATCTCCAGTCCTAGTAAAGTAAAGCAATGATCTTACTACACTTGCTAATTTTATTACAAAATACATAAGAGAAAGGGAAGGAATAAGAGCAATTACCTCTTCTGTATTGTCCTTCAGGGACTGTCAAAATAGAAGGATGATGTCCTCACCCCTGCCTCGCCTCTCTACCTCTGATAGTCCTTGAATTATCTTTTTGTCTATATCCATTCCATGGACTTGATTCATTTCTGAGAAGATCTGAAAAGTACAATACTGTGTTTGGATTCTGAAGGGCATTTATACAAAAGAGGTAGTCTAGACACTGTATTAATACCATTATGCATTTGAATCCCATCTACAGCTACCATCTAAGATATTAATTTCCCTCCACAAGGGGGCGGACATGTAACGTTTCCAAAATGGGATAGTATTGTCCATGTAACGTTTCCTAAATGGGATAGTATTGTACATGTAACGTTTCCAAAATGGGATAGTATTGTCCATGTAACGTTTCCAAAATGGGATAGTATTGTACATATAACGTTTCCAAAATGGGACAGTATTGTCCATGTGACGTTTCCAAAATGGGATAGTATTGTCCATGTAACGTTTCCAAAATGGGATAGTATTGTCCATGTAACGTTTCCAAAATGGGATAGTATTGTCCATGTAACGTTTCCAAAATGGGATAGTATTGTCCATGTAACGTTTCCAAAATGGGATAGTATTGTCCATGTAACGTTTCCAAAATGAGATAGTATTGTCCATGTAACGTTTCCAAAATGGGATAGTATTGTCCATGTAACGTTTCCAAAATGGGATAGTATTGTCCATGTAACGTTTCCAAAATGGGATAGTATTGTACATGTAACGTTATGCCCCCTTGTGAGTTAATAGTATTGCATGCTGTAGCAGGCTATATAAAGAGGAAGACCTCCATTGACGATTCAGTTTGTTGTAACATCTCGTCTGGACAGGTCACCGTCCTTAGTTAGTTAGTTAACGTTAGCTAGTTCATTATCACAAAAGTGAGAACTGCTCTAGATTGGAAACTTACGTTAATGAGTGTAAAGCCATGTTGACTTTATGGAAACAATATACAATAAATGGGAAAGAATATAGTTGAGGAAATAATCCAAACCTAGTTCTGCCTAGTTAGGACATAACGTTATCTAGGTAGATAACGGTACTGTACTGTAGCTCATACAACGCCGACGGTCAAGACGTCCTCGAGGGCGTGGATGTTCTCCCCCACCAAAGACCAGCGGGATTTCACTCTCGTGGTGAAATGGATTTCCACCGATGTGCAGTAAAGGAGTGAAGAGCGGTGAAATCTGTGTCAACAAAAGTAAGAAAAGATTAATACACATACAATTAACAAAGAACAGAACAAATGTTCAGCTGTAGTTTTATATAAGCATGCACACCTATGTTAATGAAGAAACAGATGATTGGTGCATAGGCATACCTTGTCACGGACATAAAGGCCACTCGGGTCCTCATTGAAGAGGTAGAGCAGAATCGCTGCTGTGATCTCCAGTCCTAGTAAAGTAAAGCAATGATCTTACTACACTTGCTAATTTTATTACAAAATACATAAGAGAAAGGGAAGGAATAAGAGCAATTACCTCTTCTGTATTGTCCTTCAGGGACTGTCAAAATAGAAGGATGATGTCCTCACCCCTGCCTCGCCTCTCTACCTCTGATAGTCCTTGAATTATCTTTTTGTCTATATCCATTCCATGGACTTGATTCATTTCTGAGAAGATCTGAAAAGTACAATACTGTGTTTGGATTCTGAAGGGCATTTATACAAAAGAGGTAGTCTAGACACTGTATTAATACCATTATGTATTTGAAACCCATCTACAGCTACCATCTAAGATATTAATTTCCCTCCACAAGGGGGCGGACATGTAACGTTTCCAAAATGGGATAGTATTGTCCATGTAACGTTTCCTAAATGGGATAGTATTGTACATGTAACGTTTCCAAAATGGGATAGTATTGTCCATGTAACGTTTCCAAAATGGGATAGTATTGTACATATAACGTTTCCAAAATGGGACAGTATTGTCCATGTGACGTTTCCAAAATGGGATAGTATTGTCCATGTAACGTTTCCAAAATGGGATAGTATTGTCCATGTAACGTTTCCAAAATGGGATAGTATTGTCCATGTAACGTTTCCAAAATGGGATAGTATTGTCCATGTAACGTTTCCAAAATGGGATAGTATTGTCCATGTAACGTTTCCAAAATGAGATAGTATTGTCCATGTAACGTTTCCAAAATGGGATAGTATTGTCCATGTAACGTTTCCAAAATGGGATAGTATTGTCCATGTAACGTTTCCAAAATGGGATAGTATTGTACATGTAACGTTATGCCCCCTTGTGAGTTAATAGTATTGCATGCTGTAGCAGGCTATATAAAGAGGAAGACCTCCATTGACGATTCAGTTTGTTGTAACATCTCGTCTGGACAGGTCACCGTCCTTAGTTAGTTAGTTAACGTTAGCTAGTTCATTATCACAAAAGTGAGAACTGCTCTAGATTGGAAACTTACGTTAATGAGTGTAAAGCCATGTTGACTTTATGGAAACGATATACAATAAATGGGAAAGAATATAGTTGAGGAAATAATCCAAACCTAGTTCTGCCTAGTTAGGACATAACGTTATCTAGGTAGATAACGGTACTGTACTGTAGCTCATACAACGCCGACGGTCAAACCCGGCTTTCTAATATTTACGGTAATTAGCTATAGTAACGTTATAGAAGATATTCACAGAAAATCATCATTGTCTTCGTTATTCATTATTAGTATGTTATATTATTATAATAAATTATTTCGAGACATATTCAGAGCCAAACATCAACCCAACTTAACCTTTTTAACTTGTTGTCGCATTCAAACTTGTCACCATCGTTTTCAGTTGTAATTGCGAAGTTCCCGGAAGAAGTCCAGCAACAACGGAGGTTCCTCGATGAACCCACCTTCTAACAAGTTCTTTGAAGAACCTTTTGGGGCTGTTTTTCATTGACCAAGAACCCTACGGTTCTTAGGGGATCTGAGAACAACTCCAGTTGAACCCTTCATTTTTAGAGTTGTAGTCGGCTCTATTTACTCTCAGATTCAAACATGCTGATTAGCATCAACGATCAAGTCAGCTGCTGCTGCTCCAATACAGTATGAGGTGAGACGGTGAACTGATGTTGAACCGGGCAGTCAGCTGCTGCTGCTCCAATACAGTATGAGGTGAGACGGTGAACTGATGTTGAACCGGGCAGTCAGCTGCTGCTCCAATACAGTATGAGGTGAGACGGTGAACTGACATTGAATGTTGAACCGGGCAGTCAGCTGCTGCTGCTCCAATACAGTATAAGGTGAGACGGTGAACTGATGTTGAACCAGGCAGTCAGCTGCTGCTCCAATACAGTATGAGGTGAGACGGTGAACTGACGTTGAACCGGGCAGTCAGCTGCTGCTGCTCCAATACAGTATGAGGTGAGACGGTGAACTGATGTTGAACAGGGCAGTCAGCTGCTGCTGCTCCAATACAGTATGAGGTGAGACGGTGAACTGATGTTGAACCGGGCAGTCAGCTGCTGCTGCTCCAATACAGTATGAGGTGAGACGGTGAACTGATGTTGAACTGGGCAGTCAGTCATTCATTCTGTACTATGAGTTTGTCAAATAAAATAAAAATGTATCTTAGAGTGAAATGCTTATTTCCAAGCTAGACTATATACAGGGGGCACCGGTACAGAGTCAATGTGGAGACTATATACAGGGGGTACCGGTACAGAGTCAATGTGGAGACTATATACAGGGGTACCGGTACAGAGTCAATGTGGAGACTATATACAGGGGTTACCGGTACAGAGTCAATGTGGAGACTATATACAGGGGGTACCGGTACAGAGTCAATGTGGAGACTATATACAGGGGTACCGGTACAGAGTCAATGTGGAGACTATATACAGGGGGTACCGGTACAGAGTCAATGTGGAGACTATATACAGGGGGTACCGGTACAGAGTCAATGTGGAGACTATATACAGGGGGTACCGGTACAGAGTCAATGTGGAGACTATATACAGGGGGGTACCGGTACAGAGTCAATGTGGAGACTATATACAGGGGGTACCGGTACAGAGTCAATGTGGAGACTATATACAGGGGGTACCGGTACAGAGTCAATGTGGAGACTATATACAGGGGGTACCGGTACAGAGTCAATGTGGAGACTATATACAGGGGGTACCGGTACAGAGTCAATGTGGAGGCTATATACAGGGGGTACCGGTACAGAGTCAATGTGGAGACTATATACAGGGGGTACCGGTACAGAGTCAATGTGGAGACTATATACAGGGGGTACCGGTACAGAGTCAATGTGGAGACTATATACAGGGGGTACCGGTACAGAGTCAATGTGGAGGCTATATACAGGGGGTACCGGTACAGAGTCAATGTGGAGACTATATACAGGGGGTACCGGTACAGAGTCAATGTGGAGACTATATACAGGGGGTACCGGTACAGAGTCAATGTGGAGACTATATACAGGGGGGTACAGAGTCAATGTGGAGACTATATACAGGGGGTACCGGTACAGAGTCAATGTGGAGGCTATATACAGGGGGTACCGGTACAGAGTCAATGTGGAGACTATATACAGGGGGTACCGGTACAGAGTCAATGTGGAGACTATATACAGGGGGTACCGGTACAGAGTCAATGTGGAGACTATATACAGGGGGGTACAGAGTCAATGTGGAGACTATATACAGGGGGTACCGGTACAGAGTCAATGTGGAGGCTATATACAGGGGGTACCGGTACAGAGTCAATGTGGAGACTATATACAGGGGGTACCGGTACAGAGTCAATGTGGAGACTATATACAGGGGGTACCGGTACAGAGTCAATGTGGAGACTATATACAGGGGGGTACCGGTACAGAGTCAATGTGGAGGCTATATACAGGGGGTACCGGTACAGAGTCAATGTGGAGACTATATACAGGGGGTACCGGTGCAGAGTCAATGTGGAGACTATATACAGGGGGTACCGGTACAGAGTCAATGTGGAGACTATATACAGGGGGTACTGGTACAGAGTCAATGTGGAGACTATATACAGGGGGTACCGGTACAGAGTCAATGTGGAGACTATATACAGGGGGTACCGGTGCAGAGTCAATGTGGAGACTATATACAGGGGGTACCGGTACAGAGTCAATGTGGAGACTATATACAGGGGGTACTGGTACTGTACCTTTCCCCACCTTTACCTACCCTTAAAAACCCAGAGAAAAATTCAATTTCACATAATAAGGATATTTAATATTTTCATGTTCAGAAGTCAGAACTCATCACCTGCTATGTAAAAGAGACAGAAGAATGCACAATGGTCAATGTTATCTGGGATCCTTGGGACATCCCTACCCTAAACCCTAACCCCTAACTTAACCATTGTAAATGTCAACTTCAGCGGGCTAGGGAAGTCCCAAGGATGTATCGCTACCTGAAAATACATGATCTAAGTGATTGATAGTTGGTATTGAGCAGTCATAAAGCCTTATTAACTTTAATGAACTACTATAATATAGTGATAGTAGTGATAGTGTGAATAAAAGTGATAGTGAATAGTGATTTTGTCAGACAGCAGCTCTACACTTTATTGACTGACTGATCCATTCATCCTTCCATCCCTCCTCAGCCTTCCTCTCCTCTGAAGACCCAGTGAGGGTGGAGCTCAGTCAGAGAGCTGTTGAGGGACTGGTTAGGAAGAACACTTCTACAGCCAGAGAGGTGAGAGGTCACACTGGTTAAGATGGTAAATATTTATGTCCCCTTAGCGGTTCATAACGTCAGCAAAAGGGAATATGTTCCATAATCCATGTTTATTTACATTAGTGCAAATTTTCCACTGATATTGGTGTAATTTCTCACCCCTTTTGGCTGTATGAAAGTTAATTTCCCCTCAGGCACACACATTTGTTCTTCGATATTATGAAGGTCATTTGTGTAGAATGTACCTTTCCCCACTCAATCACAACATCTCTTTATATTAATTATGCATATTTGGTGAGCTGACTGCATCCAGACTATGTCAAAGGCCCATCCTGGTAGATCTGAACCTAATGCAGCTTGGAGTGATCAGATGACAGAAGTCACATTTAGGTGCCAGGTGTAACTGAGGCCATAGATGCTCCATATCCATTACTTTGAGTGTTTTATATAATATGACTAAATGTGTTTCTGTGTTGCAGGGGCAGTCAAGAAATGGAACAGCAAGGCCACAGAACATGACATAATCAGAGCTGTGGGAGACCACCTCAAGCCCCCGGTAGAGCCGGGGGTGGTGCTTACCACTCCACCAGCAGAGCTGTGGGAGACCACCTCAAGACCCTGGTAGAGCCGGGGGTGGTGTTTACCACTCCACCAGCAGAGCTGTGGGAGGCCACCTCAAGCCCCTGGTAGAGCCGGGGGTGGTGTTTACCACTCCACCAGCAGAGCTGTGGGAGACCACCTCAAGCCCCTGGTAGAGCCGGGGGTGGTGTTTACCACTCCACCAGCAGAGCTGTGGGAGGCCACCTCAAGCCCCTGGTAGAGCCGGGGGTGGTGTTTACCACTCCACCAGCAGAGCGGTGGGAGACCACCTCAAGCCCCCGGTAGAGCCGGGGGTGGTGTTTACCACTCCACCAGCAGAGCTGTGGGAGGCCACCTCAAGCCCCCGGTAGAGCCGGGGGTGGTGTTTACCACTCCACCAGCAGAGCGGTGGGAGACCACCTCAAGCCCCCGGTAGAGCCGGGGGTGGTGTTTACCACTCCACCAGCAGAGCTGTGGGAGACCACCTCAAGCCCCCGGTAGAGCTGTGGGAGACCACCTCAAGCCCCCGGTAGAGCCGGGGGTGGTGTTTACCACTCCACCAGCAGAGCTGTGGGAGACCACCTCAAGCCCCCGGTAGAGCCGGGGGTGGTGTTTACCACTCCACCAGCAGAGCTGTGGGAGACCACCTCAAGCCCACGGTAGAGCCGGGGGTGGTGTTTACCACTCCACCAGCAGAGCTGTGGGAGACCACCTCAAGCCCCTGGTAGAGCGGGGGTGGTGTTTACTACTCATGCACTGGGTTGGTTGAAAAGAGATACTAAACCACTACTACTATTAATGCACTGGGTTGGTTGAAAAGAGATACTAAACCACTACTACTATTAATGCACTGGGATGGTTGAAAAGTGATACTAAACCACTACTAATGCACTGGGTTGGTTGAAAAGTGATACTAAACCACTACTACTATAAATGCACTGGGTTGGTTGAAAAGTGATACTAAACCACTACTACTATTAATGCACTGGGTTGGTTGAAAAGAGATACTAAACCACTACTACTACTAATGCACTGGGTTGGTTGGAAAGAGATACTAAACCACTACTACTATAAATGCACTGGGTTGGTTGAAAAGAGATACTAAACCACTACTACTATTAATGCACTGGGTTGGTTGAAAAGAGATACTAAACCACTACTACTATAAATGCACTGGGTTGGTTGAAAAGAGATACTAAACCACTACTACTACTAATGCACTGGGTTGGTTGAAAAGTGATACTAAACCACTACTACTATGAATGCACTGGGTTGGTTGAAAAGAGATACTAAACCACTACTACTATTAATGCACTGGGTTGGTTGAAAAGAGATACTAAACCACTACTACTATTAATGCACTGGGTTGGTTGAAAAGTGATACTAAACCACTACTACTATTAATGCACTGGGTTGGTTGAAAAGTGATACTAAACCACTACTACTATTAATGCACTGGGTTGGTTGAAAAGAGATACTAAACCACTACTACTATTAATGCACTGGGTTGGTTGAAAAGAGATACTAAACCACTACTACTACTAATGCACTGGGTTGGTTGAAAAGAGATACTAAACCACTACTACTATTAATGCACTGGGTTGGTTGAAAAGTGATACTAAACCACTACTAATGCACTGGGTTGGTTGAAAAGTGATACTAAACCACTACTACTATTAATGCACTGGGTTGGTTGAAAAGTGATACTAAACCACTACTACTATTTTTGATATACTTCATTTATACTGTTTTTCATACTAAGATGGACCAAGATATATTTTTTTTTGTCAAAAAAAAAAATGTTAGTTGTATTTAACTAGGGAAGAACAAATTCATATTTAAATGATGGTCTACAGGGGAACCGTGGGTTAACTGCCTTGTTCAGGGGCAGAACGACAGATTTTTACCTTGTCAGCTCGCGATTCGATCCAGCAAAATTTTCAGTTACTGGCCCTACGCTCTAACCACTAGCCTACCTGCTGCCCCAAATATGTGTTGCTTTTGCAAGAGTCTGTTGGTCGGTCATTGGGTTCATTCGTTTCGCAATATGTTCAAATCAAGCTTTATTTATACAGCACATTTCAGGCATGGCTTCACAGAAAGAAAGAAATTACAAAATCTCACATTTACTACACAACAAACATAAGGGTAAAAACAAGATTAAATGGAAGACTAATGAGCATTTTAAGAAAATTACATTTGATTAAAATATTAACAATATGATGTTTTACTCCATTGTTTGTTGTTACGTTCCCCAGCAAGAAAACATAAATGTCCCTTAAATATCAAAGAGTCCCTGACAACAACAAGTAAACAGGTGGGGTTTTAGGAGGGGCTCTGAAAGACACTATGGGGGTGTCCACTAGAAGTTGACTAGTAACAACAACTGGGACCTAAAAGACACCCACCATGAGACCCACTAAATCTGCCCAAGAAGAGGCAAACAAAAGAAAAACCCACACCAAACTTAAAGACAGGAAGCAAACCAAAAAGGTGGAGCAACTAAAGGTGTTGACTCTCCACATCTATCAAGACAACTGGAGCACTGGGCCAGACACTCTTAAATAGAACCTGGACCAGCTCAGGTGAAACACCTTCCCACTAACGAGATGGACAAGCCAGCACAGGTGTAACACATACTGACTAACGAGGTGACACCAATCAGTGCGTCCTACATGTTAACGAGTTATACGTGCTGACGAGCTATACGTCCTGATGAGCTATACGTGCTGACGAGCTACGAGCTATACGTGTTAACGAGCTATACGTGTTGACGAGCTATAGGTGCTGTCGAGCTATACGTGCTGACGAGCTATACGTGCTAACGAGCTATACGTGCTGACGAGCTATACGTGCTGACGAGCTATACGTCCTGATGAGCTACACGTGCTGACGAGCTATACGTGCTGACGTGCTGTACGTGCTGACGAGCTATACGTGCTGACGAGCTATAGGTGCTGACGAGCTATACGTGCTGACGAGCTATACGTGCTACCGAGCTATACGTGTTGACGAACTATAGGTGCTGAGGAGCTATACGTGTTGACGAGCTATAGGTGCTAACGAGCTATACGTGTTGACGAGCTATAGATGCTGACGAGCTATACGTGTTAACGAGCTATACGTGTTGATGAGCTATACGTGTTGACGAGCTATACGTCCTGACGAGCTATACGTGTTGACGAGCTATACGTGCTGACGAGCTATACGTGCTACGAGCTATACGTGTTGACGAGCTATACGTGCTGACGAGCTATACGTGCTGACGAGCTATACGTCCTGGCGAGCTATACGTGCTACGAGCTATACGTGCTAACGAGCTATACGTGCTAAAGTCCAACCTTGAAACATAAATGGAAAAACCAAAGACTAACACCTACCCCTTAGGACAACAAATATATTTTATATTTATGACTCAATTTATTAGGATTGTTAATAAAATTGATTATAGACCGATTTATTATACTGCGTCCATGTGTATAAGCTGCAAGTACGTTGAAATTAAATAGTTTTCTTTTATACTTTCAACTAAAACCAAACTTATATTGTACGACGGTCATAGTCTTATTTTCAACGACATTTTGCTAGGTGGGATATCCCCAATGTCACAGTTTTAACGTGTCCAAATCAATAGTCCAAATGCAGAAACAGTTTGTGATAAATTGAAAACCTAAACATAAAATGTACTATATACACAAAAATCTGCCACAATAATCATATTACTTAAACAACTGCATAAGCACCAGAAACGCTGTTGTTTTGACAAGTAGCAATAAATCACTGATATCGATTAGGGGTGACATCAGGTTGTAGGTGCTGTTGAAACTAACACAACTAAAAGAACACATGGAAATGGGAGATATATTTTACCTCACTAGTTAGAGGACAACCTGCAGAAGACAGTCAGCTACATTTTGGAGTGATGCATGTAAATGTAGGGGTCGCTAAACAAAGGAACGCAACACTTATTTGTCATCACTCATCGATATCATGTTGAAATCATTTGTGCAAGAGGAGGGAGATGAGGTTGCACATCCTGTTAAAACTAACAGCTCAAAAACCACACAGAATCTGGGAGTAATGTGTACATCCCTGGTTAGAAGACAATTTGTAGAAAATAGATCGCTACATTTTGAAGTGTTGCATTTTGATTTAAGTGGGTCACCAACGTGGGAAGTGTAACACAACTCTTTTTGTGTTAGTCACTTTTTGTTAAATCACAAAAATAGTACTCTTTCAATTCATAGCCTGGATTTTCCCCCTGAGGCTAATATCCATATCATGTTGAAATCAATAGAACAGAGGACAAACATTTAGGGTTCTACATTGTGACATCATTAGAATACTCCTACTACAATGTTAAAACATTCTACATTGTGACATCATTAAAATATTCCTACTACAATGTTAAAACATTCTACATTGTGACATCATTAAAATACTCCTACTACAACGTTAAAACATTCTACATTGTGACATCATTAAAATACTCCTACTACAATGTTAAAACATTCTACATTGTGACATCATTAAAATACTCCTACTACAATGTTAAAACATTCTACATTGTGACATCATTAAAATACTCCTACTACAATGTTAAAACATTCTACATTGTGACATTAATTCATTGATATCATCAAACAACTCCATGTATTTTCTGATGTTTAATCAGAGATCTTTTATCAGTGTATCTCTTCCCACATTGATCACAGCACGGATTCTCTCCTGTGTGTGTTCTCTGGTGTACAGTTAGATAGCTTGATGTAGTAAAACTCTTCCCACATTGACCACAGCCATAAGGTTTCTCTCCTGTGTGTGTTCTCTGGTGTACAACAAGACGGCTAGGTCTAGTAAAAATCTTCCCACATTCATCACAGCTATACGATTTCTTTCCTGTGTGTCTTCTCTGGTGTAATATTAGGTTGAATACCAGAGGAAAACTCTTCCCACATTCATCACAGCTATACGATTTCTTTCCTGTGTGTGTTCTCTGGTGTAATATCAGGCCCCTTAGCTGAGTACAACTCTTCCCACATTGAGTACAGCTATAATATTTCTGTAATCCTGTGTGGATTATCTGATGAATTTTAATGCCTGCTGAGGAGGTGAATCTCTTCCCACAATCAGAGCAGCAGTGAGTTCTCTTCCTTGTGGATCTCCGCAGATGTTTCTTGAGGTGTTCTGATGTGGAGAAACTCTTCTCTGCCTTGTCAGCATCATTAGGTTGTTGAGGCTCCCCAGAGGATCCACAATAGTCCCGTCTCTCTCCTGTGTAAACAACAAAGTCAGACAGATGTTTAAAGGCCCACAACAGCAGAAATCCACTGTAAAAGTGATGTAAAAGTGATGCCAACAGCATAGCCATGATGTTGTACAATAATTGACACCTGTAATGAATGTAATGATTATTTGACATTTGTCTTAAAATGAGCAAGAATAGTCATATTTGCCTTGTTTTCACATTAGTAGTAACATCTAAGATTGTAGACTAGAAATAAGTTATTCATGTTGTTGAAACTCTAAGCAGTGTGACAGACGACTTTTGGGCTCCAATATAAGCCCCTTTCTGTGTTTAATAAAATTGCGGCATGAGGGCGATGCACACACAATTTGATTGCAGAAACACCTCCCTGCTAATGAGGAAACCACTAGTTATGGATGTAGTATATCTGCTAATGAGGAAACCACTAGTTATGGATGTAGTATATCTGCTAATGAGGAAACCACTAGTTATGGATGTAGTATATCTGCTAATGAGGAAACCACTAGTTATGGATGTAGTATATCTGCCTGGAGCAAAAATGGTGAGCAAAGATTTTAGTTTTTCACAATGTATTCTGAATGGGGGAAAACTCAGGGGAGTAACCTCCATGTCCAGGTTGCTTATTAGTGCATTTCACACTACTTTGGATTATAATTGTAAGGATCGCTTGAATGTCCTGCTTAATATAATGTTTGTGTCATCATCATGGTTGATACAGTATTAAGAATTATGTGTAATTATTGAAGAACGGCGTTAATGACAGTATCCATTTGGGTGTCAATAAAGTTAATATTTTTTATTTACCTTTATTTAACCAGGTGGCCAGTTGAGAACAAGTTCTATTTTACAACTGCGACCTGGCCAAGATAAAGCAAAGCAGTGCGACAAAAAAACAACAGAGTTACACTTGGGATAAACAAACGTACAGTTAACAACACAATAGAAAAATCTATATACAGTGTGTGCAAATGGAGTACGGAGGTAAGGCAATAAATAGGCCTTAGTGGCAAAATAATTACAATTTAGCAAATTAACACTGGAGTGATAGATGTGCAGATGATGATGTGCAAGTAGAATTACTGGTGTGCAAAAGAGCAAAAAAAATAAATAAAATAAATCATAAAACAATAGAGATGAGGTAGGTAGTTGGATGGGCTATTTACAGATGGGCTGTGCAGCTGCAGCGATAGGTAAGCTGCTCAGATAGTTGCTTCTTAAAGTTAGTGAAGTCTCCAACTTCAGCGATTTTTGCAATTCGTTCCAGTCATTGGAAGCAGAGAACTGTAAGGAAAGGCGGCCAAAGGAGGTGTTGGCTTTGGGGATGACCAGTGAGATATACCTCCTGGAGCACGTGTTATGGGTGGGTGTTGCTATGGTGACCAGTGAGCTGAGTGAAGGCGGCCTAGCAAAGACTTATAGATGACCTGGAGCCAGTGGGTTTGGCGACGAATATGTAGCGAGGGCCAGCCGACAAGAGCATACAGGTCGCAGTGGTGGGTATATGGGTATATGGGGCTTTAGTGACAAAACGGATGGCACTGTGATAGACTGCATCCAGTTTGCTGAATGACATCGCCGAAGTTAAGGATCGGTAGGATAGTCAGTTTTATGAGGGTATGTTTGGCAGCGTGAGTGAAGGAGGCTTTGTTGCGAAATAGGAAGCCGGTTTGAGATTTAATTTTGGATTGGAGATGCTAAATATTAGTCTGGAAGGAGAGTTTATAGTCTAACCAGACACCTAGGTATTGTAGTTGTCCACATATTCTAAGTCAGAACCATCCAGAGTAGTGATGCTAGTCGGGCTGGTGTGAGCAGCGATCGGTTGTTGATTGATCGGTTGTTATTATCGGCTGTTGAGTCTGCCGATAAGAATACGGTGATTGACAGAGTCGAAAGCCTTGGTCAGGTTGATGAAGACGGCTGCACAGTACTGTCTTTTATCGATGGCGGTTATGATATCGTTTAGTACCTTGAGCGTGGCTGAGGTGCACCCGTGACCAGCTCGGAAACCGGATTGCACAGCGGAGAAGGTACGGTGGGATTCCAAATGGTCGGTGATCTGTTTGTTCACTTGGCTTTCAAAGACTTTAGAAAGGCAGGGCATGATGGATATAGGTCTGTAACAGTTTGGGTCTAGAGTGTCACCCCCTTTGAAGAGGGGGATGACCGCGGCAGCTTTCCAATCTTCAGGAATCTCAAGAGATACGAAAGAGAGGTTGAACAGACTAGTAATAGGGGTTGCCACAATGGCGGCAGATCGTTTTAGAAAGAGAGGGTCCAGATTGTCTAGCCCAGCTGATTTGTACGTGTCCAGGTTTTGCAGCTCTTTCAGAATATCAGCTATCTGGATTTGGTGAAGGAGAAGCTGGGGAGGCTCGGTCAAGTAGCTGCGGGGGTGCGGAGCTGTTGGCCGGGGTTGGGGTAGCCAGCTGGTCCAGGTTCTATTTAAGAGAATCTGACCAGCCGTAGAGAAATGCTTATTGAAATTCTCGATTCTCGATTATCGTGGAGTTATCGGTGGTGACAGTGTTTCCTAGCCTCAGTGCAGTGGGCAGCTGGGAGGAGGTGCTCTTATTCTCCATGGACTTTACAGTGTCCCAGAACTTTTTGGAGTTAGAGCTACAGGATGCAAATTTCTGTTTAAAAAAGCTAGCCTTTGCTTTCCTAACTGACTGTGTATATTGGTTCCTGACTTCTCTGAAAAGATGCATATCGCGGGGACTATTCGATGCTAGTGCAGTACGCCACAGGATGTTTTTGTGCTGGTCGAGGGCAGTCAGGTCTGGAGTGAACCAAGGGCTATATCTGTTCTTAGTTCTACATTTTTTGAAAGGGGCATGCTTATTTAAGATGGTGAGGAAATTACTTTTAACTTCTTGCCACTATAGGGGGTGCTGTTTCGACTTTGTAAAATATCATTCCCAAATTAAAAACTGCCTCGTACTCAATTCTTGCTCGTACAATATGCATATTATTATTACTATTGGATAGAAAACACTCTCTAGTTTCTAAAACCATTTGAATTATTTCTCTGAGTGAAACAGAACTCATTCGGCAGCGAAAGTGCTGACTGGAACTGCAAAATGTGAAATCGGAGACTCTGTTCTAGGATCAGTTTAATACTCTGTATGTATCCTATGGGTCGACATGAACTGCACGCGCCTTCCCCTGGATGTCAGTAACCAATCAGAATTGGAATGGAGTTTCTAGGCAGATCTGAGACCATATAAAAGCCCATGGAAGGGGGGGTGCACTCTTTTCAATCTTCGTCATGGCGCAAAGGAGGACCTCAAGATGGCATTCTGAAAAGCTCACGTTATAGGCCTTAGATATATCCTGCTCTGATTTTATTCGATATAGGTGTTAGAAACATCATAACGAAGTTATTTTAAACCGAGTTATATCAGTTTATGTGAGTATATTGCGATTTTCGGAATTTCCTTTGTTTTGCGTTTTGAACATTTGGGCATGTCGTGGCCACATAGCTAATGTTTGCTGCTAATTACACGGTTGAAGAAGATGGTCTACAGCCGAGCAACGTTTATTATGGACAGAGGAAACTTGCCCAAGATTCTGATGGAAGCTCATCAAAAAGTAAGAGCTATTTATGATGCTAATTCGTATTTCTGTGGAAAAATGTAAAATGATTTGTCCGCCATTAATTTCGGTGAGGTCTCGCTGTAACGCACGCTGCATGTCTAGTAACGTTAATTTAAAAAATCTAACACAGCGGTTTCATTAAGAACTAAGGTATCTTTCATTTGCTGTCCAACCTGTATTTTTTAGTCAAGTTTATGATTAGTTATTGATTAGATTAGGTGCCTCTCCAAGATGGCGCCGGACAAATTGCTTGAAGCTTAGCTTAGAACCTAAGCTAATCACATTGTATAACCACGATTTGTGCCGCTACATATGCACATTTTCGAACAAATATCTGATGAAGCATTGTGTAATATGATGTTACAGGACTGTCATCTGATGAAGCATTGTGTAATATGATGTTACAGGACTGTCATCTGATGAAGCATTGTGTAATATGATGTTACAGGACTGTCATCTGATGAAGCATTGTGTAATATGATGTTACAGGACTGTCATCTGATGAAGCATTGTGTAATATGATGTTACAGGACTGTCATCTGATGAAATTTATGAAGGTTAGTCAAAAATTATATATCTTTTGCTGGATTGTTACGATCGCTAACCTTTGCTGCTGGTAGATGGCTTGTGTTTCTGGCTAATGCTGTATTGTGTTTTCACTGTAAAACACTTAAAAAATCTGAAATATTGGCTGGATTCACAAGATGTTGGTCTTTCATTTGCTGTACGCTGTGTATTTTTAAGAAATGTTTTATGATGAGTATTTAGGTATTTGATGTTGGTCTCTGTAATTATTCTGGCTGCTTCAGCCTATTTCAGATTGCAGCTGCAATGTAGAACTGTGATTTATACCTGAAATATGCACATTTTCCTAACAAAACATATGCTATACAATAAATATGTTATCAGACTGTCATCTGATGAAGTTGTTTCTTGGTTAGTGACTATTTATATCTTTATTTGGTCGAATTAGTGATGGCTACCTATGCAGGAAAAAAATGGTGGGGAAAAAAAGTTGTGTCTTTTGCTATGGTGGTTAGCTAATAGAAATACATATTGTGTCTTCCCTGTAAAACATTTAAAAAATCGGAAATGATGGCTGGATTCACAAGATCTGTATCTTTCATTTGGTGTCTTGGACTTGTGATTTCATGAACATTTTATTATATGATATCCCTGTAGCTTTAGGCTAGGCTATGCTAGTCTGATTTTTTGATGGGGGGGATCCCGGATCCGGAGTTGTGACTCGTTAGAGGTTAAAGAACAACCAGGCATCCTCTACTGACGGGATGAGGTCAAAATCCTTCCAGGATACCCGGGCCAGGTCGATTAGAAAGGCCTGCTTGCAGAAGTGTTTTAGGGAGCGTTTGACAGTGATGAGGGGTGATCGTTTGACCGCGGACCCATAACGGATGCAGGCAACGATCGCTGAGATCCTGATTGAAAACAACAGAGGTGTATTTGGAGGGCAAGTTGGTCAGGATAATATCTATGAGGTGGCCATGTTTACAGATTTAGGGTTGTACCTGGTGGGTTCCTTGATAATTTGTGTGAGATTGAGGGCATCTAGCTTGGATTGTAGGATGGCAGGGGTGTTAAGCATATCCCAGGTTAGATCACCTAATAGAACGAACTCTGAAGATAGATAGGGGGCATTCAATTCACATATGATGTCCAGGGCACAGCTGGGAGCTGAGGGGGGTCTGTAACAGGCGGCAACAGTGAGAGACGATTTTCTGGAGAGATTAATTTTTTTAATTAAAAGCTGTTTGGGCACGGACCTGGAAAGTATGACAGAACTCTTTGCAGGCCATCTCTGCAGTAGATTACAACTCCTCTCTTTTTGACAGTTCTATCTTGACGGAAAATGTTGTGGTTGAGGATAGAAATTTCAGAATTTTTGGTTGCCTTCCTAAGCCAGGATTCAGACACGGCAAGGACATCAAGGTTGGCGGAGTGTGCTAAAGCAGTGAGTAAAACAAACTTAGGGAGGAGGCTTCTGATGTTATCATGCATGAAACCAAGGCTTTTTTGATTACAGAAGTCAACAAATGAGAGTGCCTGGAGTCACGCAGGGCCTGGGATAACCTCTACATCACCCGAGGAACAGAGGAGTAGGATGAGGGTACGGCTAAAGGCTATCAGAACTGGTTGTCTAGTGCGTTGGGAACAGAGAATGAAAGGAGCAGATTTCTGGGCGTGGTAGGATAGATTCAAGGCATAATGTACAGACAGGGGTATGGTAGAGTGTGGGTACAGTGGCACTAGTTATGCTAGGTGAGGTCACCGCATGTATGGGAGGTAGGACAAAAGAGCTCTCTGAGCCATGTTGAGTGGGACTAGGGGCTCTGCAGTAAAATAAAACAATGATAACTACCCTAAACAACAGTATACAAGGCATGTTGACATTAGAGAGAGACAAAGCGAGGTATAAAGTAATCACAGGTGTTGATTGGGAGAGCTAGCTAAGACAACAACGGCTAAGACAACAACAGTTAATCAGCTAAGACAACAGGTAAAATGGCAATGAATGGGCAGAGAGGGTCAGTTAACTTCTTTGGTATAGGGGGCAGCATTTTCACTTTTGGATGAATTTCATGCCCATACTGAACTGCCTCCTACTCTGTCTCACATGCTAATATATGCATATTATTATTACTGTTGGATAGAAAACACTCTGAAGTTTCTAAAACTGTTTGAATGATGTCTGTGAGTATAACAGAACTCATATGGCAGGCAAAAACCTGAGAAAAAATCCAAACAGGAAGTGAAAATTCAGAGAGTGGTCATAGTTAAAGTCATCGCCTATTCAATTCCCTGTAATATATGGATCTGTTTGCACTTCAAACGCCTTCCACTAGATGTCAACAGTCAGTAGAACGTGGAATGAAGCTTATGCTGTGTTGTGGGACCGGATGGGAGGTGTTTGAGTCACTGGTCTGGCAGAGTGCCAGTTCCTGGTCACGCACTTTCCTCATTATATCATCTTGCGTTCCATTACTTATAGAGACTGAAAAGAATTCTCCGGTTGGAACCTTATTGGATATATATGATAACAACATCCTGAAGATTGATTCTCTACTAAGTTTGACCAGTTTATTCGACTTGTAATATAACTTTTTGAAGTTTTCGTCCGACGTTTGCCTGCATCCGCCCGAGCGTTTGGACACGTGTACTACACATGCTAGCAAATTAGCTAATTGGACACTAGTAATGGACATTATCGAACAAAACAACGATTTATTGTGGAACTAGGATTCCTGGCACTGCATTCTGATGAAAGATCATCAAAGGTAAGGGAATATTTATGATGTAATTTCGTATTTCTGTTGACTCCAACATGGCGGAAAAATGTTGTGTATTTCTGAACGCCGTCTCAGATTATTGCATGCTTTTTCCTAAAGTTTTTTTTTTTTTAAATCTGACACAGCGGTTGCATTAGGAAACCAGTGAATCTTTAATTATATGTAAAACATGTATCTTTCATCAAAGTTTATCATGAGTATTTCTGTTATTTGACATGGCTCTGTAATTACTCCGGGTATTATGGAGGCATTTCTGAACATGGCGCCAATGTAAACCGAGATTTGTGGATATAAATATGCACATTATTGAACAAAACATAAATGTATTGTGTAACATGATGTCATATGAGTGTCATCTGATGAAGATGTTCAATGGTTAGTGATTAATTTTCTCTCTATTTCTGGATTTTGTTACTACTATCTTTTGCTGGGAAAATGGCTGTTTTTCTGTGGCTATGTACTGAGCTAACATAATTGTTTGGTGTGCTTTCCCCGTAAATCCTTTTTGAAATCAGACAGGTTGGCTGGATTCACAACATGTGTAGCTTTAATTTGGTGTCTTTCATGTGTGATTTCATGAAAGATAGATTTTTATAGTAATATATTTGAATTTGGCGTGCTACATTTTTTCTGGATTTTGGCCAAGTGGGACGTTAGCGTCCCACATATCCTAGAGAGGTTAACCTGTTGAGGACAGAGGGCGCTGTTTTCACTTTGGGGGAAAATTGTGCCCAATTTAAACGGCCTCGTACTCAATTCTTGCTCGTACAATATGCATATTATTATTACTATTGGATAGAAAACACTCTCTAGTTTCTAAAACCGTTTGGATTTTGTCTGTGGGTAAAACAGAACTCATTTGGCAGCACACTTTCTGACCAGGAAGTGGAAAGTCTGAATTCGATGCTCTGTTCAAGGACCTGCCTATAAATGGGCATGATACGTATGACTATACGTGCACGTCATACACCTTCCCCTAGATGTCAAGAGGAAGTGAGAGAAGAAATTAGTTGATTATCTTGGTCTGAGATGGAATGAATCCTCTTGGAATGACGTGTCCTCCATTTTTGGTTTTCTGGAAGGCGCGTGGAGGGACCTGTAATTGCCTTCAGAAAAGCTGTCGTTATAGGCGAATACTATCTCCGGCTTTGATTTTATTTGATACATGTCACAATATCATCGTAAAGTATGTTTTTTCAATATAGTTTTATTAGATTATTGAAATTTTTTCGGGACGTTAGGCGTGTTGCTTTGTCTAAATATGTTCAGGAAGGATAGCTTCGCGCCACTTGGCCAGTGTGCTTGCTAATTCAAGAGGGAAAGAGGTCGTTCTAATACCAAACAAAGACGGTTCTGGACAAAGGACCCCTTGTACAACATTCTGATGGAAGATCACCAAAAGTAGGAACCATTTTGTGATGCTATTACATATATCTGTCGACCTTTGTACTATTAGTTTTGCGCTCAGGTTTTGGTTATTCCCTTACCATAACTAAGTCTTATGTCATAATGAAGATATTTTTAGAATTCTAACACTGCGATTGCATTAAGAACTAATGGATCTATCGTTTCCTATACAACATGTATTTTTTTGTAATGTTTATGAATAGCTATTTGGTCAGAATAGGTGAGAGTCTAATAGAAATATCCGCACATTCTGGGAAAAAGATGCTACGTTAGCACATTGTATAACCACGGATTTCAGCTCTAAATATGCACATTTTCGAACAAAACATAAGTGTATGTATAACCTGATGTTATAGGACTGTCATTTGAGGAAGGTTTATGAAGGTTAGTGAAATTTAATATATTTTGCTGGTTTATTCGCTAACGCTAACGTGCCTATTGCTATCGCTAACGTGCCTTGATGAATGAATGCGGTAGTGTGGTAGGCTATTGTAGTAAGCTAATATAATGCTATATTGTGTTTTCGCTGTAAAACACTTACAAAAATCTGAAATATTGGCTGGATTCACAAGATGTTTGTCTTTAATTTGCTGTACACCATCGATTTTTCAGAAATGGTTTTTGATGAGTATTTAGGTAATTCACGTTGGTCTCTATAATTACTCTGGCTGCTTCGGTGCTATTTTTGACGGTAGCTGTGATGGTAGCTGCAATGTAAAACTGATTTATACCTCAAATATGCACATTTTTCGAACAAAACAATCGATTTATTGTGTAACATGTCATAGGACTGTCATCTGATGAAGTTGTTTCTAGGTTAGTTTGGTTGGACCTTGGTTAGTTATGTTGGTTTTGTGCATGCTACCTGTGCTGTGAAAAATGTCTGTCTTTTTTTGTATTTGGTGGTGAGCTAACATAAATATACGTGGTGTTTTCGCTGTAAAACATTTAAAAAATCGGACATGTTGGCTGGATTCACAAGATGTGTATCTTTCATTTGCTGTATTGGACTTGTTAATGTGTGAAAGTTAAATATTTCAAAAATATATATTTTGAATTTCGCACCCTGCACTTGGCCTGGCTGTTGTCATAAGTGTACCGACGTCAGTTTAATTCTTCCCAAAGGGTTATTACAGCCATAGGTCAGACAAAAACATGTTTCCATCATCACAAGTATATATACACCACTTGGGACACTCCTCTCCAATCCTTACATCTTCTGGTTCGACAGGAAGAGGCTAATAGGATAATGAACCATAATTTCTCCCTTCAGGTGATCTGACGTGACCTCAACCCTTCCTTTGCCTAATCCACAGATGTCCATCCACTTCCCCTACAGCAATCCTGTGATCTCCTCCCGTCCAACCAGCACATTCCACAGCCACTCTGTCTTTCTACAGATCTCACTCCTTTATATACTCTGATCTATCATGTCTTTAATATCTCAATGTTCAAAGTTTAGCCCGAATCCAGTCATAAAGTTACACTCCCTTTCAGTCGGTCAACTTCGGTAAAACATACTATGGGAAAATACAATCATTCCCCATGCCGACCCAAACGGATACTAAATGAAACGGCCCCTGGCAGACCACCCAGACCTTACTTCGCAAGATTTTTCTATTTATTAATTGTATTTTGTTTGAAACACTCCTGTCAATATTGAGTAAGGACACACACCCAATTACGCATATAGAAGTAGGACTAGTCTTCCTGGCCTGAGCGCAAACGTAGGCCTAAAAATGTGCCCATTTGGGGATGTCTGATAGTATTTTGTGATTGTCTTAACGCACCACCACTAATGAGTTGTGGAGCTTCTCAAAGTAATGTTTTATTCACCTCAAACAGCAAGTAAACAAAGTCTAATCAAAATCAATAGCGAATGACAATAGTTCCTCAAAGTATTTTCGTAAAATATTTCCAGCTCTATTCCTTTCGATAACCACTCGGCACGAAAGGGAAAAACGTAATGCTCTGATCCAGTGGAAATGTCAAAATACCTGATTTACTTCTTATCCCTTTCACAAATAGCCTACAGCTGTGTCAGTCGAGAACTCACTGGCAGGGGAAACTTGCAACTTACAATGTTGCAAGCTTGCTATCTAGAGTTTTGGGCCGACCCAGTTGAAAGTTGATCCAATGTTTCCAGTTCGTTGCAGACAGGACATGTGTAGCCAATGAGGTTTATATGATATTTATTTTTTCAGGATATTTTATTCATGCAGGCTGCAATGTTAGCATTTTTTAGCTTTATGTAGGTTATTTTTTTTTAAACTTAGCAAGGGCAATAAAAATGTTTCTTTATAATTTTTATTTAAATAGAATGTAGATTAACCACAGAGAATGATGTTGAGATAAAGACTATTATAATTATTATTACTATTATAAATTAAATGAAACTGTTCCAATAAAATGTGAATATGAAAATCCTAACTGGCACCAGATCAGTAGAAATGGTCAGATAACTTGGCACCAAATGGAAAAGGTTGCCGACTGCTGGTGTAGCCTATTACCAGAAACTATAGGAGCATAACGACTGCTGGTGTAGCCTATTACCAGAAACTATAGGAGCATAACGACTGCTGGTGTAGCCTATTACCAGAAACTATAGGAGCATAACGACTGCTGGTGTAGCCTATTACCAGAAACTATAGGAGCATAACGACTGCTGGTGTAGTATATTACCAGAAACTATAGGAGCATAACGACTGCTGGTGTAGCCTATTACCAGAAACTATAGGAGCATAACGACTGCTGGTGTAGCCTATTACCAGAAACTATAGGAGCATAACGACTGCTGGTGTAGCCTATTACCAGAAACTATAGGAGCATAACGACTGCTGGTGTAGCCTATTACCAGAAACTATAGGAGAATAACGACTGCTGGTGTAGCCTATTACCAGAAACTATAGGAGAATAACGACTGCTGGTGTAATCTATTACCAGAAACTATAGGAGCATAACGACTGCTGGTGTAGCCTATTACCAGAAACTGTAGGAGCATAACGACTGCAGGTGTAGCCTATTACCAGAAACTATAGGACCATAACGACTGCTGGTGTAGCCTATTACCAGAAACTATAGGAGCATAACGACTGCTGGTGTAGCCTATTACCAGAAACTATAGGAGCATAACGACTGCTGGTGTAGCCTATTACCAGAAACTATAGGAGCATAACGACTGCTGGTGTAGCCTATTACCAGAAACTATAGGAGCATAACGACTGCTGGTGTAGCCTATTACCAGAAACTATAGGAGCATAACGACTGCTGGTGTAGCCTATTACCAGAAACTATAGGAGCATAACGACTGCTGGTGTAGCCTATTACCAGAAACTTTAGGAGCATAACATCAGAATTTACAAAGGCCAGCAGCAGCGGGAGGAGGAAGAGTTTTTTTTCTGATGGTTAGGCTATCTTGATCTCTGGCTCCCGAGTCATTTGTGTGTCTTAATTATTTAATCAAACAGCGTGCTTAAAGCATCAGACCAGTTCAGTACATATAGTTGATTTAATTAAAACACATGGGGTGTACCTATATATGGAAAAATACACATATAACATTTCAACCAATCGGTTGGCAGAAAGAAAATTAGACTCTTGGTTGACCCAAGATTTTTTTAGTTGGGGCCCTAGTGCATTCATTAAGTTCAGACCGCTTCCCTTTTTACACATTTTGTTACGTTACTTATTCTAAATTAGATTTTTTTTAAAGAATTAAATGAAAATGTTAAATGTTTTAGAAATGCTTGAGACTCAAATAAATCGATACGTCTACAGTATTTCAGGCATTGTCATTGGATGCATTTGATCAATTGTTAACGTTTTGTTGATGGTCCACTCTTGATGTTCTACACGTTACAGTGTAGCTTCAGCAATTCCTACAGAACAACATTAAAGTGTAGAACCCCTTTACTGCATATTGGTTCAACGACTGCAGAGACGGTACTTACTGGTGTTAAACAGATCTTCAACCTCCTCTTCTTCCTCCAATGTGACAGTAATCTCCCCCTCCTCCTCATCCTCTTCTTTTACTGTAACATCCTCCTCCTCTTTCACTCTGAACGCGTCTTCCTCTTCTTTAACTGAAACGTCTTTCTCTTCTTCTTTCACTGTAACAGCCTCACCCTCTACTTGTTTTACTGTAACAGCCTCCTCTTCCTCCTCCTCTTTCACAACAATGTTCTGCCACAGACCCTCTTTCTCGGTCCAGCAGACCGCCTCTCCTTCAACAGGAGGGGAGAAGCTTACTGACCTCATGGTCGGGGATGTTAGCTAGCTAGCTATCATTAGCGACTAGGCTAGTGCTAATTTAACCAGCCAGCTACTATAGCTGACTAATACAAAATAACGTAATATTAAATTAAATAGGTTAACAAGTAGATACGGGAGAAGTGTGTCTAAAACACAGTAGGTAATATACACCGAAAGCGTATAAATAGCTTGAATCGTTCGGCTATGTTGGCTAGCAAGCTACCGAGGTGGTTGACGAGCTGTTTATGAAGAACCGTCCACTAGATTATACGTCACGCTGGCAGCGTCGCCTGAAAGACGCACATCGCCGTCTGCTGACTGGAGGGGAAACGCAGTTGAGGATCATATTTTATTTTCAGACAAAGATTATTTTAAATGGATTTAATTAAATAATACTATTATATCGAGACATACAAAGACAGGAATGTGTTGATTGATTAGTGCGAATACATTTTTTAGTAGTTGGTCTCGCTGACCATAACCGTGCTGGTTGGCTACGCTGGTTAGGCTAATAGCTAGTTGGCCAAATAGCTAACGTTAGCTGGCTGGCTAAGATAACTGCATATAGCTAAGGTTAGCTGGCTGGCTATGATAACTGCAAATAGCTAACGTTAGTTGGCTGGCTAAGATAACTGCATATAGCTAACGTTAGCTGGCTGGCTAAGATAACTGCATATAGCTAACGTTAGCTGGCTGGCTAAGATAACTGCATATAGCTAACGTTAGCTGGCTGGCTAAGATAACTGCATAAAGCTAATGTTAGCTGGCTGGCGTAGATAACTTCAGTAGCTAATGTTAGCTGGCTGGCTAAGATAACTGCATATTGCTAACATTCTTTGATATTTGGTTAGATGGCATTATGCATTTCCAAAACGTTGGTCATGAGTTCAAATGATTGGTTTAATTTGAAGTTCTACATTTGAAGTTATTTCTGTTGTAGTTTACATCATAGGGAATAGGCTGGTCCTCCATATTACTTCACACCTGACTTCATCATTCTTCTGAATTCTGATTGATTTTATGTATTAACTTCAGAAATAGAACAGTGAGGTGTAACTTTGCAATGGGACTTAAAACATTTTTGGGGAAAAATATTTTATTTGATCTTTTTATAAACTTTACCATAACTTAACCATTTTATTAACCTCCGTCACTCACTTTCAATTTTTAGATAATAACGCATTTGACCTTTCCACTGCGTTATCAATGGAGGATTGGTTGATTTCCAGTTGAAGTATTTAAGATGATTGATGAGAAAAGTATCGTCCAACCATCCGGTAACTTGTTTCATGTGCATCAAAGGTGAGGGTGAATTTCAGATGTTCACTGCTTGTATTGATGAAGGAGTGGAATCGATGAAGTTCCTCTGCTGTCCCCTGGAATAGAAGGAACACGTCAGCAATGAAGACTTTTACAGAGCCTGATGAGGTGCTAGAATGGATTGTTAGGGCTGACAATCACATTCTTCTCCAACAACCCCACATACAGTTACGCATAATTAGATGCTATTTTTAAAACTACAATGACCATAATAACCTGAGGGCCTACTTGTCTTTGTGTTTCTTTTACACCTGCTACGTAAAAGAGACCGAAGAATGTGTAACAGTATAGCTTCCGTCCCTCTCCTCGCCCCTACCTGGGCTCGAACCAGGGACTCTGCACACATCAACAACTGCCTCCCACGAAACATCATTACCCATCGCTATTAGCGCGCACCCCACTAACTAGCTAGCCATTTCACATTGGTTACAAATGCACAATGGTTAATGCCATCTGGGATTCTTGGGACATCCCTACTCTAAACCCCTAACTTAACCATTTTAAATGTCAACTTCAACGAAGTCCCAAAGATGTATCGCTACCTGAAAATACATGATCTAAGTGATTGATAGTTGGTATTCATCAGTCATAAAGCCTTATTTACTTTATTGAACTACTAAAATAGTGATTTTGTCAGACAGCAGCTCTACACTTTATTGACTGACTGATCCATTCATCCTTCCATCCCTCCTCAGCCTTCCTCTCCTCTGAAGACCCAGTGAGGGTGGAGCTCAGTCAGAGAGCTGTTGAGGGACTGGTTAGGAAGAACACTTCTACAGCCAGAGAGGTGAGAGGTCACAGATGGTTTAGATGATAAATATTTATGTTCCCTTAGCAGTTCATCACGTAAGCAAAAGGGAATATGTTCCATCATCTGTTTATTTACATTAGTGCAAATTGTCCTCTGATATTGGTGTAATTTCTCACCCCTTTTGGCTGTATGAAAGTCAATTTTCCCTCAGACACATACATTTGTTCTTTGATATTATGAAGGTAATTTGTGTAAAATGTACTTTTCCCCACTCATTCACGTTGCTTATTTATATTCAGTGGCCTGACTGCGTCCAGACTGTCAAAGGCCCATCCTGGTAGATCTGAACCTATTTCAGCTTGGAGTGATCGGATGACAGAAGTCACATTTAGGTGCCAGGTGTAACTGAGGCCATAGATGCTCCATATCCATTACTTTTAATGCTTTATATAATATGTCTAAATGTGTTTGTTTCTGTGTTGCAGGGGCAGTCAAGAAATGGAACGGCAAGGCCACAGAACATGACATAAGCAGAGCTGTGGGAGACCACCTCAAGCCCCTTGTAGAGCCGGGGGTGGTGTTTACCACTCCACCAGGCCTTCAGCAGGCTGGAAAAGTGATACTGTTTTTCATACTAAGAGGGACCAAGAGTCTGTTGATTGGTCATTGGGTTCATTTGTTGAAATCAAATCCAGCTTTATTTGTACAGCACATTTCAGACATTGATACAACACAATGGCTTCTCAGGAAAAAAACTATGAAAATAAACAGAAATATTTAGTGCACAACAAACAGAAGACTAACTGAAAGACTAATGAGCACCCTAAGGAAATGTAACACCTTCCCCTTTAAGACAACAAATATCCTATATTTTTGTTGGACAAGTTTGCTTACAACCAACAGAAAACAACTTCCATTTCTCCTTATAATCAACTACAATGCTTCACCTTCTACAATATAAACATGGTGTCGACTGGCTGTCAACATTTAAAAACAAGAAAAAACACATATTTCGAAATAATAATATACAATCGTATCCTTTCTCCCTTTTCTTCCTATAGAATCTTAAAACTAGTTTTGAAAAACTATTTTTCTCTCTTCTCTTTTTAAACTTTTTTTCTCCTTTTTCATTCTATAGAATCCTAAAACTCAATAGCTTCTAGAACTCTCGTCTTCCTAAAACTCACCAGCTCCTAGAACTCTCGTCTTCCTAAAACTCACTAGCTTCTAGAACTCTCGTCCCCTTGGAACGAGCCCAAACAAAACTCATCTCCAATACGGAAAAACGTGCAGTCAAAATAAATTGTGATCCATAACAACGCACTGGCTAGACGCAAAACACAAATATTTTTGACTGCCCACCCTTGAGACAATCAGCAACCAAGTTGTCCTTACCACAGACATATCTGATTTCAAGAGGAAACTCCTGCAATATCTGTAGTAACTTTCCATCTCACTGCGGAGCTTCTCTCTCTTTTCAGGATTCACTAGATAAGCAGGACTGGATCGGGCCCCAGTCCCCAATGTCATGCCCCCAGTCCCCAATGTCATGCTCTAGTACATTTGGGTTGGCACATCTGAGAATTAACTCTGATATTCTAAAAGCAGGGAAATAATGTCAATATTATTGACTCAGTTGATCGTATAATTAATTAATTATGATTACTAAAAGTAAATATGAAAAACAAATGTACACCCCTTTGTTAATATGTATTGCAATAATTAACTTAATGGTGAGGCATGGAATAATAAAAAATGTATCTTTTGTCAGGCTGGATGTTTGAAATATGAGGTGATTTGAGTCATGCTTCTTCAGTAGTGGAATAAAGACAATTAGCACTTGAATGTTGTAAAGAAATGCTGGAGTGATGAAGGACTGGTAATAAAATTGATTATAGACCAATTTATTATACTGCGTCCATGTGTATAAAGTCTTCTCAACTTTCACTTCAACTAAAACCGAACGTATATTGGACGTCGGTCATAGTCTTCTTCTCAATGTCTTTTCAATGACATTTTGCTTGGTGGGATGGGATGGGAATAGCCCAATGTCAAAACACAGTTTTAATGTGTCCAAATCAATAACCAATATGCAGAAACAGTTTGTGATAAATTGAGCTGTATAAACACAAACATCTGCCACAATAATACATTTTACTTGTATTTATTTAAACAAGCTCCTTATAAACTGCACAAGAACCAGAAACGCTGTTGTTTTGGCATGTAGCAATACATCTGTGAAATTAATTAGGGGGGTAATCAGGTTGTATGTGCTGTTGAAACTAACACAACTAAAAAAACACATGGAAATGGGAGATATCTTTCACCTCACTGGTTAGAGGACAATCTGCAGAAGACAGTCAGCTACATTTGGGAGTGATGCATTTAAATGTAGGGGTCACTAAACAAAGGAACGCAACACTTATTTGTCATCACTCATCGATATCATGCTAAAATAATTTGTGTGACAGAAGGGAGATGAGGTTGCACGTCCTGTTAAAACGAACAGCTCAAAAACCACACAGAATATGGGAAAAATGTGTACATCCCTGATTAGAGGACAATTTGTAGAAAATAGATCGCTACATTTTGAAGTGTTGCATTTTGATTCTAGTGGGTCATCAACATGGTAAGTGTAACACAGCTCTTTTTGTGTTAGTCACTTTTTGTTAAATCACATAAATAGTACTCTTCCAATTCAGAGCCTGGATTTTCCCCCTGAGGCTAATATCCATATCATGTTGAAATCAATAGAACAGGGGACAAACGTTTAGGGTTCTACATTGTGACATCATTAAAATACTCCTACTACAATGTTAAAACATTCTATATTGTGACATCATTAAAATACTCCTACTACAATGTTAAAACATTCTACATTGTGACATCATTAAAATACTCCTACTACAATGTTAAAACCTTCTACATTGTGACATCATTAAAATATTCCTACTACAATGTTAAAACATTCTACATTGTGACATTATTTAATTGATATCATGAAATAACTCCATGTGTTTTCTGATGTTTAATCAGAGATCTTTTATCAGTGTACCTCTTCCCACATTGAGTACAGCTATAAGATTTCTCTCCTGTGTGTGTTCTCTGGTGTGACATCAAGCTGCATAGGTGAATAAAACTCTTCCCACATTCATTACAGCTATATGGTTTCTCTCCTGTGTGTGTTCTCTGGTGTGATATCAGGTTGCTTAGCTGAGTAAAACTCTTACCACATTGAGTACAGCTAAAAGGTTTTTCTCCTGTGTGTGTTCTCTGGTGTACAGTCAGAGTGCTAGATTGACCAAAACTCTTCCCACATTGATAACAGCTATAAGGTTTCTCTCCTGTGTGTATTCTCTGGTGTGATGTCAGCTGGCCAGATCGACCAAAACTCTTCCCACATTGACCACAGCTATAAGATTTCTCTCCTGTGTGTATTCTCTGGTGTACAATAAGATGGCTAGATGTATCAAAACTCTTCCCACATTGACCACAGCTATAAGGTTTCTCTCCTGTGTGTATTCTCTGGTGTACAATAAGATGGCTAGATGTATCAAAACTCTTCCCACATTGAGTACAGCTATACGATTTCTCTCCTGTGTGTGTTCTCTGGTGTGACATCAAGCTGCTTAGGTGAATAAAACTCTTCCCACATTCATTACAGCTATATGGTTTCTCTCCTGTGTGTGTTCTCTGGTGTGATATCAGGTTGCTTAGCTGAGTAAAACTCTTACCACATTGAGTACAGCTAAAAGGTTTCTCTCCTGTGTGTGTTCTCTGGTGTATCTTCAGATGGCCAGATGTAACAAAACTCTTCCCACATTGATCACAGCTATATGGTTTCTCTCCTGTGTGTGTTCTTTGGTGTACAATCAGATGGCCAGATGTATCAAAAGTCTTCCCACATTCATCACAGCTATACGGTTTCTCTCGTTTCTCTCCTGTGTGTGTTCTCTGGTGTGATATCAGGCTGGTTGAATGAGTAAAACTCTTCCCACATTGATCACAGCTGTAAGGTTTCTCTACCGTGTGGATTCTCTGATGAATTTTAATGCCTGCTGAGTAGGTGAATCTCTTCCCACTGTCAGAGCAGCAGTGAGATTTCTTCCCTGTGGATCTCTGCGGGTGTTTCTTGAGGTGTTCTGATGTGGAGAGACTCTTCTCTGCCCTGTCAGCATCATGAGATTGTTGAGGCTCCCCAGAGGACCCACGGTAGTCCCGTCTCTCTCCTGTGTGAACAGCAAAGTCAGATGATTAAAGGCCCACAACAGTGGAAATCCACTGTAAAAGGTGATGCCAACAGCGTAGCCATGATGTTGTACAACAATTGACGCCTGTAATGAATGTAATGATTATTTGACATTTGTCTTAAAATGAGCAACAATAGTCATATTTTGTCTTCTTTTCACATTAGTAGTAACATCTAAGCTTGTAGACTAGAAATAAGTTATTCATGTTGTTGAAACTCTAAGCAGTGTGGCAGAAGACTTTTGGTCTCCAATATAGGCCCCTTTCTGTGTTTAATAAAATTGTGGCACGAGGTCGATGCACATGCAATTTGGTTGTAGAAACTCCTCCCTGCTAATGAGGAAACCGCTAGTTATGGATGTAGTATATCTGGTAATGAGGAAACCACTAGTTATTGACGTAGTATATCTGGTAATGAGGAAACCACTAGTTATGGATGTAGTATATCTGCTAATGAGGAAACCACTAGTTATGAATGTAGTATATCTGGTAATGAGGAAACCACTAGTTATGGATTTAGTATATCTGGTAATGAGGAAACCACTAGTTATGGATGTAGTATATCTGGTAATGAGGAAACCACTAGTTATGGATGTAGTATATCTGCCTGGAGCAAAAATGGTGTGCAAAGATTTTAATTTTTCACAATGTATTCTGAATGGGGGAAAACTCAGGGGAGTAACCTCCATGTCCAGGTTGCTTATGAGTGCATTTCACACTACTTTGGATTATAATTGTAAGGCTCGTTTGAATGTCCTGCTGAATATAATGTTTGTGTCATCATCGCAAATCAACCACTTTATATTTAAAAAACACTTTAACCAGTAAAATACTATTTGGCTTTTCCATCAACCTGACAATGAGGGTTTGTACACTGTTTGCCAAATTGGCCCATAACTTCACCTAACAACAAATATACCTGTAATGAACGAAGAAGCACTCTGGTTGTTGTTGCATGACATACATAGTGTACTCTAGGACCCATAACAACATTATAGACCTACTGTAGGACCCATAACTTCACCTAGCAATAACATAGACCTACAGTAGGACCCATAACAATAACATAGACCTACTGTAGGACCCATAACTTCACCTAACAATAACGTAGACCTATTGTATGACCCATAACTTACCTAACAATAACATAGACCTACTGTAGGACCCATAACTTCACCTAACAATAACAGACCTACTGTAGGACCCATAACTTCACCTAACAATAACAGACCTACTGTAGGACCCATAACTTCACCTAACAACAAATAAAGGAAAATAGCTCTGTGTGTTGTACAATAGCCTATCCATCAAGGAACAGTTCTCTACACATTATGAGCTAAGTATCTCTGTGTCCAAACAGACTAACGAGAGCCTACAGTAAATCAAGCAGACAATAACATTATAAACATAAATTTTTTAGGGATGTTGGATCCAACGTGGAGCACGACATAACTGTCTTTACCAGAGTAATGAATGAAGAAGCACTTTGGTTGTTGTTGCATGTGGTGATGTTTGTCATGTGACTGTCTTTCAGAAAATGATTTCCTTGATCAGCTGATGACAGTTAAACATGTGACTAACTAAACAGCTACAGTATTAAGAATTATGTGTAATTACTGAAGAACCGCGTTAATGACAGTATCCATTTGGGTGTTGTCAATAAAGTTAAGGTGACTTGGTTACAACCATTGGATTTTGTAAACTCTGAAATTATTTAGTATTTCTGTGCCCATGAAAACTGTTTTCCCAACGTAATATAAGGAAACTAAATGTTACGTGGGTAGAGTGTATTTCAGAGATCTGAATACAAAAAACTGTATTAACAGGACAATAACCTAAACCACAAGGCCAAATCTACACTGGAGGAGCTTACCAAGATGACATTGAATGTTCCTGAGTGGCCTAGTTACAGTTTGGACTTAAATCGTCTTTAAAATCTATGGAAAGACTTGAAAATGGCTTTCTAGCAATGATCAACAACCAACTTGACAGAACAGGAAGGATTTTAAAAAGAATAATGAATATTCACATGAAGATCAGTCTCCTATTGGATGACATCACGACTTCCTATCAAGCCAACTCCTTGAAGGCCTTACTATGACATCACTCACTCCTTCTAGATTGGAGTTGTCTAAAAAAAAAAACTATTTTGCTCAAAACATTTATTTGTTTCTCTTTAGTGTGTTTGTACTTTACTGTATTTATATATCACTTTTCAACAGGAAAAGTTAAAATCACTGGAGGACGTCATGAACAATACAAGATAAAGCAAAGCAGTGCGACAAAAACAACAGAGTTGGGATAAACAAAAGTACAATAACACAATAGAAAAATCTATATACAGTGTGTGCAAATGGAGTACAGAGGCAATAAAGGCAATAAGGCAATAAATAGGCCGTAGTAGCAAAGTATTTACAATTTAGCATATTAACTGTAATATAATATAATATAATATATATAAACAATTTAGCTGTGTACAGCTGCAGCGATCGGTAAGCTGCTCTGACAGCTGATGCATAAAGTTAGTGAGGGAGATATAAGTCTCCAACTTCAGCGATTTTTGCATTTCGTTCCAGTCATTGGCAGCAGAGAACTGGAAGGAAAGGCGGCCAAAGTAGGTGTTGGCTTTGGGGATGACCAGTGAGATATACTTCCTGGAGCGCGTGCTATGGGTGGGTGTTGCTATGGTGACCAGTGAGCTGAGTTAAGGCGGCCTAGCAAAGACTTATAGATGACCTGGAGCCAGTGGGTTTGGCGACGAATATGTAGCGAGGGCCAGCCGACGAGAGCAGTGGTATAAGGGGCTTTGGTGACAAAACGGATGGCACTGTGATAGACTGCATCCAGTTTACTGAGTAGAGTGTTGGAGGCTATTTTATAGGTGACATCCCCGAAGTCGAGGATCGGTAGGATGGTCAGTTTTATGAGGGTATATTTGGCAGCATAAGTGAAGGATGCTTTGTTGCGAAATAGGAAGCCGATTCTAGATTTAATTTTGGATGGGAGATGCTTAATGTGAGTCTGGAAGGAGAATTTACAGTCTAACCAGACACCTGGGTATTTGTAGTTGTCCACGTATTCTAAGTCAGAGCCGTCCAGAGTAGTGATGTTGGACGGGCGAGCAGGTGCAGGCAGTGATCGGTTGAATAGCATGCATTTAGTTTTACTTGCGTTTAAGAGCAGTTGGAGGCCACGGAAGGAGAGTTGAATGGCATTGGTAGGTGGATTGGATACCACCAGCAGGTATATCTCTCTGGTCACCCCCAAAACCAATTCCTCCTTTGGCCACCTCTCCTTCCAGTTCTCTGCTGCCAATGACTGGAACGAACTACAAAAAATCTCTGAAACTGGAAACACTTATCTCCCTCACTAGCTTTAAGCACCAGCTGTCAGAGCAGCTCACAGATTACTGCACCTGAACATAGCCCATCTATAATTTAGCCCAAACAACTACCTCTTCCCCTGTATTTATTTATTTTGCTCCTTTGCACCCCTTTATTTCTATTTCTACTGTGCACATTCTTCCACTGCAAATCTACCATTCCAGTGTTTTACTTGCTATATTGTATTTACTTCGCCACCATGGCCTTTTTTTTGCCTTCACCTCACTTGCTCACATTGTATATAGACTTATTTTTCTACTGTATTATTGACTGTATGTTTGTTACACTCCATGTGTAACTCTGTGTGTTGTATGTGTCGAACTGCTTTGCTTTATCTTGGCCAGGTCGCAGTTGTAAATGAGAACTTGTTCTCAACTTGCCTACCTGGTTAAATAAAGGTGAAATAAATAAATAAAATAGATCAGCAACGGTGGCTTGCAAACAGTGGATAGTAAGTAGCCCACCTTTGGAATAACTATGTACAGTTATAACTGTAGTATCCTGTATAACTGTAGTATCCTGTATAACTGTAGTATCCTGTATAACTATGTGTAGTTATAACTGTAGCATCCAGTATAGTCTGGGAGGAGGTGAAACCACTCAGGCTTATTTGATGTGATCTAATGTTTTGATCATCTAGTTTTCCTTACAAGCATTCAGTCACCAACGGGGGTTCGGTCATTCCTTTGTTTATATACTGTCTCATTGACAAAAATATTTTTGATTATTTGTTTACATCATTCCTTTGTCTCGACATATACAGTAAATGTGCTGAGGTTCTAATGTTGCCAAGGAGACACATTTTATTATTTATTTACAGTTTGGAGGGTTGGGAGTCTGACATTCAGGATACACATTTTATTATTTATTTACAGTTTGGAAGGTTGGGGGTCTGACATTTTATTATTTATTTAGTTTGGAGGGTTGGGGGTCTGACATCCAGGATACACATTTGATTATTTATTTACAGTTTGGAGGGTTGGGGGTCTGACATCCAGGGGCCTGTTGCACAAAACTAGGATAAGGGATTAAGCCAGGATATCTTGGTGATCCTGGCTCAATTGATCCGTAATCCGGTTGCACTAAAGATGGATAGGGGGCAGGAGGATATGTTATGGTATAAATTACCATGGAGATTTATTCTGTGGAGCTAGCCTGCTCCAGACCAGGCTAAATTCCAGGATCTATTTAATCTCATCCCTAATGTCAGTCAGCAGTCACCACAAATGGAAACCAATAGTTATTTCACTGCTCACTATACATTGTTATCACATATAACTAGACCCACTGTTATTATTTAAACGTTTGTGATCATTAATTTCAATGATTTTGGATAAAAAATGATTTTTAGATGATGTTGCTATCATTAGATAATTTACAGTTTCCCATAGACTATAAGGCTATATATAAAATGATAGAATATTAGGGCCACAGAGGGGAAAAAAACACAAGTCATAATATTGTAACCAGTTGTTTTAAAGGAGGACAGTTGTTAAAATGACAGATGTGGGGCATTTCGTGAAATTGTACTTCAGTATGGTTTCATAAACAAAGACATGCTGATGTGCCAGAATATTAAGTATCACATTGTCATAAGTATCAAAACTGTAAAAACAATATGTAGCTTTTCTGCAGAAAGAACCAGCCTCATAAATTTATGACTTTATCCTTTTTCTTCAGTGTGGCCCTAGTACTCTGTCATATAAACAAATACACATTCCATATGAATATAAAAACACAATGTGTAACATTATGTTCCTTTATTGAATAAGGACAAAACAAAGCAGGTAAACCATCAGCTCCTTTCGAAACTGAAGTCACAGTGACTCTACAAGATGGAAAGCACAGAATCCAAGCATATTATACAAAATGATACATACACATTCAAAGGTCTGTATATAACACACCCTGCATGTCTGCACACTAAAATAAATGCAGGACAAATCCATACACATCAACTGAACAGACAAATGAATGGATGCAGTAGCCTCCCTGCAGCCTTGTATTACACACAGTATACCGCACAAACATCATAAGAGGCCAAATTCGTCAAAAAACGAACCCAAAAAAACCCAAATTCCTCTGCCACCGCAGGACATATTTAACCAAAATTGAAAGCACACATACTAACTAAAATAATTCAACACATATTGGTCCCTCAGCAGCCGACCACTGTCGTCATCAGGGAAGATTGCCGGATTGTCCCAGTCCATGGCTGGTGGCACTCTGGGGGCCCTCTCCTTCCTCAGGCAGGCCACATTGTGGAGGACAGCACAAGCCACAGTAATATCACATGCCCTAACAGGGCTGACCCTTAATTTGTGAAGGCAGTGAAAGCGTGCCTTCAGGAGGCCAAAGGTCATTTCAACTCTGGCCCTGGTCCTGGCATGGGCATGGTTGTAGGCCTGCTGTGCTTCCTGGGGGTCTGTGAAAGGTGTCAGGAGAAAAGGCTGGCAGCCATACCCCCTGTCTCCCAGCAACACACCAGAGAATTCACCTGTCAACACAAAATCTCATCATTACTACCTCATAAACACAGTGATATTCTTGACACAGCCATGATGGTTATAAATAGGGGTTGTGTGGCTTACCTTGTGATAGGCACTGATAGATTTCAGAGGCCCGAAAGATTCTGGAGTCATGGACTGAGCCAGGCCATTTTGCCACAACATTGCTGATCACACAGTCAGCATTGCAGACCATCTGAAATCATAAGATGAGGAATATTACACCAATCAATGCACATCACTGGCAATGCAGAGTGTTCGTCAATGGACAATATCAAAAAGTTATGTTCACCTGAACATTAATGCTGTGAAAGGATTTCCTATTCACAAAATCGGCCTCATGGGCACCTGAGGGGGCTTTTATCCTTATGTGTGTGCAGTCCACTGCACCAATGACATTGGGGAAACCTGTCACACAAAGTAATGAGTATCCTACTATGTGTTAACAGTTGTCCTGTAATTTGTAGATCCTCTTACCTGCAATCCTATAGAACTCCTCTTTGATGTCACAGAGTCTTCTGTGGCCAGGGAAGGAGATGAAGACATCTGCTAATGCTTTGATAGCCAGACACACACTCCTTATTGTGCGGCAAATTGTGGCCTTGTTCAGCTGTTCTGCATCCCCCACTGAGTACAGGAAGGCTCCACTAGCAAAAAAGCGCAAGGCCACACAAACCATTTGCTCCACACTCAGTGCATGGCTCCGTGCAGTGCGGTGCTTAATCCTGGGACCCAGTAGTCTGCATAGATACCTGATGCCATCTGCAGAAAACCTGTATCTTTCATATAGATGGTCATCAGGGAAGGCCAGTGGGTCCAACCGGTCCCTGAAGACCCTTTCTCGCCTGAAGGCTCTCCTCAGCACAAGTGCTTCTTCATCCACCACATCTCGCACGAATGGGCATGCCATTGTCAGAGCAGAAAGGAACACACAATTTTGGGCCTTCATATAGGCTAGTGGCCACACCTGGTGCTGGGGGGGTGGGCAAAAGAGGGCGATGCCTTATAACGATGACTTGGTTGTACTGATTGCTGGGAAAATAAAAAAAACCTTAGAAAGATGCCACCGTCCTGTGTGCTCACAATAAGAGCTCATATGTCATGGCTCACTTGACTTTACGAGAATATACCTAATTTTTATTTTGAGCTGTGTCATCTTCTTGGAGCTGGGGGAGGAAAGAAAAATAATGATTAATACATTTGTGTTACAGTTAGCATACAGTGTACATTGAAGGCATATCTCACCTCCCTCTCAAGTTTTTTTATTTCAAGGTCCAGTTTCCTAATTGTCCTCTTTTTTATTTCGGACTCCAGTGCAAGATTTTCCATCTTTTTCTTCTTGTACTGAATGTCTATGTCTGCCAGTTGTATTTGGCGCCGGAGGTGGTTGCCATACAACTTTCTGATAGCTTGTGAGCTCTGTGAACACAATACAATTAGCGCAGCTGGAATTTGGCAGGATGTGGTGTCCTTTTATTAATACGCACTATGTTGCCAGGCTGGTTTTCCCACTGTATAGCATCTGGGTCCTGTAAAAGAAATTAGATTTTTTGATTTTGATGAGGACTCCTCACCATTGTAGAGTAAATAGTACTTTCACAGTCTTAACATGATACCTCATGCCTTCTGGAATCCAGAGAGATGGTCTCCTCCTCATCATCGTCTCCATCATGTGCTGTTGCTGCTGCACTGGGGCCTTCACCCTATCACATTTAATCGGATTCATATTGAAGCTAGTAGACAAGACATGCCAGGCCTACAGTATGCCTTTGATGGAGTACTCACTGGATCAGCATCGTCTGGTGCTTGTGCTGGTGGCTCTAACAGGAACACAGTGCTGCCAGACACTGCAAGGCAATAGGTAAACCAAAGTCAGACAGTCCAAATTGATTCAATATGAATGTGGTTGTATCCCATGTAGAGATGGAAGGACATACCTTGAATGAAGCGGGTGGCATCTTGGGAGGAACCTATGCTCGTCTCTTTCCCCCCAGGGATCCCCTCTAAGACGGGCCTGCCTTTATTTAGCTCCAAGGCCATGTCCTCTGCTGGGGTAAGGTCAGCCTTTGGTGACCCACCACCCGTGCCTTGTCTGTGGGTATTCTTTTTCACTGCTAAAACAGTACAGACAATGTGTGAGCAGGCACCTTCTGGGTACAATATATGCTTGTGCTTTGTTAAATATTAGTCAGGGACCATACCATTCTGCAGAATGTTCTTGTATTTTATTTTGACCTGCTGCCATGTCCGTTTTGGCCCGTTCATGTTTAATCTACACACACACACACACACACACACACACACACACACACATTTAATGGAGTCACACTGCAAAAAATTACTTGGTATTTTTGTCTTGTTTTCAGTAAAAATATCAAAAAATTTATCATAGCTTTATACAGTGTGATGGAGTTACTTTACACAATTTCACTCATATCTGCAGTGCATTTCAATTAAAAATTTAACCGTTTCATAATTACAGTACAACTGCATTTTTGGAGATGTGAATTAAATATTTGAATTGTAATTGTGATGTTTCAGCGGAGCGGTGAGTGTGTAATTGTGCACTACTTACGCATTCAGGCGGTCTGCAATACTTTGCCACGCTTTTTCTCTTTGCTTTATCACTGTGGCGGTGTTGCCTTTCTTCTTAATTATATCTTTTACCTCCTCGTATGCCTCCATGAGGATTTGTGCTTCCGACGGGGAAAAGTACGCGGCTCTAGTTGCCATGGTAAATCAGTTAATCTGTGATCTGTGGCGGGGTCTATTTGAGTGAGCCGTGAGCGCGCACCTATCCAGGATTGGTTTCACCTGGCTTAATGAATCCGTGTCTGCTCATCCTGGCTTGGTCTTTGTGCAACCAATTAAGCCTGGACGCACATGTTTTGGCTTCATTGAGCTCAGCTGAGTCATTTATCCCGGATGTCTTAATTCTACTTTTGTGCAACAGGCCCCAGGTGTGAAAAGGATCACAGACAAAACAAACAGAAAAGGAAAAAGGGATCGGTGGCGGCTAGTAAACCGGCGACGCCGACCGCAGAGCGCCGCCCGAACAGGGAGAGGAGTTACCTTCGGTAGAAGTCGTGACAACATCATTGAAATTGTAATGAAATTTACATTTTAACTTCTAATTACTTCCACAAAGATGGCCGCCGGTCCGTCCAACCGTTGAATGTCAACTTAAATGGTCCTCTCTATTCTGTTTAATTTTTAGGATTTCCAACAGGTTTCTTATGGAGGGTTGACAGTATAATTTAAAACAACTGATATTCCCATTCAAGTTCAACATTCTCTGATGTGTGGACCTCCAACCATCTTTGTGGTTCAACTTGGAGGTCGAAATGTACATTTTATGACCATTTAGTACATTTTTCGACCAAAACATGACACCCATGAGAACAAGATTAGATTTGGAGCTCTACATCATTTTTTTATATTTTTTTAAATCTCACCAAGTTTACGTTTAATGGTGTAATGTTGTGAAAACTGACCTTGTGTTATTGAGGAATGTAGGGGGGGGGGGGGGGGTCTAGTCTAGATTAAACCTCATAGGAAGACAGTTTTTCATGTGGAGGTTAGGGTTAGGGTTAGGCCTCTGTTTAACTAAATAATATGTTTGTCTTTGGCAGGAGAAAGACCAGACTCTCCCTCGGACAGCAGGAAGAGTCCTTCAGGGGAACCAGACCCAGAGATGCCCAAACCAGCCAAAGGACATCACTGCTCCCACTGCGGAAAGAGTTTTACTAAGTTACGAAACCTAAAAGAGCATGAGAGGACACACACAGGAGAAAAGCCTTTCCAATGTCCCCAGTGTGGAAACAGTTTTAGTCAGTTAGGGAGCCTGAAAATACATAAGAGAATACACTCTGGAGAGAAGCCTTACCGCTGCTCCCACTGTGGAATTACTTTTACCTGGTTAGGAAGCCTGAAGTCACATGAGAGAATACACACAGGAGAAAAGTCCTACCACTGTTCCCACTGTGGAAAGAGTTTTAGGTGGTTAGAAGGCCTGACAAAGCATGAGAGGACACACACAGGAGAAAAGCCCTACCAATGCTCCCACTGTGGAAAGAGTTTTACTCAGTTGGGGAACCTGAAATCACATCAGAGGATACATACACAGGAGGAGAAGACATACCACTGCTCTCATTGTGGAAAGACATTTTCCCAGTCAGAGGACCTGAAATCACATGAGAGAATAGAGAGGCTGTGTTCTGACTTATGTTTTTGACTGAGAATTAGTGTTTTTGTTCATGCCAAATGAAATCGTATTGTTTATATGAAATCATTAAAAAAAAACTTTTGCTTTTGTTTTTTATCTGGAGACCTGATCATGTCTAAAATCAGATTGGAACATTTGCTCTGTTGGAACATTTTGCCACACTGCCATATACGACATCACACAACAGGTTGAAGTCAAAGAGGGGTTTCTTTGACTTATGAGATATGTGAGCAGAAGAAATATGAGCAGAAGATGCTGCTGAATGTGTGGCCACGACTCACGACTCATTCAGTTCTGCAGAACAGCAGTGTGTTGCCTATACCCTTACAGGAGGAAGCTGTTGAGGGTGGATGGCTTATTGGGGCGTGTTGTCTACTCATTCAACGTATATTTACCTTCTTGCTAAAGCAACTTGTGTTATAATAGTCCTCTCTCTGTGTTCTTATTGGTTAATCTCTCTGTGTTCTTATTGGTTAATCTCTCTGTGTTCTTATTGGTTAATCTCTCTGTGTTCTTACTGGTTAATCTCTCTGTGTTCTTATTGGTTAATCTCTCTGTGTTCTTATTGGTTAATCTCTCTGTTCTTATTGGTTAAGCCACAACGGAGACAAATTAAAGCTGTACTCAAGTTGTACTCAAACTTTGACACTATTTCAGTCTCTGAAAAGTTTTATTTTTTCATCGCTTTTTTTGTTGTTGATTGTGTCATATTTCATGGTACGGTGTTGTATATTTCCCCCGTGGGCTTTATCAAAGGGATGATTTTGACCATATATGGTTAATTAGGGGCATTTCGAAATGCAAATAGCCAAGGTGGTGCAGCAGCACTGAAGCTCAGAACAATTTGTATTTTATTAATGGTTATCTCCTACCAGTGTGCTGTGACACTCGTAGGGTTGTTTGACAAATCACACCTTTTCTATGCCTACAAACATTCTAAATTCCATTCGAAAGTAGTATTTGGAATATATATATATATATATATAATATATATAATAGTTTCTACACAATATTGATACATGAGGCTCCAGGACTCTTCGCTGGCCACTCCAGAACAGAACACTCCAGAACAGAACACTCCAGATTTGATTTGAGTTTAGGGTTGTTGTCCTGCTGGAAGACCTACAACCTTCAACAGAGACACAGACGTCAATTCAATGTCTAGCAACTGGAACGAGCTGCAGAAAACAGTAAAACTGGACAGTTTTATATCTTCATTCAAAGACTCAATCATGGACACTCTTACTGACAGTTGAGGCTGCTTCGTGTGATGTATTGCTGTCTCTACCTTTGTGCTGTTGTCTGTGCCCAATAATGTTTGTACCATGTTTTGTGCTGCTACCATGTTGTGCTGCTGCCATGTTGTGTTGTCATGTGTTGCTGCCTTGCTATGTTGTTGTCTTAGGTCTCTTTATGTGGTGTGGTGTCTCTCTTGTCGTGATGTGTGTTTTATCCTATATTTTTAATCCTAGTCCCCGTCCCCGCAGGAGGGCTTTTGCCTTCTGGTGGGCCTTCATTGTAAATAAGAATTTGTTCTTAACTGACTTGCCTAGTTAAATAAAGGTTAAAAAACACACTCTATTATGCATGGGAATAATGCTGGTGTTTTTAATGTCCAACATGCTGGTGTTTTATATCCAACATGATGGTGTTTTATATCCAACATAATGGTGTTTTTAATGTGCAGCACAACATTACATTTACATTTACATTTAAGTCATTTAGCAGACGCTCTTATCCAGAGCGACTTACAAATTGGAAAGTTCATACATATTCATCCTGGTCCCCCGTGGGAACATGACAACAACATGGTAGCAGCACAACATGACAACAACATGACAGCAGCACAACATGACAACAACATGACAGCAGCACAACATGACAACAACATGGTAGCAGCACAACATGACAACAACATGGTGGCAGCACAACATGACAACAACATGACAACATGGTAGCAGCACAACATGACAACAACATGGTAGCAGCACAACATGACAACAACATGATAGAAGCACAACATGACAACAACATGGTAGCAGCACAACATGACAACAACATGGTAGCAGCACAACATGACAACAACATGACAACAACATGACAACAACATGGTAGCAGCACAACATGACAACAACATGGTAGCAGCACAACATGACAACAACATGACAACATGGTAGCAGCACAACATGACAACAACATGGTAGAAGCACAAAGCATTGTACAAACATTATTGGCCACAGACAACAGCACAAAGAGGAAGAAGGTAGAGACAACAATACATCAGGCAAAGCAGCCACAACTGACAACTGACATTATATTGTCAGGATTGGAGTTAAATCCTTAACTAGGTATTAATTTATTAAAATGTTATTAATTAAGCAGACTCATATCAAACCAACAACCCTGGCGTTGCGTGCGCCATGCTTTACCAACTGTGCGACACGGAACTATTCTACCATTATATATTCATAATGTACATATTCACATGTAGCTACACGTCTGCATAGACGAAAGTATTGGCTGTAAGAAGTCAGACAAAACATATTTGCTCATCTTTAAATTAATAAACAATGTAGTGAATATTTTTCTAAACTGCGTTACTCATTCCAGTCAGCTGACGGCGATATGCGTCTTCAGATGGTGACGTCATATCTAGTGGACTACACGACACCGGAAGCTGTTTCAACAACACGGATGCTGACTCATTCAACCACCTCCGTAGCCTGGTATCCAACATACAACCGAAAACATTGAAGCTCTTTGGACCATTATTGATTTCGGTGTTTTTAACACAATCCTCTTTACGTATCTACTATTTAACTTAAGCGTAACTTGTTTGCTCAATTTACACATTTGTTGATTATACTGAACCTAAGCTAATCGTCAATGCTAGCTAGCCCACCATGAGCTCTCCAAGCTACTCTCCTCCTGCTAAAGAAGAGGTCTGCTGGACGGAGAAAGAGGGTGTGTGGCTGAACGTTGTCGTGAAAGAAGAGGGGGAAGAGGAGGATGTTTCCGTAAAAGGAGAGGAAGAAGCTTTCAGAATGAAAGAGGAGGAAGAGGAGGCTATCAGTATCACGTTTAAAGAAGAGGAAGAACCTTTTGGAGTGGAAGAGGAGGCTATCTCAATAAAAGAGGAGGAGGAAGACGTTTGGAGAGATGAAGAGGGAGAGGAAGAGGAGACTGAAGATCTGATTAACACCAGTGAGTACTGTCTTAAAAACACAGCCAGAAACTCTGCAGTTGTTGAACTAATGTGTGGTTTTAAAGCCAAAGGGGCATTGCACTGAAATGTGCTCCTCACCAGAACCCCAAATATAAGCTCGTAAAGCTCCGTTGTGTGTAAACAATGCAAATGTAAACAAACACTGTATTTGACTCAAAACGTATTTAAAACGATCATTTTGATCTCATGGTCGGTCCTTGCATCCACAGCTCTGTCTATGAATTAGAGTTGTTCCATTCCTTCAAGCCCTCCGCTACTCTCCCCTATCTGTTCATTAGGACAGTGGAGACTGAATTAGAGTTGTTCCATTCCTTCAAGCTACTCTCCCCTATCTGTTCATTAGGACAGTGGAGACTGAATTAGAGTTGTTCCATTCCTTCAAGCCCTCCCCTACTCTCCCCTATCTGTTCATTAGGACAGTGGAGACTGAATTAGAGTTGTTCCATTCCTTCAAGCCCTCCGCTACTCTCCCCTATCTGTTCATTAGGACAGTGGAGACTGAATTAGAGTTGTTCCATTCCTTCAAGCCCTCCGCTACTCTCCCCTATCTGTTCATTAGGACAGTGGAGACTGAATTAGAGTTGTTCCATTCCTTCAAACCCTCCGCTACTCTCCCCTATCTGTTCATTAGGACAGTGGAGACTGAATTAGAGTTGTTCCATTCCTTCAAGCTACTCTCCCCTATCTGTTCATTAGGACAGTGGAGACTGAATTAGAGTTGTTCCATTCCTTCAAGCCCTCCGCTACTCTCCCCTATCTGTTCATGAGGACAGTGGAGATATAAAACGTTTAAGTACCAAATCAAGTGTTATTGGTCACATACACATGGTTAGCAGATGTTAATGAAATTACACTTTATTTCTTCGGCCTCCTGAGGTTGAAGAGACACTGTTGCACCTTCTTCACCACACTGTCTGTGTTTGGTGGACCATTTCAGTTAGTCTGTGATGTGTACGCCGAGGAACTGAAAAGTTTCCGCCTTCTCCTCTACCCTCGGCTACACTCCCCTATCTTTTTATTAGGACACTGAAGCGTTTAATGACCAATAACAGGGGAGGTTCACATTTTTTAGAAGTATGAGGGTTATGGCTCTACCTTTCTCACTCATTATTATTCATGATCCATTCATGATTATCCCTAATCGTGTTAGCATCCACATTAATATACAAGTGTTCAGAAACATATTCTATTCTTGTGTGACTCGTATGACACGACACATTATTTACCGTTCATTTCTGTTGGGTACAACATCATCTGAAACACAACCAAAACAAACTGCAAATGCATCCAACATGTTTGTAGAGTCACAAGCTTGATGTAGTTATTACGTTATAGGAATGTGAGACCAAATACTAAACTTATGACTACTTCAATACACATATAAGGGAATTTTGGCCAAATACTTATGACGCATTCAAATGTGAGAGACTAGATACATGAAGTCATTTTATTTCTAATTGGTAAAACAGATATGTATGAAAATACCCTCAAATAAAAGGTGACGTTCTGTGCTGTCTCATATGAAACATATGATCTCATATCTAAAATTCTGGAGTATAGAGTCACCCTTCCCTGTCTGAGTAAATACGTAGGGGAGTATATATCGTTTATTTAAGCAATTAGGCCCGTATACCACAGGTATGTCAAAACATTTATTTTTACTGCTCTAATTACCTTGGTAACCTGTTTATAATAGCAATAAGTCACCTCGGGGGTTTGTGGTATATGGCCAATATACCACGGCTAAGGGCTGTTCTTAGGCACAGTCGAACTCCCATATTACCTGACCTCTTTACTAACCTGTAGGAGTAGGAGTTACCCTACCCAATCACAGGGATGGATAACTGGAAATTCCAACTGCTGCTACAGACGTAGGAAAAACAGCTGAGGCATTCCATGTCATTTCAGCAACTGATCTCTGAGGAAATGAAGCTAATTGATTAGCCCTTTTGATTTATAAGGATTCACATAATATTCTATAAATATAGTGTCCAACATCCAATTAGGACCAAACTTCTTCCTACCTTTTGAGTAGACATTAGGAATCCAACAACCAGTATATATTTTTTAATAGACAGCTACTATCTATCTACTTAAATTTGGAATAAAAAGGTCCCACGGTTGCGTCAAGTGTTTTTTGGAGAGACAGAAAGGAGAGGGGGACCCTTGTCCTCCATTACTACTGTACTGCTAATATTCACAAGATAACCTTTTGGGTTTTTACATTAAAAAATAAATAAATATATATTTCAGACAATGACGGCCTAGGAACATTCATAGAGGAGGAAGGACCGGTGTGTTCCTTTATGGAAAAGAACTCATGTCAAACACCATCCCTGGTCTCCTTAGTCTGTGCTCCACTACCATCCCTGGTCTCCTTAGTCTGTGCTCCACTACCATCCCTGGTCTCCTTAGTCTGTGCTCCACTACCATCCCTGGTCTCCTTAGTCTGTGCTCCACTACCATCCCTGGTCTCCTTAGTCTGTGCTCCACTACCATCCCTGGTCTCCTTAGTCTGTGCTCCACTACCATCCCTGGTCTCCTTAGTCTGTGCTCCACTACCATTCCTGGTCTCCTTAGTCTGTGCTCCACTACCATCCCTGGTCTCCTTAGTCTGTGCTCCACTACCATCCCTGCTCTCCTTAGTCTGTGCTCCACTACCATCCCTGGTCTCCTTAGTCTGTGCTCCACTACCATCCCTGGTCTCCTTAGTCTGTGCTCCACTACCATCCCTGGTCTCCTTAGTCTGTGCTCCACTACCATCCCTGGTCTCCTTAGTCTGTGCTCCACTACCATCCCTGGTCTCCTTAGTCTGTGCTCCACTACCATCCCTGGTCTCCTTAGTCTGTGCTCCACTACCATCCCTGGTCTCCTTAGTCTGTGCTCCCCTACCATCCCTGGTCTCCTTAGTCTGTGCTCCACTACCATCCCTGGTCTCCTTAGTCTGTGCTCCACTACCATCCCTGGTCTCCTTAGTCTGTGCTCCACTACCATCCCTGGTCTCCTTAGTCTGTGCTCCACTACCATCCCTGGTCTCCTTAGTCTGTGCTCCACTACCATCCCTGCTCTCCTTAGTCTGTGCTCCACTACCATCCCTGGTCTCCTTAGTCTGTGCCCCTACCATCCCTGCTCTCCTTAGTCTGTGCTCCACTACCATCCCTGCTCTCCTTAGTCTGTGCTCCACTACCATCCCTGGTCTCCTTAGTCTGTGCTCCACTACCACCCCTCGTCTCCTTAGTCTGTGCTCCACTACCATCCCTGGTCTCCTTGGTCTGTGCTCCACTACCATCCCTGGTCTCCTTAGTCTGTGCTCCACTACCATCCCTGGTCTCCTTAGTCTGTGCTCCACTACCATCCCTGGTCTCCTTAGTCTGTGCTCCACTACCATCCCTGGTCTCCTTAGTCTGTGCTCCACTACCATCCCTGGTCTCCTTAGTCTGTGCTCCACTACCATCCCTGGTCTCCTTAGTCTGTGCTCCACTACCATCCCTGGTCTCCTTAGTCTGTGCTCCACTACCATCCCTGGTCTCCTTAGTCTGTGTGTTTTATTCTAAAATGTATCACAATACCCCATTATGCCAAAGCAAAAACAGGTTTAGATTTTTTGCAAATATATTGAAACTATTCCCCAGGATAACTAGTCTCAGAGTAATGTAAGATCCCAGGATAACTAGTCTCAGAGTAATGTAAGATCCCAGGATAACTAGTCTCAGAGTAATGTAAGATCCCAGGATAACTAGTCTCAGAGTAATGTAAGATCCCAGGATAACTAGTCTCAGAGTAATGTAAGATCCCAGGATAACTAGTCTCAGAGTAATGTAAGATCCCAGGATAACTAGTCTCAGAGTAATGTAAGATCCCAGGATAACTAGTCTCAGAGTAATGTAAGATCCCAGGATAACTAGTCTCAGAGTAATGTAAGATCCCAGGATAACTAGTCTCAGAGTAATGTAAGATGCTTGGAAAAAGAAGCTGAAAAGAATAACAGAACGGCACCATTAGAACTAAAATGTGTCGCCTGGATGTCAGACACCCATCCCTCCAAACTGTAAATAAATAATAAAATGTGTCTCCTGGGGCCTGTTGCACAAAAGTAGAATTAAGACATCCGGGATAAATGACTCAGCTGAGCTCAATGAAGCCAAAACATGTGCGTCCAGGCTTAATTGGTTGCACAAAGACCAAGCCAGGATGAGCAGACACGGATTCATTAAGCCAGGTGAAACCAATCCTGGATAGGTGCGCGCTCACGGCTCACTCAAATAGACCCCGCCACAGATCACAGATTAACTGATTTACCATGGCAACTAGAGCCGCGTACTTTTCCCCGTCGGAAGCACAAATCCTCATGGAGGCATACGAGGAGGTAAAAGATATAATTAAGAAGAAAGGCAACACCGCCACAGTGATAAAGCAAAGAGAAAAAGCGTGGCAAAGTATTGCAGACCGCCTGAATGCGTAAGTAGTGCACAATTACACACTCACCGCTCCGCTGAAACATCACAATTACAATTCAAATATTTAATTCACATCTCCAAAAATGCAGTTGTACTGTAATTATGAAACGGTTAAATTTTTAATTGAAATGCACTGCAGATATGAGTGAAATTGTGTAAAGTAACTCCATCACACTGTATAAAGCTATGATACATTTTTTGATATTTTTACTGAAAACAAGACAAAAATACCAAGTAATTTTTTGCAGTGTGACTCCATTAAATGTGTGTGTGTGTGTGTGTGTGTGTGTAGATTAAACATGAACGGGCCAAAACGGACATGGCAGCAGGTCAAAATCAAATACAAGAACATTCTGCAGAATGGTATGGTCCCTGACTAATATTTAACAAAGCACAAGCATATATTGTACCCAGAAGGTGCCTGCTCACACATTGTCTGTACTGTTTTAGCAGTGAAAAAGAATACCCACAGACAAGGCACGGGTGGTGGGTCACCAAAGGCTGACCTTACCCCAGCAGAGGACATGGCCTTGGAGCTAAATAAAGGCAGGCCCGTCTTAGAGGGGATCCCTGGGGGGAAAGAGACGAGCATAGGTTCCTCCCAAGATGCCACCCGCTTCATTCAAGGTATGTCCTTCGATCTCTACATGGGATACAACCACATTCATATTGAATCAATTTGGACTGTCTGACTTTGGTTTACCTATTGCCTTGCAGTGTCTGGCAGCACTGTGTTCCTGTTAGAGCCACCAGCACAAGCACCAGACGATGCTGATCCAGTGAGTACTCCATCAAAGGCATACTGTAGGCCTGGCATGTCTTGTCTACTAGCTTCAATATGAATCCGATTAAATGTGATAGGGTGAAGGCCCCAGTGCAGCAGCAACAGCACATGATGGAGACGATGATGAGGAGGAGACCATCTCTCTGGATTCCAGAAGGCATGAGGTATCATGTTAAGACTGTGAAAGTACTATTTACTCTACAATGGTGAGGAGTCCTCATCAAAATCAAAAAATCTAATTTCTTTTACAGGACCCAGATGCTATACAGTGGGAAAACCAGCCTGGCAACATAGTGCGTATTAATAAAAGGACACCACATCCTGCCAAATTCCAGCTGCGCTAATTGTATTGTGTTCACAGAGCTCACAAGCTATCAGAAAGTTGTATGGCAACCACCTCCGGCGCCAAATAGAACTGGCAGACATAGACATTCAGTACAAGAAGAAAAAGATGGAAAATCTTGCACTGGAGTCCGAAATAAAAAAGAGGACAATTAGGAAACTGGACCTTGAAATAAAAAAACTTGAGAGGGAGGTGAGATATGCCTTCAATGTACACTGTATGCTAACTGTAACACAAATGTATTAATCATTATTTTTCTTTCCTCCCCCAGCTCCAAGAAGATGACACAGCTCAAAATAAAAATTAGGTATATTCTCGTAAAGTCAAGTGAGCCATGACATATGAGCTCTTATTGTGAGCACACAGGACGGTGGCATCTTTCTAAGGTTTTTTTTATTTTCCCAGCAATCAGTACAACCAAGTCATCGTTATAAGGCATCGCCCTCTTTTGCCCACCCCCCCAGCACCAGGTGTGGCCACTAGCCTATATGAAGGCCCAAAATTGTGTGTTCCTTTCTGCTCTGACAATGGCATGCCCATTCGTGCGAGATGTGGTGGATGAAGAAGCACTTGTGCTGAGGAGAGCCTTCAGGCGAGAAAGGGTCTTCAGGGACCGGTTGGACCCACTGGCCTTCCCTGATGACCATCTATATGAAAGATACAGGTTTTCTGCAGATGGCATCAGGTATCTATGCAGACTACTGGGTCCCAGGATTAAGCACCGCACTGCACGGAGCCATGCACTGAGTGTGGAGCAAATGGTTTGTGTGGCCTTGCGCTTTTTTGCTAGTGGAGCCTTCCTGTACTCAGTGGGGGATGCAGAACAGCTGAACAAGGCCACAATTTGCCGCACAATAAGGAGTGTGTGTCTGGCTATCAAAGCATTAGCAGATGTCTTCATCTCCTTCCCTGGCCACAGAAGACTCTGTGACATCAAAGAGGAGTTCTATAGGATTGCAGGTAAGAGGATCTACAAATTACAGGACAACTGTTAACACATAGTAGGATACTCATTACTTTGTGTGACAGGTTTCCCCAATGTCATTGGTGCAGTGGACTGCACACACATAAGGATAAAAGCCCCCTCAGGTGCCCATGAGGCCGATTTTGTGAATAGGAAATCCTTTCACAGCATTAATGTTCAGGTGAACATAACTTTTTGATATTGTCCATTGACGAACACTCTGCATTGCCAGTGATGTGCATTGATTGGTGTAATATTCCTCATCTTATGATTTCAGATGGTCTGCAATGCTGACTGTGTGATCAGCAATGTTGTGGCAAAATGGCCTGGCTCAGTCCATGACTCCAGAATCTTTCGGGCCTCTGAAATCTATCAGTGCCTATCACAAGGTAAGCCACACAACCCCTATTTATAACCATCATGGCTGTGTCAAGAATATCACTGTGTTTATGAGGTAGTAATGATGAGATTTTGTGTTGACAGGTGAATTCTCTGGTGTGTTGCTGGGAGACAGGGGGTATGGCTGCCAGCCTTTTCTCCTGACACCTTTCACAGACCCCCAGGAAGCACAGCAGGCCTACAACCATGCCCATGCCAGGACCAGGGCCAGAGTTGAAATGACCTTTGGCCTCCTGAAGGCACGCTTTCACTGCCTTCACAAATTAAGGGTCAGCCCTGTTAGGGCATGTGATATTACTGTGCCTTGTGCTGTCCTCCACAATGTGGCCTGCCTGAGGAAGGAGAGGGCCCCCAGAGTGCCACCAGCCATGGACTGGGACAATCCGGCAATCTTCCCTGATGACGACAGTGGTCGGCTGCTGAGGGACCAATATGTGTTGAATTATTTTAGTTAGTATGTGTGCTTTCAATTTTGGTTAAATATGTCCTGCGGTGGCAGAGGAATTTGGGTTTTTTTGGGTTCGTTTTTTGACGAATTTGGCCTCTTATGATGTTTGTGCGGTATACTGTGTGTAATACAAGGCTGCAGGGAGGCTACTGCATCCATTCATTTGTCTGTTCAGTTGATGTGTATGGATTTGTCCTGCATTTATTTTAGTGTGCAGACATGCAGGGTGTGTTATATACAGACCTTTGAATGTGTATGTATCATTTTGTATAATATGCTTGGATTCTGTGCTTTCCATCTTGTAGAGTCACTGTGACTTCAGTTTCGAAAGGAGCTGATGGTTTACCTGCTTTGTTTTGTCCTTATTCAATAAAGGAACATAATGTTACACATTGTGTTTTTATATTCATATGGAATGTGTATTTGTTTATATGACAGAGTACTAGGGCCACACTGAAGAAAAAGGATAAAGTCATAAATTTATGAGGCTGGTTCTTTCTGCAGAAAAGCTACATATTGTTTTTACAGTTTTGATACTTATGACAATGTGATACTTAATATTCTGGCACATCAGCATGTCTTTGTTTATGAAACCATACTGAAGTACAATTTCACGAAATGCCCCACATCTGTCATTTTAACAACTGTCCTCCTTTAAAACAACTGGTTACAATATTATGACTTGTGTTTTTTTTCCCCTCTGTGGCCCTAATATTCTATCATTTTATATATAGCCTTATAGTCTATGGGAAACTGTAAATTATCTAATGATAGCAACATCATCTAAAAATCATTTTTTATCCAAAATCATTGAAATTAATGATCACAAACGTTTAAATAATAACAGTGGGTCTAGTTATATGTGATAACAATGTATAGTGAGCAGTGAAATAACTATTGGTTTCCATTTGTGGTGACTGCTGACTGACATTAGGGATGAGATTAAATAGATCCTGGAATTTAGCCTGGTCTGGAGCAGGCTAGCTCCACAGAATAAATCTCCATGGTAATTTATACCATAACATATCCTCCTGCCCCCTATCCATCTTTAGTGCAACCGGATTACGGATCAATTGAGCCAGGATCACCAAGATATCCTGGCTTAATCCCTTATCCTAGTTTTGTGCAACAGGCCCCTGGATGTCAGACCCCCAACCCTCCAAACTGTAAATAAATAATCAAATGTGTATCCTGGATGTCAGACCCCCAACCCTCCAAACTAAATAAATAATAAAATGTCAGACCCCCAACCTTCCAAACTGTAAATAAATAATAAAATGTGTATCCTGAATGTCAGACTCCCAACCCTCCAAACTGTAAATAAATAATAAAATGTGTCTCCTTGGCAACATTAGAACCTCAGCACATTTACTGTATATGTCGAGACAAAGGAATGATGTAAACAAATAATCCAAAATATTTTTGTCAATGAGACAGTATATAAACAAAGGACTGACCGAACCCCCTTTGGTGACTGAATGCTTGTAAGGAAAACTAGATGATCAAAACATTAGATCACATCAAATAAGCCTGAGTGGTTTCACCTCCTCCCAGACTATACAGGATACTACAGTTATACAGGATACTTCAGTTATAACTATAGATAGTTATACAGGATACTACAGTTATACAGGATACTACAGTTATAACTATACACAGTTATACAGGATACTACAGTTATACAGGATACTACAGTTATACAGGATACTACAGTTATACAGGATACTTCAGTTATAACTATACATAGTTATACAGGATACTACAGTTATACAGGATACTACAGTTGTAACTATACATAGTTATACAGGATACTACAGTTATACAGGATACTACAGTTATAACTATACATAGTTATACAGGATACTACAGCTATACAGGATACTACAGTTATACAGGATACTTCAGTTATAACTATAGATAGTTATACAGGATACTACAGTTATACAGGATACTACAGTTATAACTATACATAGTTATACAGGATACTACAGTTATACAGGATACTACAGTTATACAGGATACTACAGTTATACAGGATACTTCAGTTATAACTATACATAGTTATACAGGATACTACAGTTATACAGGATACTACAGTTGTAACTATACATAGTTATACAGGATACTACAGTTATACAGGATACTACAGTTATAACTATACATAGTTATACAGGATACTACAGCTATACAGGATACTACAGTTATACAGGATACTACAGTTATAACTATACATAGTTATACAGGATACTACAGTTATACAGGATACTACAGTTATAACTATACATAGTTATACAGGATACTACAGTTATACAGGATACTACAGTTATACAGGATACTACAGTTATAACTATACATAGTTATACAGGATACTACAGTTATAACTATACACAGTTATACAGGATACTACAGTTATAACTATACACAGTTATACAGGATACTACAGTTATACAGGATACTACAGTTATAACTATACATAGTTATACAGGATACTACAGTTATAACTATACATAGTTATAGAGGATACTACAGTTATAACTATACATAGTTATACAGGATACTACAGTTATAACTATACATAGTTATACAGGATACTACAGTTATACAGGATACTACAGTTATACAGGATACTACAGTTATACAGGATACTACAGTTATAACTATACATAGTTATACAGGATACTACAGTTATAACTATACATAGTTATACAGGATACTACAGTTATACAGGATACTACAGTTATAACTATACATAGTTATACAGGATACTACAGTTATAACTATACATAGTTATACAGGATACTACAGTTATACAGGATACTACAGTTATAACTATACATAGTTATACAGGATACTACAGTTATACAGGATACTACAGTTATAACTATACATAGTTATACAGGATACTACAGTTATAACTATACATAGTTATACAGGATACTACAGTTATAACTATACATAGTTATACAGGATACTACAGTTATACAGGATACTACAGTTATACAGGATACTACAGTTATACAGGATACTACAGCTATACAGGATACTACAGCTATACAGGATACTACAGTTATACAGGATACTACAGTTATAACTATACATAGTTATACAGGATACTACAGTTATACAGGATACTACAGTTATAACTATACATAGTTATACAGGATACTACAGTTATACAGGATACTACAGTTATAACTATACATAGTTATACAGGATACTACAGTTATAACTATACATAGTTATACAGGATACTACAGATATACAGGATACTACAGTTATACAGGATACTACAGTTATACAGGATACTACAGTTATACAGGATACACAGTTATAACTATACATAGTTATACAGGATACTATACATAGTTATACAGGATACTACAGTTATACAGGATACTACAGTTATAACTATACATAGTTATACAGGATACTACAGTTATACAGGATACTACAGTTATAACTATACATAGTTATACAGGATACTACAGTTATAACTATACATAGTTATACAGGATACTACAGTTATAACTATACATAGTTATACAGGATACTACAGATATACAGGATACTACAGTTATACAGGATACTACAGTTATACAGGATACTACAGTTATACAGGATACTACAGTTATAACTATACATAGTTATACAGGATACTACAGTTATAACTATACATAGTTATACAGGATACTACAGATATACAGGATACTACAGTTATACAGGATACTACAGTTATACAGGATACTACAGTTATACAGGATACTACAGTTATAACTATACATAGTTATACAGGATACTACAGTTATACAGGATACTACAGTTATACAGGATACTACAGTTATAACTATACATAGTTATTCCAAAGGTGGGCTACTTACTATCCACTGTTTGCAAGCCACCGTTGCTGATCTATTTCATTTATTTATTTCACCTTTATTTAACCAGGTAGGCAAGTTGAGAACAAGTTCTCATTTACAATTGCGACCTGGCCAAGATAAAGCAAAGCAGTGTGACACAGACAACACAGAGTTACACATGGAGTGTAACAAACATACAATAATCAAACATCAATAATACAGTAGAAAAATAAGTCCAAGATAAACCACAGAGAACTGTTCCTTTATTCAGGACATTTAGAATGATAACGCATTACAGATTATTGTCCTGTTAGGACAGTTTTTTGTATTCAGATCTCTGAAATGCACTCTAACTATGTAACATTTAGTGCCTCCTTATGTTACGCTGGGAAAACAGTTTTCATGGGCACAGAAATCCTAAATAATTTCAGAGTTTGCTTAAAGTACCTAGGTGTCTGGCTAGACTGCAAACTCTCCTTCCAGACTCATATCAAACATCTCCAATCCAAAATCAAATCTAGAGTCGGCTTTCTATTCCGGAACAAAGCCTCCTTCACTCACGCCGCCAAACTTACCCTAGTAAAACTGACTATCCTACCGATCCTCGACTTCGGCGATGTCATCTACAAAATAGCTTCCAATACTCTACTCAGCAAACTGGATGCAGTTTATCACAGTGCCATCCGTTTTGTTACTAAAGCACCTTATACGACCCACCACTGCGACCTGTATGCCCTAGTCGGCTGGCCCTCGCTACATGTTCGTCGTCAGACCCACTGGCTCCAGGTCATCTACAAGGCTATGCTAGGTAAAGTGCCGCCTTATCTCAGTTCACTGGTCACGATGGCTACACCCACCCGTAGCACGCGCTCCAGCAGGTGTATCTCACTGATCATCCCTAAAGCCAAAACCTAATTTGGACGCCTTTCCTTCCAGTTCTCTGCTGCCTGCGACTGGAACGAATTGCAAAAATCTCTGAAGTTGGAGACTTTTATCTCCCTCAACAACTTTAAAAATCTGCTATCCGAGCAGCTAACCGATCGCTGCAGCTGTACATAGTCCATCTGTAAACTACCCACCCAATTTACCTACCTCACCCCCATACTGCTTTTATTTATTTACTTTTCTGCTCTTTTGCACACCAGTATCTCTTCTTGCACATGATCATCTGATGATTTATCACTCCAGTGTTAATCTGCTAAATTGTAATTATTCGATTTATTGCCTACCTCATGCCTTCTGCACACATTGTATATAGATTCTCTTTTTTCTACCATGTTATTGACTTGTTTATTGTTTACTCCATGTGTAACTCTGTGTTGTTGTCTGTTCACACTGCTATGCTTTATCTTGGCCAGGTCGCAGTTGCAAATGAGAACTTGTTCTCAACTAGCCTACCTGGTTAAATAAAGGTGAAATAAAAAAATAAATTTTTTTTTTTAGTGGGACTCATGGGTGGTGTCTTTTATGTCCCAGTTGTTGTTACTAGTCAACTTTCAGTGGACACCCCCATTGTGTCTTTCAGAACCCCTCCTAAAAAACAAGCTTATATTTTGGGTTGGATATTGCATCCAATTAGTGTTTTAATCAATGGCATTTCCTTAGAATGCTCATTGGTCTTTCAGTTGTTAATCTTCTGTTTGTTGTGTACCAAATATTTTTGTTTATTTTCATTGTTTTCTCCTGTGAAGCCATTATGTTGCATCTATGTCTGAAATATACTGTATAAATAAAACTTGATTTGATTTCAACAAATGAACCCAATGACTGACCTATCAACAGACTCTTGGTCCATCTTAGTATGAAAAACAGTATCAATCCCACTTTTCCAGCCTGCTGAAGGCGTGGTGGAGTGTTAAACACCACCCCCGGCCGGGGGCTTGAGGTGGTCTCTCACAGCTCTGCTGGTGGAGTGGTAAACACCACCCCCGGCTCTACCAAGGGCTTGAGGTGGTCTCCCACAGCTCTGCTTATGTCATGTTCTGTGGCCTTGCCGTTCCATTTCTTGACTGCCCCTGCAACACAGAAAGAAACACATTTAGTCATATTATATAAAACATTCAAAGTAATGGATGTGGAGCATCTATGGCCTCAGTTACACCTGGCACCTAAATGTGACTTCTTCATTTGATCACTCCAAGCTGCATTCGGTTCAGATCTACCAGGATGGGCCTTTGACATAGTCTGGATGCAGTCAGGCCACTGAATATAAATAAGCAATGTAAAGAGATGGGGTGAATGAGTGGGGAAAAGTACATTTTACACAAATTACCTTCATAATATCAAAGAACAAATGTGTGTGCCTGAGGGGAAATAAACTTTCATACAGCCAAAAGGGGTGAGAAATTACACCAATACAATTTGCACTAACGTAAATAAACATAGATGATGGAACATATTCCCTTTTGCTTACGTGATGAACCACTAAGGGGACAAAGATATTTACCATCTAAACCATGTGTGACCTCTCACCTCTCTGGCTGTAGAAGTGTTCTTCCTAACCAGTCCCTCAACAGCTCTCTGACTGAGCTCCACCCTCACTGGGTCTTCAGAGGAGAGGAAGGCTGAGGAGGGATGGAAGGATGAATGGATCAGTCAGTCAATAAAGTTGCTGTCTGACAAAATCAATATTTTAGTAGTTCATTAAAGCAAATAAGGCTTTATGACTGCTGAATACCAACAATCAATCACTTAGATCATGTATTTCCAGGTAGAGATACATCCTTGGAACGTCCCTAGCCCATTGAAGTTGACATTTAAAATGGTTAAGGTAGGGGTTATGGTAGTGATGTCCCAAGGATTCCAGATAGCATTGACCATTGTGCATTATTATGTCTCTTTTACATAACAGGTGTAAAAGAAACACAGACAAGACAAGTAGGCACGCAATGGATTATGGTCATTGTAGTTAATTACGTTTTATGTGCTAAACTATGTAGAATATTGGCCTGTTGGAAACTACAACTCTACTTCATCACACAGTTCCGTCTGGATCTGATTTATCTCAAGAGAAACTACAACTCCCTACTACATCACACAGTTCAGGCTGGGTCTGATTTATCTCTAGAGAAACTACAACTCCCTACTACATCACACAGTTCAGTCTGGATCTGATTTATCTCTAGAGAAACTACAACTCCCTACTACATCACACAGCTCAGGCTGGATCTGATTTATCTCCAGACTAGTTCCAGACACACCCTCTCGGCAGACAGGCCAAAGGAGCTTGCCCCAATTCAGGGAACCAGTGATCTACTTCAGAGGAACTGTGTCTAGAGTGATTTCCTGTTGTTTTGACACCTCACTAGAAGACTAGAATAACTAGGATTTCTACAAATTCTACTAATTCTTACCAAATAAAGGTTGATTGTTTGAAGAAATGTCAAAGTCTCTTTTTATTGGTTAGAATTTCCACCACAGTGTGCAATAATAACCTTTTTTCCACTCATAGTGTGTTCATACTGTATTGGAGCAGCAGCAGCTGACTGTCCAGTTCAACATCAGTTCACCGTCTCACCTCATACTGTATTGGAGCAGCAGCAGCTGACTGCCCGGTTCAACATCAGTTCACCGTCTCACCTCATACTGTATTGGAGCAGCAGCAGCTGACTGCCCGGTTCAACGTCAGTTCACCGTCTCACCTCATACTGTATTGGAGCAGCTGACTGCCCTGTTCAACATCAGTTCACCGTCTCACCTCATACTGTATTGGAGCAGCAGCAGCTGACTGCCCGGTTCAACATCAGTTCACCGTCTCACCTCATACTGTATTGGAGCAGCAGCAGCTGACTGTCCAGTTCAACATCAGTTCACCGTCTCACCTCATACTGTATTGGAGCAGCAGCAGCTGACTGCCCGGTTCAACGTCAGTTCACCGTCTCACCTCATACTGTATTGGAGCAGCAGCAGCTGACTGCCCAGTTCAACGTCAGTTCACAGTCTCACCTCATACTGTATTGGAGCAGCAGCAGCTGACTGCCCAGTTCAACATCAGTTCACCGTCTCACCTCATACTGTATTGGAGCAGCAGCAGCTGACTTGATCGTTGATGCTAATCATCATGTGTTGAATCTGAGAGTAAATAGAGCCGACTACAACTCTAAAAATGAAGGGTTCAACTGGAGTTGTTCTCAGATCCCCTAAGAACCGTAGGGTTCTTGGTCAATGAAAAACAGCCCCAAAAGGTTCTTCAAAGAACTTGTTAGAAGGTGGGTTCATCGAGGAACCTCCGTTGTTGCTGGACTTCTTCCGGGAACTTCGCAATTACAACTGAAAACGATGGTGACACGTTTGGATGCGACAACAGTTAAAAAGGTTAAGTTGGGTTGATGTTTGGCTCTGAATATGTCTCGAAATAATTTATATAATAATATAACATACTAATAATGAATAACGATTATGGAAGACAATGATGGTTTTCTGTGAATAGCTTCCATAACGTTACTATAGCTAATTACCGTAAATATTAGAAAGCCGGGTTTGACCGTCGGCGTTGTATGAGCTACAGTACAGTACCGTTATCTAGCTAGCTAACGTTATGTCCTAACTAGGCACAACTAGGTTTGGATTATTTCCCTCAACTATATTATTTCCCATATGTTGTATATCGTTTCCATAAAGCCAACATGGCTTAACACTCATTAACGTAAGTTTCCAATCTAGAGCAGTTCTCACTTTTGTGATAATGAACTAGCTAACGTTAACTAACTAACTAAGGACGGTGACCTGTCCAGACGAGATGTTACAACGAACTGAATCGTCAATGGAGGTCTTCCTCTTTATATAGCCTGCTACAGCATGCAATACTATTAACTCACAAGGGGGCATAACGTTACATGGACAATACTATCCCATTTTGGAAACGTTACATGGACAATACTATCCCATTTTGGAAACGTTACATGTACAATACTATCCCATTTTGGAAACGTTACATGGACAATACTATCCCATTTTGGAAACGTTACATGGACAATACTATCCCATTTTGGAAACGTTACATGTACGCCCCCTTGTGGAGGGAAATTAATATCTTAGATGGAAGCTGTAGATGGGATTCAAATGCATGGTATTAATAAAGTGTCTAGACTACCTCTTTTGTATAAATGCCCTTCAGAATCCAAACACAGTATTGCCACGCAGCAAAATGTTGCGTATAATCTTTCAAGTCAGCCTGATAAAATATTGAACAATATGTGTACAAAGATATATTGAAATGTGATATTAGGCCTGTATGGCAGTACTATATTGGCTAGTGCTTTCTCCAATATGTTCTTCTATTTTACATTACATTGTATGTCAATGCCATTTATCTTTCAATATTTATTTATATATATATATATATGTTTTAATGCTTGTAAGACTATTCTTTGACACATTTTCTCTTCCTTTGAAATTCGTATAGGACAGAACATGGACACAATGCAATTGGGATCAAGAAGAAGGTACAGATCTGTTGTAGGACAGCTGCATTTGAAGTGTACATTTAACCTACATAGCAGTCAATACAAACTGACATCTATTAGCATACAAATGTGTGCAAATTATCTTTTCAGATCTTCTCAGAAATTAATCAAGTCCATGGAATGGATATAGACAAAAAGATAATTCAAGGACCATCAGAGGTCGAGAGGCAAGGCAGGGGTGAGGACATCATCCTGCTATGTTGACAGTCCCTGAAGGACAATACAGAAGAGGGATTTGCTCTTATTCCTTCCCTTTCTCTAATGTATTTTGTAATAAAATTAGCAAGTGTAGTAAGATCATTGCTTTAACTTAACTAGGACTGGAGACCACAGCAGCGATTCTGCCCTACCTCTTCAATGAGGACCCGAGTGGCCTTTATGTCCGTGACAAGGTATGCCTATGCACCAATCATCTGTTTCTTCATAAACATAGGTGTGCCTGCTGATATAAAACTACAGCTGAACATTTGTTATGTTCTTTGTTAATTGTATGTGTATTAATCTTTTCTTACTTTTGTTGACACAGATTTCACCGCTCCTCACTCCTTTACTGCACATCGGTGGAAATCCATTTCACCATGAGAGTGAAATCCCGCTGGCCTTTGATGGGGAGAGCATCCACACCCTCGAGGACGTCCCCATGGGACTTGGGGCTCTGCTAGGGCTGTATTTTTTTATTTTCCCTTAAATGTCAGATAAACACTTATGTACTGTGTTCTGGGGATAAGAGAAGTTGGGGTGAAGTTACCAGGGCCGGCCATAAAGATGGCAAACTTCCTAACATAACTAAGTGGATATGATATACACACTAAACCTGAAAAATCTGTATTTAGCATCAAGTCTACAATATTGTTAGTTTACCTATGATTCATTTTTAATGTATGTTGTTTTTATTGTACATCATTATTTATATATTTTAAATGTCATGAAAAGCACTATACAAAGTAAATGTATTATTTATTATGGTCTGACATGTCTGCAGAAATGTTGCAATATTGTAATGTGTTTTGTTTGGTAAATTGTTTTGTAAATATTAATTCACAATTGTGGTGCCACTAAATAAACAATTAATTATTTTTGTCAATATTGTTATTAAAATATGTTTTTGTAATGCAGGGAGGGTGGACAGGGAGTTAAAATAATGAACCCCAAAAGGTTCTTAGAGGAACCATGATAAGGGGTTCTTCAAATAACTTTTAGGGGTTCCCCCACAGTTTAAATTTGAAGAACACCTAAAGGATACTCCAGGAACCTATACTTTTTAGAGTGTATATTGATTAAAGTCACCTTGTCCGAGAGACATTTACATAGTTTATACACAACCCGATTTGGGATGACTATTTTGGGGCGAAATAGCGACCACAACAGACAGACCTGATATCACCCATAATTCAACGTCCTTGGACGTCACAAGCTGAGTGGGTATGACCAAAGTTATTCTATTTAGCTACACTTTGTAGTACATTTTTACACTATAATAAATGTTTCTGATGCCACATAGCCCGTTTTCAAAGGGAGTCGTTGTTTTTTTTGTCTGAAAGTATTTTCTCAACTGCGATACCAACTCCAGTCAGCAGATGGCGATGTGCGTCTTTCAGGTGATTCTGCCACTGTGACCTATAATCTAGTGGAAGGGACGCTTCTTCAACAGCTAGTCAGCCACCTTGGTTCACTAACTTTATGGAAAAAATGGTTTATTCAAAAAATCTAGCAACTCCTCTCATACTGGGAAAATACAAGAATTCACACTCAGAGCCTACGAGGCTTTTCTAAAAACTACACTTTGTGTGGTTCGCTCACCTCTTTTTTTTAAACTAGGTTTGAGATTTGGTATCCACTCGGCTCGCTGCCGCTCAGATCAAAGGTGGTTCCATCTGCTCCGTTCCCAAAGTGTGGTCTCCCTGAGATCCCAAGTTTGAGGGATCCCTGGTGTACCATTTACCCAGGTCATCAGGAGCGTCACCAAGTGAAGATTAACATCCCCAAATGTGGTTAATTTCTTTCATATCAAATGAGACAAACTTATCACACAAGTCAGTTATTCTTAAACTAAATCTTTATTCACTTAATAAGGGAGCAGGTCAATACAACACACACATATAAAGTGAATCAATTGAGTGCTCTACGATAATGATGGCTGGTTGATAAATCACCCCCAGATGATTCATTGAGAGCCACGAGACAAAAGTACAAAGGTCTTTTACAGCCAAGATACACCCCTTTCAACCTACATGACCAACAGCAGATGTATAGAATGGGTCACAAGGTTAAGATTTGTATGAAAGATACTTATAATTCTCAGCAGACAGTATCTGCTGTAAAAACAATACTCTTTGTGTAGAGACCAGGGTCTGGCCCTGGGGTCATCTCTCCCTGGTACCATATAGAACAGAAACATTAACTCATGCTCTGGAATAAGGTCTCTATAGGTTTTATCACCCAAAAGACATTGTATATCTCCTGTCAGTGTTACCTCCCAGTGGCCCATCCTCAGTAGAACACACAGACACAATAGTTCTAAGAACCCTCTATTCTGTTGCATAAAACAACCATTTGATGCAATAAAAGTATTATAACATAATGTTGCAGTTTTGCTCTCAGTGTCCACTGAAAGTTGACGAGTAACAACAACTGGGACATAAAAGTCACCCACCATGAGACCCACTAAATCTGCCCAAGAAGAGGCAAACAAAAGAACTGGTGTTTTTTTTATACGTGCTAACGAGCTATACGTGTTAACGAGCTATACGTGCTAAAGTCCAACCTCAAAACATAAATGGAAAAACAAAAGCCTGGAACACCTTTCCCCTTAAGACAACAAATAAATCCTATAATTTTTGTTGGACAAGTTTGCTCACCACCAACAGAAAACAACTTCCATTTCACATTATAATCAATTACAATGCTTCACCTTCTACAATATAAACATGGTGTCTACTGGCTGTCAACAATTAAAAACAAGAAAAAACACGTATTTCTAAATAATAATATACAATCGTATTATTTTTTTCTCCTTTTTCATTCTATAGAATACTAAAACTCAACAAACTTCTAGAACTCTCGTCCCCTTGGAATGAGCCCAAACAAAACTCATCTCCAATACGGAAAACCGTGCAGTCAAAATAAATTGTGATCCATGGCAACGCAATGGCTAAACGCAAAACTATGACTGCCCACCCTTGAAACAATCAGCAACCAAGTTGTTCTTACCACAGACATGTCTGATTTCAAGAGGCAACTCCTGCAATAACCATAGTAACTTTCCAAATCACTGCGGAGCTTCTCTCTCTTTTCAGAGTTCACTCGATAGGCATGTTGTTGGATCGGGGCCCAGTCTCCAATGTCATGCTCTAGTACATTTGGGTTGGCACATCTGAGAATTAAACCTGCTATTCTAAAAGAAGGGCAACAATGTCAATATAATTATACCCGTAAATTGTCAGTTGATTGCATAAATAATTATGATTACTAAAAGTTACATGAATTGTAAATATGAATGATCAAACCAAATGGACACCCCTTTGTTAATATGTATTGTCAATAATTCACTTAATGGTAAGGCATGGTATAATAAAAAATGTTGAAAAAAATATTTGATTGCATAGTCTTATTTTCAACGACTTTTCAATTACACTGTGCTAGGTGGGATAGCCTCAATGTCAAAACACAGTTTTAACGTGTCCAAATCAATAACCAATATGCAGAAACAGTTTGGGATAAATTGAAAACCTAAACATAACATGTGCTATTTACACAAACATCTGCCACAATAATCATATTTCCAGAAACGTTGTTTTGACAAGTAGCAATAAATCACTGATATCAATTAGGGGGGAAATCAGGTTGTACGTGATATTGGAATGCATTTAAATGTAGGGGTCGCTAAACAAAGGAACGCAACACTTATTTGTCATAACTAATAAATTTCATGCTAAAATCATTTGTGCGACAGGAAGGAGATGAGGTTGCACGTCCTGCTAAAACTAACAGCTCAAAAACCACACGGAATCTGGGAATAATGTGTCCTTACTAAATCTCATAAATAGTACTCTTCCAATTCAGAGCCTGGATTTTCCCCCTGAGGCTAATATCCATATCATGTTGAAATCAATAGAACAGGGGACAAACGATTAGGGTTCTACATTGTGACATCATTAAAATACTCCTACTACAATGTTAAAACATTCTACATTGTGACATCATTTCATTGATATCATGAAAACTCCTTCATGTACTTTCTGATGATTAGTCAGAGAACTTTTATCAGATTATCTCTGGTCACAGCTATACATTGGCTCTCCTGTGTGTGTTCTCTTGTGCATTGTCAGATAGCTAGATTGAACAAAACTCTTCCCACATTGATCACAGCTATAAGGTTTCTCTCCTGTGTGTATTCTCTGGTGCACTGTCAGATAGCCAGATTGACAAAAACTCTTCCCACATTGATAACAGCTATAAGGTTTCTCTCCTGTGTGTGTTCTCTGGTGCACTGTCAGAGAGCCAGATGCAGTAAAACTCTTCCCACATTGACCACAGATGTAAGGTTTCTCTCCTGTGTGTGTTCTTTGGTGTAAAGTCAGAGAGCCAGATGCAGTAAAACTCTTCCCACATTGACCACAGATGTAAGGTTTCTCTCCTGTGTGTGTTCTTTTGTGTAAAGTCAGAGAGCCAGATCTAGTAAAACTCTTCCCACATTGATCACAGCTATAAGGTTTCTCTCCTGTGTGTATTCTCTGGTGTACAGTCAGATTGCTAGATGTAGTAAAATTCTTCCCACATTGATCACAGCTATAAGTTCTCTCTCCTGTGTGTGTTCTCTGATGCATTTTAATGCCTGATGAGTTGAATCTCTTCCCACAGTCAGAGCAGCAGTGAGTTCTCTTCCCTGTGGATCTCTGCAGGTGTTTATTGAGGTGTTCTGATCTGGAGAGACTCTTCTCTGCCTCGTCAGCATCATGAGGTTGTTGAGGCTCCCCAGAGGATCCACGATAGTCCCGTATCTCTCCTGTGCGAACAACAAAGTCAGATGATTAAAGGCCCACAACAGTGGAAATCCACTGTTAAAGGTGATGCCAACAGCGTAGCCACGATGTTGTACAACAATCGACGTCTGTAATGAATGTTAAAATTATTTGACAATTGTCTTAAAATGAGCAAGAATAGTCATATTTCTACCCGACAACACATATAGAAGTAGGACTAGTCTACCTGGTTACACATATAGAAGTAGGACTAGTCTACCTGGTTACACATATAGAAGTAGGACTAGTCTACATGGTTACACATATAGAAGTAGGACTAGTCTACCTGGTTACACAAATAGAAGTAGGACTAGTCTACCTGGTTACACATATAGAAGTAGCACTAGTCTACCTGGTTACACATATAGATGTAGGACTAGTCTACCTGGTTACACATATAGAAGTAGGACTAGTCTACCTGGTTACACATATAGTAGTGGGACTAGTCTACCTGGTTACACATATAGAAGTAGGACTAGTCTACCCGACAACACATATAGAAGTAGACTAGTCTACCTGGTTACACATATAGAAGTAGGACTAGTCTACCTGGTTACACATATAGAAGTAGGACTAGTCTACCTGGTTACACATATAGAAGTAGGACTAGTCTACCTGGTTACACATATAGAAGTAGGACTAGTCTACCTGGTTACACATATAGTAGTAGGATTAGTCTACCTGGTTACACATATAGAAGTAGGACTAGTCTACCCGACAACACATATAGAAGTAGACTAGTCTACCTGGTTACACATTAGAAGTAGGACTAGTCTACCTGGTTACACATATATAAGTAGAACTAGTCTACCCGACAACACATATATTAGTAGGACTAGTCTACCTGGTTACACATATAGAAGTAGGACTAGTCTACCTGGTTACACATATAGAAGTAGAACTAGTCTACCCGACAACACATATAGAAGTAGGACTAGTCTACCTGGTTACACATATAGAAGTAGGACTAGTCTACCTGGTTACACATATAGAAGTAGGACTACTCTACCCGACAACACATATAGTAGTAGGACTAGTCTACCTGGTTACACATATAGGAGTAGGACTAGTCCACTTGGTTACACATATAGAAGTAGGACTAGTCTACCTGGTTACACATATAGAACTAGGACTAGTCTACCTGGTTACACATATAGAAGTAGGACTAGTCTACCTGGTTACACATATAGAAGTAGAACTAGTCTACCTGGTTACACAAATAGAAGTAGGACTAGTCCACTTGGTTACACATATAGAAGTAGGACTAGTCTACCTGGTTACACATATAGAACTAGGACTAGTCTACCTGGTTACACATATAGAAGTAGGACTAGTCTACCTGTCCTGAGCACAAATGTAGATCTATTAAATGTCAAAACACCTGATTACTTCTTATCCCTTTCACAAATAGCCTACAGCTGTGTCTGTCGAGAACTCACAGGCACGGGAAACTGAGGGCCCAGAATATTTTATACAATGTTTCAAGTTCGTTATGGACAGGCCATGTGATTTATAGGACATCTTTTGCAATATTTTTATTTGTTGGCTTTATGTAGGCTATTTTTTACATAGGTGGCAATGGCAATAAAAGTTACTTTTAGATTTGTATAATTTTCATTTAGATAGAATGTAGATTAATCACAGACAATGATTGAGATACTATTATAAATGAAATGAAACTGTTCCAGTAAAATGAACATATGAAAATCATAACTGGCACCAGATCAGTAGAAATGGTAAGATACATTTGCACTCCAAATGTAGGTTGCCGACTGCTTGTGTAGCCGATTACCAGCAACGTCAGAATGTATGAAGGACAGCAAGAGGAGGTGGTTCAGGAAGAGTTTCTTCTCTTCTGGTTGGGCGTTATTGATGTAATGGCATGAAAATAAATGCTGAATATTATACAATGACTTATCAACAGCTCTAACAATTTGACCCTACAGGAAATCTACACTGGCAATTCTAGAATATACTATATATCCTAGAATCCTGGTTAAACTATCATTATGACATCATGGATGAATTCTAGAATATACTATATAGCCTCGAAACCTGGTTAAACTATCATTATGACATCATGGATGAATTCTAGAATATACTATATTTCCTAGAAACCTGGTTAAACTATCATTATGACATCATGGATGAATTCTAGAATATACTATATAGCCTAGAAACCTGGTTAAACTACCATTATGACATCATGGATGGCCAGTCCTTGTATTCATAGTGTAGTGGATTCAGGGGGTTGCCCTGAGCTGGACTCAAACCTGGGTCCAGCGACTGTCAAGCCAACACCTTATAACTGTTATGCCAAAATGTCTGAACTTCTTGACGAGTTCGCTAGGTTTTGGGTTACGGTTGATACAATAGCTTTCTCTATGAATTTGAGAGTGGTTACATTTCTCCAGACCCCATCCCAGCCCCCATCCCTCAGCTGTTTACCAAACCAAGTCTCTGGGCAGCCATTTTGTTTCTGTTTAAATCCTAGGTTGTCCCTTTAAAAAAGCCACACAAGAATCATCAACCAATAACAAAGCTGTAATTCCACCACTATTTTGCTAATAAAATGATGGATGAGGGTGGAGAAATGTAACTACTTTCAAATTCATAGACAGACCTATGGATGAAAGGGCTGACCATCCATGATATCAACATTATAGTTTTAACCATGTTGAGGCTATACAGTGTTTATTTACATTGTTGCTAAACATTGGAGTAAAAAAAGCTTATTCTGGGTTCTGATGGGGTACAACAGTTGATCTAAGCTCATGAGGCATGTGTTATGTTCTTCAAGAAACAATGGCTATAAATAAATAATTTAAAAGTCAAAATATGGATGTAGCAATTGCAGATTTCCCCTTTAACACCACACATCCTTCCAGTTCTCTGCTGCCAGTGACAGGAGCGAATTTCAAACATCGCTGAAGCTGGAGACTTATATTTCCCTCACCAACTTTAAACATCAGCTATCTGAGCAGCTAACCGATCGCTGCAGCTGTACATAGTCCATCTGTAAATAGCCCACCCAATCTCCCTACCTCATCCCCAAACTGTTTTTATTTACTTTTCTGCTCTTTTGCACACCAGTATCTCTACTTGCACATCATCATCTGCTCATTTATCCCTCCAGTGTTAATCTGCTAAATTGTAATTCTTCGCTACTATGGCCTATTTATTGCCTACCTCCTCATGCCTTTTGCACACACTATATATAGACTCTCTTTTTTTCCTACTGTCATTGACTTGCTTATTGTGTTATTGGCTTGTTTATTGTATGTTATTCCATGTGTAACTCTGTGTTGTTGTCTGTGTCACACTGCTTTGCTTTATCTTGGCCAGGTCGCAGTTGCAAATGAGAACTTGTTACTATGGCCTATTTATTGCCGTGCCTCCTTACTCCATTTGCACACTCTGTATTTCGATGTTTCTATTTTGTTATTGACTCTACGTTTGTTTATTCCACGTGTAACTCTGTTTTTTTGTCTCACTGCTTTGCTTTATCTTGGCCAGGTCGCAGTTGTAAATGAGAACTTGTTCTCAACTGGCCTACCTGGTTAAACTATCATTATGACATCATGGCCACCTGGTTAAATATCATTATGACATCATGGCCACCTGGTTAAATAAAAAAACAGAGTTTGTGTCCCTGTTTTTAAGACAGTACTTACTAGTGTTAATCAGGGAACAGTCTCTCAAAACCATCTTATGGCTAAGTTCATCCTTAGAACCATTGGATGCCTTAAGATGCGTTTGGGAAACCGGGCCCAGATATCCAGTTTCCTCCTCCTCCTTTTTCGATGTGACAGTCATGTCCCCCTCCTCCTCTTTCACCCCAAAAGCTGCATCCTCCTCTTCTTTTACTGTAAAAGCCTCTTCCTCTTTGAACGCGTCTTCCTCTTCTTTCACTGAAACGTCTTTATCTTCTTGTTTAACTGTAACAGCCTCACCCTCTAATTCTTGTTTTACTGTGATTACCTCCTCTTCCTCCTCCTCTTTCACCAGAGCTTCTTTCTCCGTCCAGCAGTCCTCCTCTTCATTAACAAGAGAGTAGCTTAGTGACCTCATGGTTGGAGATGTTAGCTAGCTAGGCTAATGCTAACTTAACCAGCCCGCTAGATGAATGAAAACAATACCGTAAATATGAAAATTATGAAATTAAAAGGGATAACTAACTAGGCGACAGAAGTGGGTTTAAAATACAGTGACTAATATACACTAAAGCGTCTAAAGAGCTTTATTGGTTCGTCTATTTTGTCTAGCAAGCTACAGAGGTGGCTGAATTACTTTTGCTGCTGCTGAAAGAAGCGTTCCGTCCACTAAATAATACGTCACAGTAGCAGCATTGCCTTAAAGTCGCAGACCGCAATCTGCTAAATGGAGTGGGTAACGCAGTTGAGTAAAATGTAAATAAAAATTTCAGACAAAGGTAGGTAGGAATCTGGAACATAGCTAGTCCTAAAATATTAATTAGCCCCCCTCCCTAAATAATTTAATATCAGTCAATATATTTTTTCTGTGATTTCTTATTTTCGTCAACCGTTCCATCGCATCTTAAACTTTTCACTGGGCCGGCACTAGGACCGGGGGAGGCTGCTGCTGGCTAGTGACTGTTAGACTTTCTTCAGCAAAGATATAGTAGAACTGAACTGAATCAAAGATGGCGAACAGAAATACTAGAAGAGAGGGGTACCACTACACAGAACTGAATCAAAGATGGCGGACAGAAATACTAGGAGAGAGGGGTACCCCTACACAGAACTGTACTGCATCAAAGATGACGAACATAAATACTAGGATGGAAGCAAATGTAAGGGATTATAACGTCATAACGAATCATGCAAAAAACATGTACAGTTGACAGGAATGTTAGTTCATGTAGAGACAAACGATTATGCATTTTTTTTATCATAAAGTTCATTTATGAAAATCGCGATTGTAATAAATACCATTTAAAATAACACAAGCATATTGCTATTACGTTGTTATAACTAACTTCTTTCTAAACAGGGTTTCTCACAAACTCATAAGCAGAAACTGAGACACACACACACCCAAGGACAGAGGGCTGGCACAGACCTTTCATAAACACTGATAAGAAAAGGGTGCTTGGGTCTGCATTTCACGAGATAATGAGACACACACATACCCAAGGACAGAGGGCTGACATAAACCTTTCATAAACACTGATTAAATAGGAACATCTACGCACACACCAAATCTCCTGTTTTAGCTGAACATTTGGTAACAAAGAACTTTTGCTGCAAGACTCAGAAGGATGACGCCCAGCTCATCAGGACCAATCTGAGAAGACAACGACCTGTCCAGAACCAACCAGAGGACCAGAACTTCCAGACTCAACCTACTTTCTGTGCTGTATAAAATGTCTATGCATTCTGTTATCTGGGCTTTTTCTGGAGGTTCCTTATGAGCTAAATGAACGAGTCCGTATACGCTTGTACCAGATATCTTTACTCTTAAATTAAACTGTCGCTTGTCATACAATTTACCACCTTGTCTGAATCGATCCTTGACCGGCTCACCCTTCTCCATATCCCATTATCAACACGATTTAGCAAGGTAGCTGACATTAACCAGCTAGCAGACTAGCTAACATTAGCCAGCTAGCTGACCCAGCTAACATTAGCCAGCTAGCTGACTAGCTTTATGGGTGTTGTGACATGAGTATGAAATTGTAATTCTGGTTGTTTTAGGGACTCCTGAAACAACCAGCAAACCAGGCGGTTGATTTGTGAAACAGTGGATGTCTAGAATCTAGCTAGCTGAAGAATTTACTGCAAATTGAATGTACAATTTTGTAAGCTTGCCTTGCTGATATTTGCCATGCAGATAGATGAAATCACGTAGCTAGCTATGTTCTTGCTTATTGTGCAGTGGATGATTAAAATCCCTGTATGCCCATCGATGTGTAGCTAGCTATCTAGCCGATCTGTGTATGGACCCAACCGTTTGGTATACATATTAGTTCATAACCTAGCTATGAACCTCAGCTATCATAGCCAATTGTATCAACTTCAAAACAGCCTGAATGACATTAATGAAGCCTATGGATTGAGTAGAATATAATATCATGTTGTACCAAGGATGCAAGTCATATATACATGTAGTTATTACCATGCATGAGATCCCCACATTGTAGCCTGTACATTTAATATATTCACTGATCATGTACTCTACCTTGGCAAATAAAGGTGCAGTTTAGGTATGAATGTCTTTGAGATTATTTTTCAGTCATATCCAATACCAGGAGTATCAAATTCCAGTCTTTGAATGATGCTGTGTCTGCATGTATGTATTACAATTCTACACTTCAACAGTGTTTACCAATCTTGGTCCTGGGACATCAATGGTTACACATTGTAAATAATAGACTAGAAACAGGATTTAACTAGTTAATTCATATATACAGAAATATAATGTTAAAAAACAGAACACTACACTTCCTATGCATCATGTAAATACTCTTAACACCGGTTCATCTCAACATCTAATGCCCTTCATCTGCATTGATCTGATAAACACAGGATAGGTGGAGTATTTCATCACATTACACTTCATTTCAACCAGTAGAGAATGTGAAACGCTTTATTGAAAAGCTCATTATCCAAGTGTTATAAATACAAGTTCAATCTGTACTTCAATGCACATCTGTTGTGCATTATAAAAACAGAGGAAGAGGTGGAGAGAGAGGTGTAAAAGACAGAAAGGGAAAGAGGTAAGCACATAGGAGCAGGGAAGGCAGCACATGATTAATGAATCACAGTGCTACATAAATATTCTCTCAGTTCATCACAATTACATAACAGTGTCTCTCGTCGGCCCAAAGGTCATCTTAAAAGAGGGTGAGGTGGCGATGATGGGACTGGGGGTTGGCATCCTCTCACATCAAAACATATCTGCAGACGAGAGACAGATGGAGAGAGAGAGCATGTTTAAGCCTTGTGTTTTTTATTCTAACATTGTTAGTCATCAATCAGGAGGTGAAATGCAAAACTGACCTTGGATCATTAACTCTGGGACTACTGCATCTGTCTGTATTTCAATGTAAAGCATCTCTTTAATAATACTTCCTGTATAATATAAACTGACCTGGGATCATTAACTCTGGGACTACTGCATCTCTGTCTGTGTTTCAATGTAAAGCATCTCTTTAATAATACTTCCTGTTGACCTGACCAAGTGACCTCTCACATCTGATCATGCCCTCTATGTAGCCAGTTCAGATGCAGGAGGGGTTCACCGACACAGCTGATATAACCTAGAGGACTTAGGGAGAAGGGGAGAGAGGGATGAAGTGGAGGAGAGAGACTGTTATTGAGAAAATAAGGTAGTTAAAGCCACAGTGTTCAACAGGAATCTGTATGTGGCCTCACCTGGTGTCCACACCACACTAAGTGGCTGCAGAGTACTTTATGCTGAAAAACATGAACGGACCCACAAGGACAAACAATATAGCGTAGTTATAGAAATAATGAAGTGTCTTACTATTCTCCATGGTTGGCCCTCTTGCCTATTCGTTGAAGGTGGAAGGAGCCACAGTTATACACCTGAGCCTGCTTACTGCACAACACAATCCATCAATCAGATTGATACATGAGTGTGTAGGTGTGGGTTATAGGGTGTCTAATTGCTCTACATTTCTTCAATATGGGTGATTTAAGATAGCCTGTTTTGTTTTTGCACAGACATCACACCCTTACCTAAACAGCACCCTCACCTGAGAAGTAGAAATCAAAGGGAGAGAAACTGTGAATTGAATAACTGCAGTTGACATGGCTAAGTAAATGGAGGAATACTCTTATTGTAATGTGGATGGCTCTTAAAAGAGCCTTTGGTTGTGCATAGTGTAGTCTATGGTGTTGCCAGGGAACAGCACCCTCTTAAAAGAGCCTTTGGTTGTGCATAGTGTAGTCTATGGTGTTGCCAGGGAACAGCACCCTCTTAAAAGAGCCTTTGGTTGTGCATAGTGTAGTCTATGGTGTTGCCAGGGAACACCCTCGTTGAAGAAGTAGGAGGTGAAGATCTCCTGCACACGGATTGCCTCTCTTGCTGCGTGGTTGGACCCCATCCTTGAAACATCCTGCAGAGCAGCAGACTCCTCCTCTGGGACACGGCGGCGAGCTGCAGATCCCCTCCTGGTCCTCGTGTCCATCCCCATGAAGTTACGCAGGACACAGGTAGCCTTCACACATCTGAATTCCTCCAGGAGGCAGTCCCATATGACCCTGGTCAACCAAACTTGCAGTGCCCTACACGGTAACTGTAGGCAATCGTTTTGAAGGAATCTCTTGTTACAAGGTATCTGTAGGAATATGGAAGACAATGTAATTATTAGACTGTTACATCACCAGGTCATTGTGGATTACTAAAGTATAATTTCCCTGATAACAAATCATGATAACATTGGATTGATAGATGCATGGGCACACATATGTACATGTGTAGCATGTGACAATAACAGGATCATATCAAGGATGACATCACAAATGAATACATAAATACCACTTGAAGCTTGATGACGAGTTGATCATTTGAATCAGCTGTGCAGTGCTGAGGCAAAAACAACAATGTACCTCTGTGAGTCCCCAGGACTGAGAACCACTGCTCTTCATTGGGACCTCTTCATATGTAGACTGGCTTTCATAGCGCTCTTTATCTGAGGACAGAAAACCTCACAAGAAACACACTTCATTATAGTCAAATTACACCACACTGAATATTATGTTACTATTATCTCAGTCCTCACTTCTAGGGACAGGAACTACACAAAAGTACCTTCCCTATCCAGAATAGCCTCCTCTCTCACTGACAGTTGGGGCTGCTATCCTTTCACCCTCCATGGCTGTTAGCTAGCTACCTACAAATGCATTTGGAGTTTGTTTTTTACAGTGATAAATAGATAGCTAGCTAATATGAAGTTAAGTAGCTGGTTATTTTTTTATTCACTTAGCTATCTATCTATACAGAATGTGAAGTTGGCTAGATAGCTAGCTATCTATCTATACAGAATGTGAAGTTGGCTAGATAGCTAGCTTTCTATCTATACAGAATGTGAAGTTGGCTGGATAGCTATCTATCTATCTATACAGAATGTGACGTTGGCTAGATAGCTAGCTATCTATCTATACAGATTTGAAGTTGGCTAGATAGCTCATTTAGCAGCTCATTTGAGTTAGCCTGCACTGTAGCTAGTTAGCAAATAGTACATTGTTGTATTTTTATATTTTCAATATCTATTTCCTTCCTTGAATAGGTTCTCCCAGCCATGTGGACAACTGGAAACAGGGCAGCAAAGTTTGTCCCCAGAGCGTTTCGAGAGTGATCGGATGACAGAAGTCACATTTAGGTGCCAGGTGTAACTGAAGCCATAGATGCTCCATATACATTACTTTGAGTGTTTTATATAATATGACTAAATGTGTTTATGTTGCAGGTGCAGTCAAGAAATGGAACGGCAAGGCCACAGAACATGACATAAGCAGAGCTGTGGGAGACCACCTCAAGCCCCTGGTAGAGCCGGGGGTGGTGTTTACCACTCCACCATCAGAGCTGTGGGAGACCACCTCAAGCCCCTGTTAGAGCCGGGGGTCGTGTTTACCACTCCACCATCAGAGCTGTGGGAGACCACCTCAAGCCCCTGGTAGAGCCGGGGGTGGTGTTTACCACTCCACAATCAGAGCTGTGGGAGACCACCTCAAGCCCCTGGTAGAGCCGGGGGTCGTGTTTACCACTCCACCATCAGAGCTGTGGGAGACCACCTCAAGCCCCCGGTAGAGCCGGGGGTGGTGTTTACCACTCCACCAGCAGAGCAGTGGGAGACCACCTCAAGCCCCTGGTAGAGCCGGGGGTGGTGTTTACCACTCCACTAGGCCTTCAGCAGGCTGGAAAAGTGGGATTGATACTGTTTTTCATACTAAGATGGACCAAGAGTCTGTTGATTGGTCAGTCATTGGGTTCATTTGTTCAAATCAAATCAAGCTTTATTTATACAGCACATTTCAGACATGGATGCAACACAATGGCTTCACAGGAAAAAACAATGAAAACATACAGAAATATTTAGGACACAACATAAGACTAACAACTGAAAGACTAATGAACATTCTGAAGAAATGCCATTGATTAAAATATTAATTGGATGCAACATCCAACCCAAAATATCAGCTTGTTTTTATAGGAGGGGCTCTGAAAGACACTATGTGGGTGTCCTCTGAAAATTGACAAGTAACAACAACTGGGACCTAAAAGACACCCACCATGAGACCCACTAAATCTGCCCAAGAAGAAGCAAACAAAAGAAAAAAATCCACACCAAACTTAAAGACAGGAAGCAAACCAAAAAGCTGGAGCAACTAAAGGTGTTGACTCTCCACATCTATCAAGACAACTGGAGCACTGGGCCAGACACTCTTAAATAGAACCTGCACCAGCTCAGGTGAAACACCTTCCCACTAACGAGATGGACAAGCCAGCACAGGTGTAACACATACTGACTAACGAGGTGACACCAATCAGTGCGTCCTACGTGCTAACGAGCTATACGTGCTAAAGTCCAACCTAAAAACATAAATGGAAAAACCAAAAGCTTAAGAGAATGCTCACCACCAACAGAAAACAACTTCCATGTCACATTAGAATCAACTACAATGCTTCACCATCACCAATATAAACATGGTGTCTGTCTAACAACAACTAAAAACAATATTTATTTTTCCCACAGAGAAACCTAAAACTCACTAACTTCTAGAACTCTCGTCCCCTTGAAACGAGCCCAAACAAAACTCATCTCCAATACGGAAAAACAGTCAAAATAAATTGTGATCCATGGCAATGCACTGGCTAAACGCAAAACATTTTGACTGCCCCCCTTGAGACAATCAGCAACCAGGTTGTCCTTACAACAGACTTGTCTGATTTCAAGAGGAAACTCCTGCAATATCCGTAGTAACTTTCCACCTCACTGCAGAGCTTCTCTCTCTTTTCAGGGTTCACTAGATAGGCATGTTGTTGGATATAAAATGAATGAACCCTGCTATTCTAAAAGCACAATGTCAATATAATTGTCAGTTGGTTGCATAAATAATTACCATTACCAAATGCTACATGAAATGTAAATATGAAATATTTGGTTGCATAGTTGGAGGTGGGATAGCCCAATGTCAAAACACATTTTTAACATGTTCAAATCAATAACCAATATGCAGAAACAGTTTCTGATATATTGAAAACCTAAACATAAACTGGGCTATATACACAAATATCTGCCACAATAATCATATTACTTGTATTTTTTTAAAACATGCACCTTATAAACTGCACAAGCACCAGAAACGCTGTTGTTTTGACAAGTAGCAATAAATCACTGATATCGATTAGGGGGGAAATCAGGTTGTAGGTGATGTTGAAACTAACAACTAAAAAAACACATGGAAATGGGAGATATCTTTCACCTCACTGGTTAGAGGACAACCTGCTGAAAACAGTCAGCTACATTTTGGAGTGATGCATTTAAATGTAGGGGTCGCTAAACAAAGGAACACAACCCTTATTTGTCATCACTCATCGATATCATGTCAAAATTAATTGTGTGACAGAAGGGAGATGAGGTTGCACGTCCTGTTAAAACTAACAGCTCAAAAACCACACAGAATCTGGGAGTAATGTGTACATCCCTGGTTAGAGGACAATTTGTAGAAAACAGCTTGCTACATTTTGAAGTGTTGCATTTTGATTCAAGTGGGTAACCAACGTGGGAAGTGTAACAGGGACAAATGTTTAGGCTTCTACATTGTGACATCATTAAAATACTCCAAATACAATGTTAAAACATTCTACACTGTGACATTATTTCATTGATATCATGAAACAACTCCATGTATACTTTATGTTTAATCAGAGATCTTTTATCAGAGTATCTCTTCCCCTGTGTGTGTCCGCTTGTGTATATTCAGGCTTTTTGGCCAAGTAAAACTCTTCCCACATTGATCACAGCTATGAGGTTTCTCTCCTGTATGTGTTCTCTGGTGTACAGTCAGAGAGCCAGATGTAGTAAAACTCTTCCCACATTGACCACAGGTATAAGGTTTATCTCCTGTGTGTCTTCTCTGGTGTACAGTCAGAATGCTAGATGTAGTAAAACTCTTCCCACATTGACCACAGGTATAAGATTTCTCTCCTGTGTGTATTCTCTGGTGTGATGTCAGATGGTCAGATCGACCAAAACTCTTTCCACATTGACCACAGATATAAGATTTCTCTCCTGTGTGTATTCTCTGGTGTGATGTCAGCTGGCCAGATCGACCAAAACTCTTTCCACATTGATCACAGCTATAAGATTTCTCTCCTGTGTGTATTCTCTGGTGTAGAGTCAGAGTGCTAGATGCAGCAAAACTCTTCCCACATTGATCACAGCTATAAGGTTTCTCTCCTGTGTGTGTTCTCTGGTGTAGAGTCAGTTGGGCAGATGTAGTAAAACTCTTCCCACATTGACCACAGCTATAAGATTTCTCTCCTGTGTGTATTCTCTGGTGTGATGTCAGCTGGCCAGATCGACCAAAACTCTTTCCACATTGATCACAGCTATAAGATTTCTCTCCTGTGTGTGTTCTCTGGTGTATCTTCAGATGGCCAGATGTAACAAAACTCTTCCCACATTGATCACAGCTATACGGTTTCTCTCCTGTGTGTGTTCTCTGGTGTGATATCAGGCTGGTTGAATGAGTAAAACTCTTCCCACATTGACAGCTATAAGGTTTCTCTACTGTGTGGATTTTCTGATGAATTTTAATGCCTGCTAAGGAGGTGAATCTCTTCCCACAGTCAGAGCAGCAGTGAGGTTTCTTCCCTGTGGATCTCTGCAGGTGTTTATTGAGGTGTTCTGATGTGGAGAAACTCTTCTCTGCCTTGTCAGCATCATGAGGTTGTTGAGGCTCCCCAGAGGACCCACGGTAGTCCCGTCTCTCTCCTGTGTGAACAACAAAGTCAGACAGATGGTTAAAGGCCCACAACAGGGGAAATCCACTGTAAAAAGTGATGCCAACAGCGTAGCCATGATGTTGTACAACAATTGATGTCTGTAATGAATGTAATGATTATTTGAAATTTGTCTTAAAATGAGCAAGAACAGTCATATATTGTCTTGTTTTCACATTAGTACACATCGATGATTGTAGACTAGAAATAAGTTATTCATGTAGTTGAAACTCTAAGCACTGTGCCAGACGACTTTGGTCTGATTCTTTCGGAATCTCTGACGATACGAAAGAGAGGTTGAACAGACTAGTAATAGGGGTTGCAACAATGGCGGCGGATAATTTTAGAAAGAGATGGTCCAGATTGTCTAGCCCAGCTGATTTGTACAGGTCCAGGTTTTGCAACTCTTTCAGAACATCAGCTATCTGGATTTGGGTGAAGGAGAAGCTGGGGAGGCTTGGGCAAGTATCTGCTGGGGGTGGGGAGCTGTTGAACTGAACTGCCTCCTACTCTGTCCCAGATGCTAATATATGCACATTATTATTAGTATTGGATATAAAACACTCTGAAGTTTCTAAAACTGTTTGAATGATGTCTGTGAGTATAACAGAACTCATATGGCAGGCAAAAACCTGAGAAAAAATCCAAACAGGAAGTGAGAATTCTGAGACTGGTCAATGTTCAACTCATCGGTGATTCAATTCCCTGTAAGATATGGATCTGTTTGCACTTCCTACGCCTTCCACTAGATGTCAACAGTTTGTAGAACGTGGAACGAAGCTTATGCTGTGTTGTGGGACCGGATGGGAGGGGAATGAGTCAGTGGTCTGGCAGATTGCCAGTTCCTGGTCACGCGCTTTCCTCATGATATCGCCTTGCGTTCCATAACTTCTACAGACATGAAGGAATGCTCCGGTTGGAACGTTATTGGATAGTTATGATAACAACATCCTGAAGATTGATTTTCTACTTAGTTTGACCAGTTTATTCTACCTGTTTTATATCTTTTTGAAGTTGTCCGAGTTCACCTGCATCTGCGCGAGCATTTGGACATGTGCAGTAAACATACTAGCAAAAGTAGCTACTTAGACATAAGTCATAGACATTATCGAACAAAACAACGATTTATTGTGGAACTAACTAACTCAGATTATTGCATGGTGTGCTTTTTACGTAAAGTTTTTTTGAAATCTGACACAGCGGTTGCATTAAGAACAAGTGTATCTTTAATTCTATGTAAAATATGTGTCTTTCATCAAAGTTTATGATGAGTATTTCTGTTATTTGACGTGGCTCTCTGCAATTTCTCCGGATATATTGGAGGCATTTCTGAACATGGCGCCAATCTAAACCGAGATTTGTGGATATAAATATGCACATTATCGAACAAAATGTATTGTGTAACATGATGTCCTATGAGTGTCATCTGATGAAGATCATCAAAGGTTAGTGATTAATTTGATCTCTATTTCTGCTTTTTGTGACTACTATCTTTTGCTGGGAAAATGGCTGTGTTTTTAAGTGGCTATGTAATGAGCTAACAAAATTGTTTGGTGTGCTTTCGCCGTAAATCCTTTTTGAAATCAGACATGTTGGCTGGATTCACAACATGTGTAGCTTTAATTTGGTGTCTTTCATGTGTGATTTCATGAAAGATAGATTTTTATAGTAATATATTTGAATTTGGCGCGCTACATTTTTTCTGGCTTTTGGCCAAGTGGGACGCTACCGTCCCACATATCCCAGAGAAGTTAAGTTGGTGAGGAAATTACTGTAAAAGAACGACCAGGCATCTTCGACTGACGGGAAGAGGTCAATATCCTTCCAAGATACCCGGGCCAGGTCGATTAGAAAGGCCTGCATGCAGAAGTGTTTTAGGGAGCATTTGACAGTGATGAGGGGTGGTCGTTTGACCGCGGACCCATAACGGATGCAGGCAATGAGGCAGTGATTGCTGAGATCCTGATTGAAAACAGTAGAGGTGTATTTGAAGGGCAAGTTGGTCAGGATAATATCTATGAGGGTGCCCATGTATACGGATTTAGGGTTGTACCTGGTGGGTTCCTCAATAATTTGTGTGAGATTGAGGGCATCTAGCTTGGATTGTAGGATGGCCGGGGTGTTAAGCATTTCCCAGTTTAGGTCACCTAACAGAACAAACTCTGAAGATAGATGAGGGCAATCAATTCGCATATGGTGTCCAGGGCACAGCTGGGAGTCGGTAACAGGCGGAAACAGTGAGAGACTTATTTCTGGACAGATTCATTTTTTAAATTAGAAACTTGAACTGTTTGGGCGTAGACCTGGAAAGTATGACAGAACTATATAGGCCATCTCTGCAGTAGATTGCAACTCCTCCCCCTTTGGCAGTTCTATCTTGACGGAAAATGTTGTAGTTGGGGATGGACATTTCAGAATTTTTGGTGGCCTTCTAGAGCCAGGACTCAGACACGGCAAGGACATCAAGAGGAGTAGGATGAGGGTACGGCTAAAAGCTATCAGAATTAGTTGTCTAGTGCGATGGGTACAGAGAAGATAAGGAGCAGATTTCTGGGCGTGGTAGGATAGACTCAAGGCATAATGTACAGACAGGTATATGGTAGGGTGCGGGTACAGTGGCGGTAAACCTAGGCATTGAGTGACGATAGGAGAGGTTGCATCTCTGGAGGCTCTAGTTATGCTAGGTGAGGTCACCGCATGTGTGGGAGTCAGGACAAACAAGCTCTCTGAGGCATGTTGAGTGGGACTAGGGGCTCTGCAGTAAAATAAAACAATGATAACTACCCTAAACAACAGTATACAAGGCATATTGACATTAGAGAGACATAAAGCGAGGCATAAAGCAATCACAGGTGTTGCTTGGGAGAGCTAGCTAAGACAACAACGGGTACGACAACAACAGTTAATCAGCTAAGACAACAACAGGTAAAATGGCAATGAATGGGCGAGAGGGTCAGTTAACTACACACAGGGCCTGAGTTCGAGGCTGGGGCCGACAGATAAACAAAATAAACAAAATGGAGACCCGTGATTAATGAACAATCCAGCAGGCATCAGCTATGTAGCCAAGTGATCATAGGGTCCAGTGAACAGGAATATATGAAACAGGAAAGCCGTTAGGTAGTCGTTACTATGCTAGCCGGGAGATGCGCCTGGCTCGAGGCTAACTGGTGCTAGCTTCGGGACAAGGGCGTTAGCCACTATAGCCAATCCGGTGCAAAGGTTCCTGCTTACAGCAGGAATCCGGTGATGTAGTGGCTTCTAGTCGTCTTAGTGAAGAGTCTGGGAGGCATCAGCTGTGTAGCCGAGTGATCATAGGGTCCACTGAGCAGGCCGGGAGATGGGCCTGGCTCAAGGCTAGCTTCGGGTCTGGGCCACTCATTGGCAGCTAGATAGCTGCGATTATCTGGTGTAAAGGCCCAGAGCTTACGGCAGGAATACGGTGATGTAGTGGAGAAAAACAGTCCGATATGCTCAGGGTTGATATCGCGCTGTGCAGACTGGCAGGTGTTATCCAGGCTAAAAGAGGCTGGTGTCTGAGCTAAAAAAGGGAAAGGCCGCTAGCAGTGGCTAACAATGACTAAATAGCTAGTAGCTAATTAGCTGGTTAGCTTCTGATGGAGGTTCTAGCTATAAGGTCTAAAAAACAGCAGATCCGTATCACATTGGGTAAGGCGGGTTGCCGGAAGGTATATGTAATTAAAAAAAGGAAAAAGAGATTGAAATATATTGCAATATATACAAAAAAAAGAAAACATTTACAACAACAAACATAAATGTCTTACTGCTACGCCATCTTGGATTACAAGATGACTCAGTTAAAACCCATTGGATTTATCAAACTCTGAAATTATTTAGTATTTCTGTGCCCATGAAAACTGTTTTCCCAGCGTAACATAAGGAGCCACTAAATGATAAGTAGGTCGAGTGCATTTCAGAAAACAAAAAAATTGTCCGACAGCAAGATCTCGTATTTAAGTTGAAGTTCATCATATGACACGCGTAACGTTATGACCATAACTACTGTTCCCGGAAGGAGGGAAACTAGGTACAACATACTATTAAATCCACGCCTCGCTGGAAGCCCCGCCACCCACAGGTGATGAGAGTGAGGCTTGGATTTATTCCGCTCTTTAATACCGCTCTTCACTGACACAGGAAAGGGCGGGGACAAACAGGTGTTGTAGCTCGTTTCCATCCTTCAGGGAAGTGATATTATAATCAAAGTTACACTCCCTTTCAGTCATTCAACTTCGGAAAAACATACTATGGGGAAATACAATCATTCCCCATGCCGACCCAAACGGATACTAAATGAAACAGTCCATGGCAGACCACCCAGACGTGACCCTACAAGATGCGTCAGTTTTGTCAATTTATTCATTGTCTTTTGTTTGAAACACTCCTGTCAATGTTGAGTAACGACGCAAACCTGATTACGCATAAAGAAGTAGGACTAGTCTACCTGGCCTGCACACAAATGTAGGCCTATAAATGTGCCCATATGGGGATGTCTGATAGTATTTCTCATTGTCTTAACACTGCACCACTAATGACTTGTGGAGCTTCTCAAAGTAACTTTTTCTTCACCTCCAAACAGCAAGTAAAGAAACGTCGTTATGTTGACGACCGGCTCCCTCTGGTCGGGTTATGTTGACGACCGGCTCCCTCTGGTCGGGTTATGTTGACGACCGGCTCCCTCTGGTCGGGTTATGTTGACGACCGGCTCCCTCTGGTCGGGTTATGTTGACGACCGGCTCCCTCTGGTCGGGTTATGTTGACAACCGGCTCCCTCTGGTCGGGTTATGTTGACAACCGGCTCCCTCTGGTCGGGTTGTGTTGACAACCGGCTCCCTCTGGTCGGGTTGTGTTGACGACCGGGTCCCTCTGGTCAGGTTGTGTTGACGACCGGCTACCTCTGGTCAGGTTATATTGACGACCGGCTCCCTCTGGTCAGGTTGTGTTGACGACCGGCTACCTCTAGTCATTTCCCTCTAGTTATGACTTTGAGTCATTTGTGTGTCTCAATTATTTGATCAAACAGCGTGCTTAAAGCATCAGACAAGTTCAGTACATATAGATTTGATAAACACACATGGGGCGATTGGTAGAAAGAACAGATGACTCTTGGTTGACCAAGATGTATTTTAGTTGGGAACAGCACTAGAACATGATTTTGGGGATCCCAGGTGAAGCAGCGGACACTGCATCTCAGTGCTTGAGGCGTCACAACAGACACCCTGGATCAAATCCAGACTGAATCACAACCGGCCGTGATTGGGAGTCCCATAGGGCGGCGCACAATTGGCCCAGCGTCGTCCGGGGTAGGCAGTCATTGTAAATAAGAATTTGTTCTTAACTGACTTGCCTAGTTAAATAAAGGTTACATTTAAATAAATAAAAAATAGTGTTTCATGACAAACCATTTTTTACAAATCCGTCAAGGCACCAACTTTGAGAAGGGTTTAAAACAAAGGTTTCAAACCAATTCATGAATGTAATTGCATCTAGGTATGTCTTGCCTTTAATGTAAGGGCATGAAAAAAATTGGCTGAATATTATACAATGACTTATCGACAGCTCTAATAATTTTCCTCCACAGGAAATCTTCACGGGCAATTCTAGAATATACTATATAGCCTAGAAACCTGGTTAAACTATCATTATGACATCATGGATGAATTCTAGAATATACTATAGAGCCTAGAAACCTGGTTAAACTATCATTATGACATCATGGATGAATTCTAGAATATACTATATATCCTAGAAACCTGGTTAAACTATCATTATGACATCATGGATGAATTCTAGAATATACTATACATCATGCATGGCCAGTCCTTGTATTCATAGTGTAGTGAATTCGTGGGGAAGCCCTGAGCTGAACTCAAACCTGTGTCCAGCGACTGTTAAGCCAACACCTTATAACTGTTACGCCAAGATGTCTGAACTTCTTGACGAGGTCGCTAGGTGTTGGGTTAAGGTTGATACAATAGCTTTCTCTATGAATTTGAGAGTGGTTACATTTCTCCAGACCCCATCCCTCAGCTGTTCACCAAACCAAGTCTCTGGGCAGCCATTTTGTTGCTGTTTAAATACTAGGTTGTCCCTTTTAAAAAGCCACACATCAATCAACCAATCTGCAGTTGAAACAATAACACAGCAGTCATTCCACCACTGTTTTGTAATAAGATGATGATGGGGCTGGAGACATTTAACTACTCTCAAATTCATAGACAGACCTATGGATGCAAGGACTGACCATCCAAGATATCAACATTATAGTTTTAACCATGTTGAGGCTGTTGATTTACATTGTTTCTAAACATTGGAGTAAAAAAAGCTTATTTGGGGTTCTGATGGGGAACAACAGTTGAACTAAGCTCATGAGGCATGTGTTATATTCTTCAAGAATCAATGGCTATAAATAAATAATTTAAAAGTCAAAATATGGATGTAGCAATTGCAGATTTCCCCTTAGACACCAAACATCAGTTCAACAACTGCAGAGTTTGTACCTCTGTTTTTAAGACAGTACTTACCAGTGGTAATCACGGCCCGGTTTCTCAAAATCATCTTATGGCTAAGTTCATCTTTAGAACCACTGGATGCCTTAAATTGCGTTTGGGAAATCGGGCCCAGATATCCAGTTTCCTCCTCCTCTTCTTCCGATGAGACCGTAATCTCCCCCTCCTCCGCTTTCACTTCAAAAACTGAATCCTCCTCATCTTTTACTGTAACACCCTCCTCCTCTTTCACTCTGAACGCCTCTTCTTTCACTGTAACGTCTTTCTCTTCTTCTTTCCCTGTAACAGCCTCACCCTCTACTTGTTTTTGTATTGTAACATCCTTCTCTTCCTCCTCCTCTTTGATGAGACCCTCTTTCTCCGTCCAGCAGACCGTCTCTTCTTTAGCAGGAGGTGAGTAATTTAGTGAACTCATGTTCGGAGATGTTAGCTAGCTAGGCTAATGCTAACTTAACCAGCCCGCCAGCTGAATAATAACAACAACACCGTAAATATGAAATGGAATAGGATAACTAACTAACTAGACGACAGACGAGGGTTTAAAATACAGTGGCTAATATACACTAAATCGTCTAAAGAGCTTTATGGGTTCGGCTAGCAAGCTACCGAGGTGGCTGACTAATTGTTGCTGCTGTTGAAAGAAGCGTTCCGTCCACTAGATTATGCGTCACACTAACAGCATTGCGTTCCGTCCACTATATTATACGTCACACTAACAGCATTGCCTTAAAATCGCACACCGCCATCAGCTGACTGGAGTGGGTAACGCTCAGTCTGAACCTCTGACTGCGATGGAGATGTGCGACTTTAAGACAATGACGCTAGTGTGACGTAAAATATATATTATAATGTTCAGACAAAAAGTTAGTGTAGGAAGCATGAGTTTTTACTCACCAGTGTAACAATACAGTGTGGCTAAAGACTTAGTAACTTAGTTGTGTTCACGATCTGGTTCCCTATAAGCACAACCAGTTATGTTTTTGAATGATCACATATGTATTAATTTATTTCGGGATTCTGGGTAATCCACAGCAGATTTATGGAGAATTGCTGTGGGTGAGTTCAAAATTGAATAGTCCCGGGGTAGAAATATATAAAGTTGACATTACATCATAAAATCCACCTTTTAAATCATACATTAGCAATTTATGTTTTAGTAACTACTGTTGTTGGTTTGGCGTCAAATAAGCCTCTCTTTATATGTTACTTGCCAAATCTCAGTTTTCCATGTGGGTTTTATGGTAAAGTTCCCTCTTTCAAGTTGGTATCTAACTGGAAAATGCATCTTCTTTAGGAGTGCTATTTTTACCCTGTCGACTACTGATCGTTCATCCACACTGTGTGTCTCATCAATGCAGGTCATTTATGACAAATGTATAGAGTATATGTTTTATAAATTCATGAACACCAGCCACTTTATTAGCCCGGTTTTGTTAGTTTAGGTGTATTATACTTCCTCGCCACCAGAGGGGGACATTGAGTAAATCTTCAGGTTCATTTGATATATTTTGATAGTAAAATGGATGACAGTTTATTCTGATGTAGTGAATATGAGACACATGGAAACAATGTATTCATTTTATTATAGTAAATTAGGAATTAGTAGGAATTGTTAAATCCACTATACGATCACAATGACTTTGATAGACATTTCAATAGTTTTTTTGTTCGAATATTATAGGGCAGATTAATGGAGAATTGCTGTGGGAGTGCTATTTATATCCCGTCACTACTGATCATTCATCCAGACTGTGTGTGTCCCATCATTGCAGCTTTGGAAATAAATGAATTATCCATCCATTGCTCCTTCCTGTGTTGACTCACTGACTTGAGAGACCAGGAAGGTCACACTAGCTCGATAGGTTGATATCTAGCTCAAGCTTCACCTCATGCTTTTCATTAACTGTGTGGTTGTGTTATCTAGTGGGAACCCGTTAGCACGGTAGGCTCTGGTGACTTCTTGCCGTGGGCTCAAATCAAAAGAGGACATCAACCTGCTCCTTTATGTTGTGTCAACTTTTCGATATGTTACGTTTGATACCGGAGCTACGAGCCTTGAAAGCAGTAAACTTCAAAGCAGTGTGCTGTATCACTTTATCAGCAGCACGTGAAGCTTCATTTCGTCAAACAACCACCTGATTAGTTTGGTATTGGGCTGGTTTGACACTGCAGGCGACTGATTGATCTACAAATCACTACTACATCAATAACTACATCACACCTCCCCAGACCCACTAGAACACAGTCCCATCTCCATTAACTACATCACACCTGCCCAGACCCACTAGAACACACCTCCATCTCCATTAACTACATCACACCTGCCCAGACCCACTAGAACACAGTCCCATCTCCATTAACTACATCACACCTGTCCAGACCCATTAGAACACACCCCCATCTCCAGCCCGCATCAGCACCATTTTATTTCTCTCCGTCACTTTCAACTTTTAGATAATAAAGCATTTGACCTTTCTATTGAATTAACAACAGAGGATTGGTTGATTTCCAGGTTTAATTAAGTATAATATTTAAGATGATTTATGAGAAAAGTATCGTCCAACTCTGGGGTATCTCACTGCACCCCCAAATGCCATGTTTAGAAATATACAGACAGACAGATTAAAAGTAATTTTACATTGTATAACTGTACTTCTGACAGCCAACTTTCTAACTCCACCCATAACTTTATGACGTCATAACATTCCCAGAAGGATTATTGAGTCATTGTTAGTTTTACACTGAAGACATGACTCTGCCGTTGTGCTGTAGAATTTGTGAATTTTGTCTCTTGTATAATAAGGGACTATCATTTGTCCCAACATCACAGGCCACAGACTTTGATGCAGTTAAAGACTTCCAAAAGTGTTTCCGCAGTTTAAGATCAACTGAGTTTTTTTAATGGTGTTTCTCCCTGTGCACCTGCCAATGTTAATCCTTTGAACGAGACAAGTTACCAGACAGGACATATTGCTAATGTTCTTCCCATTAATAACCTGAATGACAATTAACTTGTGGGCGGTGGTGGTGATGACGTCCTATTGGATGACGTCGTCCATCGGGATTCCCCAAAAAAGAAGACGCTCTGGATTGATCACTGGAGTCAGACGTGAAGGAGGAGGTTGATCATCAGGAGTCAGATGTGAAGGAGGAGGTTGACCATCAGGAGTCAGATGTGAAGGAGGAGGTTGATCATCAGGAGTCAGATGTGAAGGAGGAGGTTGATCATCAGGAGTCAGATGTGAAGGAGGAGGTTGATCATCAGGAGTCAGATGTGAAGGAGGAGGTTGATCATCAGGAGTCAGATGTGAAGGAGGAGGTTGATCATCAGGAGTCAGATGTGAAGGAGGAGGTTGATCATCAGGAGTCAGATGTGAAGGAGGAGGTTGATCATCAGGAGTCAGATGTGAAGGAGGAGGTTGATCATCAGTGAACCTCTAGGATTATGGCTGGGCTGGCGTTTCCACTTCCAGCTTGGTCATATATTTTGATACATTGAATGTTGATACTGTGAATCTATGTTATATATTTGTATCTCCTGTTTCATTAAGTGATGTCACTAAGTACTGCCCCTATATATACAATGCATTCGGAAAGCATTCAGACCCCTTCACTTTTTCCACATTTTGTTACGTTACAGCCTTATTCTAAAATTGATTCAATAATTTTTTCCCCTCATCAATCTACACAATACCCAATAATGACATCACAATACCCCATAAGACATCACATTGCCCCATAATGACATCACAATACCCCATAATTACAAAGCAAAAACAGGTAAATAAATGAAAAAATTAGATTTTCTTTAAAAAACAAGGACGTTTCTATGTGACCCCAAACTTTTTGAATGGTAGTGTACATCTACATGATGTATTGATACACCATGTAGGAGCAGTATAGACCTAGTCTGTTCATTATATACATCTACATGATGTATTGTTACACCATGTAGGAGCAGTATAGACCTAGTCTGTTCATTATATACATCTACATGATGTATTGTTACACCATGAAGGAGCAGTATAGACCTAGTCTGTTCATTATATACATCTACATGATGTATTGTTACACCATGTAGGAGCTGTATAGACCAAGTCTGTTCATTATATACATCTACATTGTGTATTGTTACACCATGTAGGAGCAGTATAGACCTAGTCTGTTCATTATATACATCTACATGATGTATTGTTACACCATGTAGGAGCAGTATAGACCTAGTCTGTTCATTATATACATCTACATAATGTATTGTTACACCATGTAGGAGCAGTATGGACCTACAGTAGCTTGCTAATTATTTAGATTTAGTTTGACTTAATGAAACTGCCTTAAATGTGCTGTAGTAACAATTTTTTATTTACACTAATCAATCAACACATTCCTGTCTTTGTATGTCTCAATATAATGAAATTATTGAATTAAATCCATTTGAAATAATCATTTTTTTAAAATAAAATATGATCCTCAACTGCGTTTCCCCTCCAGTCAGCAGACGGCGATGTGCGTCTTTCAGACGACGCTGCCAGCGTGACGTATAATCTAGTGGACGGTTCTTCATAAACAGCTCGTCAACCACCTCGGTAGCTTGCTAGCCAACATAACCGAAAGATTCAAGCTATTTATACGCTTTTGGTGTATATTACCTACTGTGTTTTAGACACACTTCTGTCGTATCTACTTGTTAACCTATTTAATTTAATATTACGTTATTTTGTATTAGTCAGCTATAGTAGCTGGCTGGTTAAGTTAGCACTAGCCTAGTAGCTAATGATAGCTAGCTAGCTAACATCCCCGAACATGAGCTCAGTAAGCTTCTCCCCTCTTGTTAAAGAAGAGGAGGTCTGCTGGGCGGAGAAAGAAGCTCTGGGGCTGAACATTGTCGTGAAAGAGGAGAAGGAAGAAGAGGATGTCACAGTAAAACAAGAAGTAGAGGGTGATGCTGTTACAGTGAAAGAAGAAGAGAAAGACGCGTTCAGAGTTTATGGAGTGAAAGAGGAGGAGGATTTTTCTGTGAAAGAAAAGGAGGAAGATGAAGTTTTTGGAGTGGAGGATGAAGAGGGGGAGATTACTGTCACATTAGAGGAGGATGAAGAACAGAGGACTGGAGATCTGATTAACACCAGTAAATACAGTGAGTACTATCTTATAAAACAGGGCCATTGATCTGATTAACACAAGTAAATACAGTGAGTACTATCTTATAAGACAGGGGCACAAACTCTGCAGTTGTTGAAGTAATGTGTGATTTTTGAAAGGGCATTCTATACTTGAATATGTTTTTGTACTGTGAATTGTTCATGACTTCCTCCAGTGATTATTTTCAAAATTTTCCTGTTGAAAAGTGATATATAAATACAGTAAAGTATAAACACACTAAAGGGAAACAAATAAATGTTTTGAGCAAAATAGTGTTTTTTAGACAACTGCAAACTAGAAGGAGTGAGTGATGTCATAGTAAGGCCTTCAAGGAGTTGGCTTGATGGGAAGTCGTGATGTCATCCAATAGGAGACAGATCTTCATGTGAATATTCATTATTCTTTTAAAATCCTTCCTGTTCTGTCAAGTTGGTTGTTGATCATTGCTAGAAAGCCATTTTCAAGTCTTGCCATAGACCTTCAAGACGATTTAAGTCCAAACTGTAACTAGGCCACTCAGGAACATTCAATGTCATCTTGGTAAGCTAATCCAGTTTAGATTTGGCCTTGTGGTTTAGGTTATTTTCCTGTTCCTACAGTTTTTTGTATTCAGATCTCTAAAATACACGCTACCTACGTAACATTTAGTGTCTCCTTATGTTATGCTGAGAAAACAGTGTATTATCATGGGCACAGAAATCCTAAATCATTTCAGAGTTTGCTAAATCCAATGGTTCTAACCGAGAGTCACCTTAACTTTATTGACAACACCCAAATCGATACTGTCATTAACGCGGTTCTTCAATAATTACACATAATTCTTAATACTGTAGCTGTTTAGTTACAGTCACATGTTCAACTATCATCAGCTGATCCAGGATTTTTTTTTTTTAATGCCAGTCAAATCGGGGCAGCAGGTAGCCTAGTGGTTAGAGCGTTGGACTAGTAACCGAAAGGTTGCAAGATCGTAAAAATCTGTCGTTCGTCCCCTGAACAAGGCAGTTAATCCACTGTTCCTAGGCCGTCATTGAAAAAAATAATTTGTTCTTAACTAACTTAGTTAAATAAATTTTAAAATAAAAATATATAAAAAAATGACAAACATAACGACATGCAACAACAACCAAAGTGCTTCTTCATTCATTACTCTGGTAAAGACAGTTATGCCGTGCTCCACGTTGGATCCAACATCCCTAACAAATTGATGTTTATAATGTGTTATTGTCTGCTTGATTTACAGTAGTGTCTCAGTCTGTTTGCACACAGAGATACTTAGCTCATAATGTGTAGAGAACTGTTCCTTGATGGATAGGCTATTGTACAACACACAGAGATATTTTCCTTTATTCAGGTCATTTAGAATGAAAACACATTACAGAGTAGCCTAGTGGGATTATTACAAAATTATCTGGTTATGAAATGTCATGAAAAAAAAAGCCATTTTAGTTTTCCATGTTTCACTTGAAATATTAAATGATTCATAGTCCTAGGTCTATGTTATTATTGTTAGGTGAAGTTATGGGTCCTACAGTAGGTCTATGTTATTGTTAGGTGAAGTTATGGGTCCTACAGTAGGTCTATGTTATTGTTAGGTTAAGTTATGGGTCTTACAGTAGGTCTATGTTGTTATTAGGGGAAGTTATGGGTCCTACAGTAGGTCTATGTTGTTGTTAGGTGAAGTTATGGGTCCTACAGTAGGTCTATGTTATTGTTAGGTGAAGGTGTGGGTCCTACAGTAGGTCTATGTTGTTGTTAGGTTAAGTTATGGGTCCTACAGTAGGTCTATGTTATTGTTAAGTGCTAGAAAGCCATTTTCAAGTCTTGCCATAGACCTTCAAGACGATTTAAGTCCAAACTGTCCAAACTGACGATTTAAGTCCAAACTGTAACTATGGGTCCTACAGTAGGTCTATCTTGTTGTTAGGTGAAGTTATGGGTCCTACAGTAGGTCTATGTTATTGTTAGGTGATGTTATGGGTCCTACAGTAGGTCTATGTTATTGTTAGGTGATGTTATGGGTCCTACAGTAGGTCTATCTTGTTGTTATGGGTCCTACAGTAGGTCTATGTTGTTGTTAGGGGAAGTTATGGGCCAATTTGTTAAACACTTAATGTACAAACCCTCAGTTTCACGCTGATGGAAAAGCTAGCTAAAGAGCATTTTACTGGTTGAAGTGTTTTATAAGTATAAAGCAGTTGATTTGCGACAATAACACAAACATATTAAGCAGGAGATTCAAACGAGCCTAACAGTTGTAATCCAAAAGTAGTGTGAAATGCACTCATAAACAACCTGGACATGGAGGATATTAATGCACTCACACGGTGGTGAATTAGTGAATAGACACAGAACTTAATGTGAGTTTCCTTCAGTAGCACTCCTGATCTTGCGCTGATTATGCGCTGTAATATTCAGAATACATTGTGGAAAACTAAAATCTTTGCTCACCATTTTTGTTCCAGGCAGATATACTACATCCATAATTAGTGGTTTCCTCATTAGCAGATATACTACATCCATAACTAGTGGTTTCCTCATTAGCAGGGAGGTGTTTCTGCAATCAAATTGTGTGTGCATCGCCCTCGTGCTGCAATTTTAGCACAGAAAGGGGCCTTTTTTGGAGTTCAAAGGTCGTCTGCCACCCGACTGTCTTTAGACAATTGTAAAATCATTTAACAGACCTCTGGGCATCACCTTTTACCTCAAATAAACAGTGGATTTCTGCTGTTGTGGCCCTTTAACCGTCTGACTTTGTTGTTCACACAGGAGAGAGATGTGACTATCGTGGATCCTCTGGGGAGCCTCAACAGCCTCATGATGCTGACAAGGCAGAGAAGAGTCTCTCCACGTTGAAACACCAGCAGAGAACCACGGGGAAGAAATCTCATTGCTGCTCTGACTGTGGGAAATGTTGCAACTCTTCATCAGAACTTAAAATACACCAGAGAACACACACAGGAGAGAAACCTTATAGCTGTGATCAATGTGGGAAGACTTTTACTACATCTAGCCAACTAACTGTACACCAGAGAACACACACAGGAGAGAAACCATATAGCTGTGATCAATGTGGGAAGAGTTTTGCTAAATCTAGCCATCTGACTGCACACCAGAGAACACACACAGGAGAGAAACCATATAGCTGTGATCAATGTGGGAAGAGTTTTGCTAAATCTAGCCATCTGACTGCACACCAGAGAACACACACAGGAGAGAAACCATATAGCTGTGATCAATGTGGGAAGAGTTTTGCTAAATCTAGCAATCTGACTACACACCAGAGAACACACACAGGAGAGAAACCATATAGCTGTGATCAATGTAGGTTGAGTTTTTCTACATCTAGCAATCTAACTAACCACCATAGAACACACACAGGAGATAATCCGTGCTGTGATCAATGTGGGAAGAGTTTTTGTACTCCTAGGTATCTAACTATACACCAGAGAACACACACAGGAGAGAAACCTTATAGCTGTGATCAATGTAGGAAAAGTTTTTCTTCTTCTAGCTATCTAACTATACACCATAGAATACACACCGGAGAGAAACCTTTTAGCTGTGATCATTGTGGGAAGAGTTTTTCTTCTTCTCGCTATCTAACTATACACCATAGAACACACACAGGAGAGAAACCATATAGCTGTGGTCAATGTGGGAAGAGTTTTACTCAGCCAAACAGCCTGAATATACACAAGCGGACACACACAGAGGAAGAGATACTCTGATAAAAGATCTCTGATTAAACATAAAATACATCAAGGAGTTGTTTCATGATATCAATGAAATAATGTCACAATGCAGAATGTTTTAACATTGTTGTAGGAGTTTTTTATTCATGTCACAATGTAGAAGCCTAAACATTTGTCCTCTGTTACACTTCCCACGTTGGTGACCCACTTGAATGAAAATGCAACACTTCAAAATGTAGCAAACTGTTTTCTACAAATTGTCCTCTAACCAGGGATGTACACATTACTCCCAGATTCTGTGTGGTTTTTGAGCTGTTCGTTTTCACAGAACGTGCAACCTCATCTCCCTTCTGTCACACAATTGATTTCAACATGATATCGTTGAGTGATGACAAATAAGTTTTGTTCCTTTGTTTAGCGACCCCTAAATTTAAATGCATCACTCCAAAATGTAGCTGACTGTTTTATGCAGGTTGTCCTCTAACCAGTGAGCTAAAAGATATCTCCCATTTCCATGTGTTTTTTTTAGTTGTGTTAGTTTCAACAGCACCTACAACCTGATTTCCCCCCTAATCAATATCAGTGATTTATTGCTACTTGTCAAAACAACAGTGTTTCTGGTGCTTGTGCAGTTTATAAGGAGCTTGTTTAAATAAATATAAATACAAGTAATATGATTATTGTGGCAGATGTTTGTGTATATAGTACATTTTATGTTTAGGTTTTCAATTTATCACAAACTGTCGACATTGGGGATATCCCACCTAGCAAAATGACGTTGAAAATAAGACTATGCCCGACGTACAATATAAGTTTGGTTTTAGTTGAAAGTTGAAAAGAAAACTATTTAATTTCAACGTACTCGCAGCTTATACACATGGACGCAGTATAATAAATCGGTCTATAATCAATTTTATTAACAATCTTAATAAATTGAGTCATAAATGTAGGATCTATTTGGGGGGAAGGTGTTACATTCTTTGGTTTTTCCATTTATGTTTTGAGGTTGGACTTTATCTCGTATAGCTTGTTTAGCCCGTCTAGCTCGTTAGCACGTAGGACGCACTGATTGGTGTCACCTCGTTAGTCAGTATGTGTTACACCTGTGCTGGCTTGTCCATCTCGTTAGTGGGAAGGTGTTTCACCTGAGCTGGTCCAGGTTCTATTTAAGAGTGTCTGGCCCAGTGCTCCAGTTGTCTTGATAGATGTGGAGAGTCAACACCTTTAGTTGCTCCACCTTTTTGGTTTGTTTTCTGTCTTTAAGTTTGGTGTGGGTTTTTCTTTTGTTTGCCTCTTCTTGGGCAGATTTAGTGGGTCTCATGGTGGGTGTCTTTTAGGTCCCAGTTGTTGTTACTAGTCAACTTCCAGTGGACACCCCCATAGTGTCTTTCAGAACCCCTCCTAAAACCCCACCTGTTTACTTGTTGTTGTCAGTGACTCTTTGATATTTAAGGGACATTTATGTTTTCTTGCTGGGGAACGTTACGTTTTTACCCTTATGTTTGTTGTGTAGTAAATGTGAGATTTTTGTAATTTTTTTCTTTCTGTGAAGCCATGCCTGAAATTTGATAAATAAATAAAGCTTGATTTGAACATATTGCGAAACGAATGATTCCAATGACCGACCAATCAGGCGTGGTGGAGTGGCAAACACCACCCCCGTCTCTACCAGGGGCTTGAGGTGGTCTCCCACAGCTCTGCTGGTGGAGTGGTAAACACCACCCCCGGCTCTACCAGGGGCTTGAGGTGGTCTCCCACAGCTCTGCTGGTGGAGTGGTAAACACCACCCCCGGCTCTACCAGGGGCTTTAGGTGGACTCCCACAGCTCTGCTTATGTCATGTTCTGTGGCCTTGCCGTTCCATTTCTTGACTGCCCCTGCAACACAGAAATAAACACATTTAATAATATTATATAAAACACTCAAAGTAATGGATATGGAGCATCTATGGCCTCAGTTACACCTGGCACCTAAATGTGACTTCTGTTATCTGATCACTCCAAGCTGCATTAGGTTCAGATCTAACAGGATGGGCCTTTGACATAGTCTGGACGCAGTCAGGCCACTGAATATAAATAAGCAACGTATATACATATGAGATGAGTAATACATAGACTAGGATACAGTATATACATATGAGATGAGTAATACATAGACTAAGATACAGTAGAATAGGATAGAATACAGTATATACATATGAGATGAGTAATACATAGACTAAGATACAGTAGAATAGGATAGAATACAGTATATACATATGAGATGAGTAATACATAGACTAAGATACAGTAGAATAGGATAGAATACAGTATATACATATGAGATGAGTAATGCCAGATATGTAAACATGCAGGAGATCCACGAAGGAAAGATAGTGATGGTGCTCAGTGACGTTGTTGCAAATGGTGGGTAAAATGGTAAAACGTTTGAGTTCATTTTGTCCATTATTACATCATTACATCAAGTGTTCCAATGGTAAAACGTTTGAGTTCATTCTGTCCATTATTACATCATTACATCAAGTGTTCCAATGGTAAAACGTTTGAGTTCATTCTGTCCATTATTACATCATTACATCAAGTGTTCCAATGGTAAAACGTTTGAGTTCATTTTGTCCATTATTACATCATTACATCAAGTGTTCCAATGGTAAAACGTTTGAGTTCATTCTGTCCATTATTACATCATTACATCAAGTGTTCCAATGGTAAAACGTTTGAGTTCATTTTGTCCTGGTCACTTTGCCTTCTGTTTATTGCCACGTTGGGATGCAACCTTTGTTTGTTGTCATTTTTTAAACATTTTTTATCATTTTACCCCCGTTTTTTCTCCCCAATGTGGATCTTGTCTCATCGCTGCAACTCCCCAATGGGCTCAGGAGGCGAAGGTCGAGTCATGCGTCCTCTGAAATATGACCCGTCAAACCGCGCTTCTTAACACCCGCCCGCTTAACCCGGAAGCCAGCTGCACCAATGTGTAGGAGGAAACACCGGGCGACGCTCGGCCAATTGTGTGCCGCCCTATGGAACTCCCGATCACGGCAGGTTGTGGTACAGCCCGGGATCGAACCCGGGTGACGCCTCTAGTGACGCCTCTAGCACTGCCATGCAGTACCTTAGACCGCTGCACCACTCGGGTCTATAGTGACGCCTCTAACACTGTGATCTAGTACCTTAGACTGCTGCACCACTCGGGTCTATCGTGACGCCTCTAACACTGTGATACAGTACCTTAGATCGCTCTGCCACTCAGGCATAACTTTTTTTAACCAATTCTGATGGTTGTTAAAAGTGGAATTTTGACATTATTACCGTTATATCAACACACTTAACACTCCCAACACCCCCAACTATAATTCTCTTTGGCACCGTAGACTTCTAGTGACCACTTGATTCCATGTGACCAAACATTTCATGTGACCGAATTCTCCGGTTGGAACATTATTGATGTTTTATGTTAAAAACATCCTAAAGATTGATTCCATACACCGTTTGACATGTTTCTAAAGGACTGTAACGGAACTTCTCGAGTTTTTGTCTGGACGAAGTGCCTGCGCCTCATGAAGAAGATGGATTACTGGGCTGAACACGCTAACAACAAGTGGCTATTTGGACATATGAGTGTTTTCTATCCAATACTACTAATAATATGCATATATTATTGGGGGGCGCTCATCCCACATTGATCACAGCTATAAGGTTTCTCTCCTGTGTGTGTTCTTCTATGACCTACTGAAGAGATAAGTCTTCAGTAAAGACTTAAAGGTTGAGACCGAGTCTGCGTCTCTCACATGGGTAGGCAGACCGTTCCATAAAAATGGAGATCTATAGGAGAAAGCCTTGCCTCCCGCTGTTTGCTTAGAAATTCTAGGGACAATTAGGAGGCCTGCGTCTTGTGACCGTAGCGTACGTATAGGTATGTACGGCAGGACCAACTCGGAAAGATAGGTAGGAGCAAGCCCATGTAACGCTTTATAGGTTAACAGTAAAACCTTGAAATCAGCCCTTGCCTTAACAGGAAGCCAGTGTAGGGAAGCTAGCACTGGAGTAATATGATCAAATTTCTTGGTTCTAGTCAGGATTCTAGCAGCCGTATTTAGCACTAACTGAAGTTTATTTAGTGCTTTATCCAGGTAGCCGGAAAATAGAGCATTGCAGTAGTCTAACCTAGAAGTAACAAATGCATGGATACATTTTTCTGCGTCTTTTTATAATTTGATCATTTTATATTGTATAATTATAATCCAAAGTAGTGTGAAATGCACTCATAAGCAACCTGGAAATGGAGTTTACTCCCATGAGTTTTCCCCTATTCACATTCAGAATACATTGTGAAAAACTAAAAGCTTTGCTCACCATTTTTGCTCCAGGCAGATATACTACATCCATAACTAGTGGTTTCCTCATTAGCAGATATACTACATCCATAACTAGTGGTTTCCTCATGACCAGATATACTACATCCATAACTAGTGGTTTCCTCATTAGCAGATATACTACATCCATAACTAGTGGTTTCCTCATTACCAGATATACTACATCCATAACTAGTGGTTTCCTCATTACCAGATATACTACATCCATAACTAGTGGTTTCCTCATTAGCAGGGAGGAGTTTCTACAACCAAATTGCATGTGCATCGCCCTCGTGCCGCAATTTTATTAAACACAGAAAGGGGCTTATATTGGAGACCAAAAGTCGTCTGGCACACTGCTTAGAGTTTCAACAACATGAATAACTTATTTCTAGTCTACAATCATCGATGTTACTACTAAAATATGACTATTCTTGCTCATTTTAAGACAATTGTAAAATAATTTTAACATTCATTACAGACGTCAATTGTTGTACAACATCATGGCTACGCTGTTGGCATCACCTTTTACAGTGGATTTCCACTGTTGTGGGCCTTTAATTATCTGACTTTGATGTTCACACAGGAGAGATACGGGACTATCGTGAATCCTCTGGGGAGCCTCAACAACCTCATGATGCTGACGAGGCAGAGAAGAGTCTCTCCAGATCAGAACACCTCAAGAAACACCTGCAGAGACCCACAGGGAGGAGAACTCACTGCCGCTCTGACTGGGAAGAGATTCACCTCATCAGGCATTACAATTCATCAGAGAACACACACAGGAGAGAAATCGTATAGCTGTGGGCAATGTGAGAAGAGTTTTAGTCGATTTGGCCATCTGACATTACACCAGAGAACACACACAGGAGAGAAACCTTATAGATGTGCTCAATGTGGGAGGAGTTTTGGTAGATCTGGCCAGCTGACATCACACCAGAGAATACATACAGGAGAGAAATCTTATAGCTGTGATCAATGTGGGAAGAGTTTTGGTGCATCTTGCTATCTGACAGTGCACCAGAGAATACACACAGGAGAGAAACCTTATAGCTGTGGTCAATGTGGGAAGAGTTTTGGTAGATCTGGCCAGCTGACATCACACCAGAGAACACACACAGGAGAGAAACCTTATAGCTGTGATCAATGTGGGAAGAGATGTACTACATCATACTCTCTGACTGTACACCAGAGAAAACACACAGGAGAGAAACCTTATAGCTGTGGTCAATGTGGGAAGAGTTTTGTTCAATCTGGCTCTCTGACTGTACACCAGAGAACACACACACACAACACACAGGAGAGAAACCTTTTAGCTGTGGTCAATGTGGGAAGAGTTTTGGTAGATCTGGCCAGCTGACATCACACCAGAGAATACACACAGGAGAGAAACCTTATATCTGTGCTCAATGTGGGAATAGTTTTACTACATCAAGCAATCTGACTTCACACCAGAGAACACACACAGGAGAGAAATCTCATAGTTGTGATCAATGTGGGAAGAGTTTTACGACATCAAGCAATCTGACTTCACACCAGAGAACACACACAGGAGAGAAACCTTATAGCTGTGATCAATGTGGGATGAGTTTTACTATATCTAGCTCTCTGACTTCACACCAGAGAACACACACAGGAGAGAAACCTTATAGCTGTGATCAATGTGGGAAGAGTTTTACTACATCAAGCCATCTGACTTCACACCAGAGAACACACACAGGAGAGAAATCTCATAGTTGTGATCAATGTGGGAAGAGTTTTACGACATCAAGCAATCTGACTTCACACCAGAGAACACACACAGGAGAGAAACCTTATAGCTGTGATCAATGTGGGATGAGTTTTACTATATCTAGCTCTCTGACTTCACACCAGAGAACACACACAGGAGAGAAACCTTATAGCTGTGATCAATGTGGGAAGAGTTTTACTACATCATTCCAGCTGACTTCACACCAGAGAACACACACAGGAGAGAAACCTCATAGCTGTGATCAATGTGACAAGAGATACTCTGATAAAAGATCTCTGATCAAACATCAGAAAATACATACATGAAGTTGTTTCATGATATCAATGAAATAATGGCACAATGTAGAATGTTAACATTGTAGTAGGAGTATTTTAATGATGTCACAATGTAGAATGTTTTAACATTGTAGAAGGAGTATTTTAATGATGTCACAATGTAGAATGTTTTAACATTGTAGAAGGAGTATTTTAATGATGTCACAATGTAGAATGTTTTAACATTGTAGAAGGAGTATTTTAATGATGTTCTACCTTATCCTTTGCCCTGTTCAATTGATTGCAGCATGATATGGATATTAGCCTCAGGGGGAAATCCAGGCTCTGAATTGAAAGAGTATTATTTAACAAAAAATTACTAACAAAAAAAGAGCTGTGTTACACTTACTGCGTTGGTGACCCACTTTAATCAAAATGCAGCACTTCAAAATGTAGCCAGCTGTTTTCTACAAGTTGAAAAAGCTGCTTGTTTAAAAAAATACATGTAATATGATAATTGTTGCAGATGTTTGTGTATATACATAACATGAAAGAAGTATAATAAATTGGTCTATAATCAATTTTATTAACAATCTGACATCACTCCAGTATTTCTTGACAACATTCAAATGCTAATTGTCTTTATTCCACTACTGAAGAAGCATGACTCAAATCACCTCATATTTCAAACATTCAGCCTGACGAAATATATATGTTTTATTATTCCATGCCTCATCATTAAGTTAATTATTACCCAATACATATTATCAAATGGGTGTACATTTGGTTTTGATATTTCATATTTACAATTATGTAACATTTAGTAATCATAATTATTTATGTAACCAGCTGACCGTTTTGGGTACAATTATATTGACGTTGTTACCCTATTTTTAGAATATCAGGATTCATTCTCAGATGTGCTAACCCAAATGCATGCCATTGGGGACTGGGCCCGATCCAACAACATGCCTATCGAGTGAACCCTGAAAAGAGAGAAGCTCCGCAGTGAGGTGGAAAGTTACTACAGATATTGCAGGAGTTGGTTGGTGATTGTCTCAAGGGTGGGCAGTCAGCAAGTTTTGCGTTTTGCCAGTGTGTTGCCATGGATCACAATTTATTTTGTTCCAAGGGGACGAGAGTTCTAGAACTTAGTGAGTTTTAGGAAGTGTGTTCTAGAAGCTCGTGGGGGAAAATATAGGATCTATTTGTTGTCTTAAGGGGGAAAGTGTTACATTCTTTGGTTTTTCCATTTATGTTTTGAGGTTGGACTTTATCACGTTTAGCTCGTTTAGCCCGTATAGCTCGTTAGCACGTTGGGCGCACTGATTGGTGTCACCTCGTTAGTCAGTATGTGTTACACCTGTGCTGGCTTGTCCATCTCGTTAGTGGGAAGGTGTTTCACCTGAGCTGGTCCAGGTTCTATTTAAGAGTGTCTGGCCCAGTGCTCCAGTTGTCTTGATAGATGTGGAGAGTCAACACCTTTAGTTGCTCCACTTTTTTGGTTTGCTTCCTGTCTGTAAGTTAGGTGTTGGTTTTTCTTTTGTTTTCCTCTTCTTGGGCAGATTTAGTGGGTCTCATGGTGGGTGTCTTTTAGGTCCCAGTTGTTGTTACTAGTCAACTTTCAGTGGACACCCCCATAGTGTCTTTCAGAACCCCTCCTAAAACCCCACCTGTTTAGTTGTGGTTGTTGTCAGTGACTCTTTGTTAGTTCCCTCTTCTGTTTAAGGAATATTTCTGGTTTTCTTGCCGGGGACCGTAACAACAAACAATGGAGTAAAACAAGCTGATATTTTGGGTCGGATATAGCATCATATTGTTAATATTTTAATCAATGGCATTTCCTTAGGATGCTCATTAGTCTTTCAGTTGTTAGTCTAATGTTTTTTATCCTCTTATGTTGTGTACTAAATATATCTGTTTATTTTCATAGTTTTTTCCTGTGAAGCCATTGTGTTGCATCCATGTCTGAAATGTGCTATATAAAGAAAGCTTGATTTGAACATATTGCAAAACAAATGAACCCAATGACTGACCAATCAACAGACTCTTGCAAAACCAATTAACAAAATATATGCAAACACATATCTTGGTCCATCTTAGTATGAAAAACAGTATGAATTCAGTATATCTTCCACTATGTCAAAATAGTTCATGGTATGTATGTTTAGTATCACTTTTCAACCAACCTAGTTCATTTGTTAAAAAATGTGACTTCTGTCATCTGATTACTCAAAGCTCCATTAGGTTCAGATCTAACAGGATGGGCCTTTGACATAGTCTGGACGCAGTCAGGCCACCAAATATGCATCAGCAATGTAAAGAGATACATCCTTGGGACGTCCCTAGCCCATTGAAATAATTAATTCTCCTACTATTATTCTGACTTTTCACATTCTTAAAATAAAGTGGTGATCCTAACTGACTTAAGACAGGGAATTTTTACTACGATAAAATGTCAAGAATTGTGAAAAACTGAGTTTGAATGTATTTGGCTAAGATGTATGTAAACTTCCGACTTCAACAAATGAGATGAGTAATGCCAGATATATAAACATTATTAAAAGTGACTAGTGTTCCATTCCTTAAAGTGGCCAACAGTCTGGTGGCCTTGAGATTGAAAAACAGCTTCTGTCTCTCTGTTCCAGCTTTGATGCACCTGTACTGACCTCGCCTTCTGGATGATAGTGGGCTGAACAGGCTTTGATGCACCTGTACTGACCTCGCCTTCTGGATGATAGCGGGGTGAACAGGCTTTGATGCACCTGTACTGACCTCGCCTTCTGGATGATAGCGGGGTGAACAGGCTTTGATGCACCTGTACTGACCTCGCCTTCTGGATGATAGCGGGGTGAACAGGCTTTGATGCACCTGTACTGACCTCGCCTTCTGGATGATAGCGGGGTGAACAGGCTTTGATGCACCTGTACTGACCTCGCCTTCTGGATGATAGCGGGCTGAACAGGCTTTGATGCACCTGTACTGACCTCGCCTTCTGGATGATAGCGGGCTGAACAGGCTTTGATGCACCTGTACTGACCTCGCCTTCTGGATGATAGCGGGGTGAACAGGCAGTGGCTCGGGTAATAACAAAGAACAAATGTGTGTACCTGAGGGGAAATATGAATACCAACTATCAATCACTTAGATCATGTATTTTCAGGTAGAGATACATCCTTGGGACGTCCCTAGCCCATTGAAGTTGACATTTAAAAGGGTTACGGTTAGGGGTTAAGGTTAGGGTTTAGGGTAGGGATGTCCCAAGGATCCCAGGTAGCATTGACCATTGTGCATTCTTCTGTCTCTTTTACATAGCAGGTGATGGGTTCTGACTTCTGAACTTGAAAATATGAAATATCCTTATTATGTGAAATTGAATTAAACAATAATGTATGTTGATGCTAATATGATGTACAATATTCCATGATGTTTCTATATGATAACAATAGAATAATATATTTAATATGCCATATACTAATTTTTAACAGTTTCACAGATTAATTTTCATTAACTTCATCATTATGACACACCCCTCACTATTGTCATTGGTTACACTAATTGCACTGTTTGTCTACATAACCTGGTTCAAGTGTTCATGACATCACCCTGAGGAAGGCACAGTGATGCTGAAACGTTGGTAAATACCCATTAAATTGTTGGGAGTTTACACGTGGAGTGTGCAACTTCCTTTATTTTGATAGTTTATAATTTATTCGCCGTTAGTCAGCACCTCCACACAAACTATTTTTCTGGGTGTGCGCCAGCTCATGATTTTTAAGGGTAGGTAACAACACATCCGCCACGCTGATCCTCAACACAGGGGCCCCTCAGGGGTGCGTGCTCAGCCCCCACCTGTACTCCCTGTTCACTCATGACTGCACGGCCAGGCACGACTCCAACACCATCATTAAGTTTGCCAATGCCACAACAGTGGTAGGCCTGATCACCAACAACTACGAGACAACCTATAGGGAGGAGTTCTGGCCGTGTGGTGCCAGGAAAACAACCTCTCCCTCAATGTGATCAAGACAAAGGAGATGATTGTGGACTACAGGAAAAGGAAGACAGAGCACGCCCCCATTCTCATCGATGGGGCTGTAGTGGAGCAGGTTGAAAGCTTCAAGTTCCTTGGTTTCCAAATCACTAACAAACTATTATGGTCCAAACACACCAAGACAGTCTTGAAGAGGGCACGACAAAACCTAATCGCCCTCAGGAGACTGAAAAGATTTAGCATGGGTCCTCAGATCCTCAAAAGGTTCTACAGCTGCAACATCAAGTGCATCCTGACTGGTTGCATCCCTGCCTGGTATGGCAACTGCTCGGCCTCCGACCGCAAGGCACTACAGAGGGTAGTGCGTACAGCGCAGTACATCACTGGGGCCAAGCTTTCTGCCATCCAGGACCTCTATCCCAGGCGGTGTCAGAGGAAGCCCCCCCCTCCACTGTCTGTTATTATCTATGCATAGCCACTTTAATAACTCTACCTACATTTACATATTACCTCAATTACCTCGACTAACCGGTGCCCCCGCACATTGACTCTGTACCGGTACCCCCTGTATATAGTCTCCACATTGACTCTGTACCGGTACCCCCTGTATATAGTCTCCACATTGACTCTGTACCGGTACCCCCTGTATATAGCCTCCACATTGACTCTGTACCGGTACCCCCTGTATATAGCCTCCACATTGACTCTGTACCGGTACCCCCTGTATATAGTCTCCACATTGACTCTGTACCGGTACCCCCTGTATATAGTCTCCACATTGACTCTGTACCGGTACCCCCTGTATTTAGCCTCCACATTGACTCTGTACCGGTACCCCCTGTATATAGTCTCCACATTGACTCTGTACCGGTACCCCCTGTATATAGTCTCCACATTGACTCTGTACCGGTACCCCCTGTATATAGTCTCCACATTGACTCTGTACCGGTACCCCCTGTATATAGTCTCCACATTGACTCTGTACCGGTACCCCCTGTATATAGCCTCCACATTGACTCTGTACCGGTACCCCCTGTATATAGTCTCCACATTGACTCTGTACCGGTACCCCCTGTATATAGTCTCCACATTGACTCTGTACCGGTACCCCCTGTATTTAGCCTCCACATTGACTCTGTACCGGTACCCCCTGTATATAGTCTCCACATTGACTCTGTACCGGTACCCCCTGTATATAGTCTCCACATTGACTCTGTACCGGTACCCCCTGTATATAGTTTCCACATTGACTCTGTACCGGTTCCCCCTGTATATAGTCTCCACATTGACTCTGTACCGGTACCCCCTGTATATAGTCTCCACATTGACTCTGTACCGGTACCCCCTGTATATAGTCTCCACATTGACTCTGTACCGGTACCCCCTGTATATAGTTTCCACATTGACTCTGTACCGGTTCCCCCTGTATATAGTCTCCACATTGACTCTGTACCGGTACCCCCTGTATATAGTCTCCACATTGACTCTGTACCGGTACCCCCTGTATATAGTCTCCACATTGACTCTGTACCGGTACCCCCTGTATTTAGTCTCCACATTGACTCTGTACCGGTACCCCCTGTATTTAGTCTAGCTTGGAAATAAGCATTTCACTCTAAGATACATTTTTATTTTATTTGACAGACTCATAGTACAGAATGAATGACTGACTGCCCGGTTCAACATCAGTTCACCGTCTCACCTCATACTGTATTGGGCAGCAGCAGCTGACTGCCCAGTTCAACATCAGTTCACCGTCTCACCTCATACTGTATTGGAGCAGCAGCAGCTGACTGCCCAGTTCAACATCAGTTCACCGTCTCACCTCATACTGTATTGGAGCAGCAGCAGCTGACTGCCCAGTTCAACATCAGTTCACCGTCTCACCTCATACTGTATTGGAGCAGCAGCAGCTGACTGCCCAGTTCAACATCAGTTCACCGTCTCACCTCATACTGTATTGGAGCAGCAGCAGCTGACTGCCCGGTTCAACGTCAGTTCACCGTCTCACCTCATACTGTATTGGAGCAGCAGCAGCTGACTGCCCAGTTCAACATCAGTTCACCGTCTCACCTCATACTGTATTGGAGCAGCAGCTGACTGCCCAGTTCAACATCAGTTCACCGTCTCACCTCATACTGTATTGGAGCAGCAGCAGCTGACTGCCCAGTTCAACATCAGTTCACCATCTCACCTCATACTGTATTGGAGCAGCAGCAGCTGACTGCCCAGTTCAACATCAGTTCACCGTCTCACCTCATACTGTATTGGAGCAGCAGCAGCTGACTGCCCAGTTCAACATCAGTTCACCGTCTCACCTCATACTGTATTGGAGCAGCAGCAGCTGACTGCCCGGTTCAACATCAGTTCACCGTCTCACCTCATACTGTATTGGAGCAGCAGCAGCTGACTGCCCAGTTCAACATCAGTTCACTGTCTCACCTCATACTGTATTGGAGCAGCAGCAGCTGACTGCCCGGTTCAACGTCAGTTCACCGTCTCACCTCCTACTGTATTGGAGCAGCAGCAGCTGACTGCCCAGTTCAACATCAGTTCACCGTCTCACCTCCTACTGTATTGGAGCAGCAGCAGCTGACTGCCCAGTTCAACATCAGTTCACCGTCTCACCTCATACTGTATTGGAGCAGCTGACTGCCCAGTTCAACATCAGTTCACCATCTCACCTCATACTGTATTGGAGCAGCAGCAGCTGACTGCCCGGTTCAACATCAGTTCACCGTCTCACCTCATACTGTATTGGAGCAGCAGCAGCTGACTGCCCAGTTCAACATCAGTTCACCGTCTCACCTCATACTGTATTGGAGCAGCAGCAGCTGACTGCCCGGTTCAACGTCAGTTCACCGTCTCACCTCATACTGTATTGGAGCAGCAGCAGCTGACTGCCCAGTTCAACATCAGTTCACCGTCTCACCTCATACTGTATTGGAGCAGCAGCAGCTGACTGCCCGGTTCAACGTCAGTTCACCGTCTCACCTCATACTGTATTGGAGCAGCTGCAGCTGACTGCCCGGTTCAACATCAGTTCACTGTCTCACCTCATACTGTATTGGAGCAGCAGCAGCTGACTTGATCGTTGATGCTAATCATCATGTTTTGAATCTGAGAGTAAATAGAGCCGACTACAACTCTAAAAATGAAGGGTTCAACTGGAGTTGTTCTCAGATCCCCTAAGAACCATAGGGTTCTTGGTCAATGAAAAACAGCCCCAAAAGGTTCTTCAAAGAACTTGTTAGAAGGTGGGTTCATCGAGGAACCTCCGTTGTTGCTGGACTTCTTCCGGGAACTTCGCAATTACAACTGAAAACGATGGTGACAAGTTTGGATTCGACAACAGTTAAAAAGGTTAAGTTGGGTTGATGGCTCTGAATATGTCTCGAAATAATTTATTATAATAATATAACATACTAATAATGAATAACGAAGACAATTATGGTTTTCTGTGAATAGCTTCCATAACGTTACTATAGTTAATTAACGTAAATATTAGAAAGCCGGGTTTGACCTTCGACGTTGTATGAGCTACAGTACAGTACCGTTATCTAGCTAGCTAACGTTATGTCCTAACTAGGCACAACTAGGTTTGGATTATTTCCCTCAACTATATTCTTTCCCATATATTGTATATCGTTTCCATAAAGCCAACATGGCTTTACACTCATTAACGTAAGTTTCCAATCTAGAGAAGTTCTCACTTTTGTGATAATGAACTAGCTAACGTTAACTAACTAACTAACTAACTAACTAACTAAGGACGGTGACCTGTCCAGACGAGATGTTACAACGAACTGAATCGTCAATGGAGGTCTTCCTCTTTATATAGCCTGCTACAGCATGCAATACTATTAACTCACAAGGGGGCATAACGTTACATGGACAATACTATCCCATTTTAGAAGTTACATGGACAATACTATCCCGTTTTGGAAACGTTACATGGACAATACTATCCCATTTTGGAAACGTTACATGGACAATACTATCCCATTTTGGAAACGTTACATGGACAATACTATCCCATTTTGGAAACGTTACATGTACAATAATATCCCATTTTGGAGACGTTACATGTACAATACTATCCCATTTTGGAAACGTTAAATGTACAATACTATCCCATTTTGGAGACGTTACATGTACAATACTATCCCATTTTGGAAACGTTACATGTACAATACTATCCCATTTTGGAAACGTTACATGTACAATACTATCCCATTTTGGAAACGTTACATGGACAATACTATCCCATTTTGGAAACGTTACATGTCCGCCCCCTTTTGGAGGGAAATTAATATCTTAGATGGTAGCTGTAGATGGGATTCAAATGCATAATGGTATTAATACAGTGTCTAGACTACCTCTTTTGTATAAATGCCCTTCAGAAACCAAACACAGTATTGCCATGCAGCAAAATGTTGCGTATAATCTTTCAAGTCAGCCTGATAAAATATTGAACAATTTGTGTACAAAGATATCTTGAAATGTGATATTAGACCTGTTTGGCAGTACTGTTACTGTATTGGCTAGTGCTTTCTCCAATATGTTCTTCTATTTTACATTCAAATGTTTGTCGATGCCATTTATCTTTCAATATTTATCTAACATATATATATATATGTTTTAATGCTTGTAAGACTATTCTTTGACACATTTTCTCTTCCTTTGAAATTCTTGTAGGACAGAACATGGACACAATGCAATTGGGATCAAGAAGAAGGTACAGATCTGTTGTAGGACAGCTGCATTTGAAGTGTACATTTAACCTACATAGCAGTCAATACAAACTGACATCTATTAGCATACAAATGTGTGCAAATGATCTTTTCAGATCTTCTCAGAAATAAATCAAGTCCATGGAATGGATATAGACAAAAAAGATAAAAAGATAATTCAAGGACTATCAGAGGTATCAGAGGTAGAGAGGCGAGGCAGGGGTGAGAACATCATCCTGCTATTTTGACAGTCCCTGAAGGACAATACAGAAGAGGTATTTGCTCTTATTCCTTCCCTTTCTATAATGTATTTTGTAATAAAATTAGCAAGTGTAGTAAGATCATTGCTTTACTTTACTGGGACTGGAGACCACTGCAGCGATCCTGCTCTTGCCCTACCTCTTCAATGAGGACCCGAGTGGCCTTTATGTCCGTGACAAGGTATGCCTATGCACCAATCATCTGTTTCTTCATAAACATAGGTGTGCATGCTTATATAAAACTACAGCTGAACATTTGTTATGTTCTTTGTTAATTGTATGTGTATTAATCTTTTATTACTTTTGTTGACACAGATTTCACCGCTCTTCACTCCTTTACTGCACATTGGTGGATATCCATTTCACCATGAGAATGAAATCCCGCTGGCCTTTGATGGGGAGAACATCCACGCCCTCGAGGACGTCCCCATGGGTCATGGGGCTCTGCTACGGCTGTATTTTTTATTTTCCCTTTAATTTCCCAAAAATGTCAGAAAAACACTTATGTTGTTAAGTTACTGTGTTCTGGGGAGAAGAGAAGTTGGGGTGAAGTTACCAGGGCCGGTCATAAAGATGGCAAACTTCCTAACATAACTAAGTGGATACGATATACACACTAAAGCTGAAAAATCTGTATTTAGCATCAAGTCTACAATATTGTTAGTTTAACTATGATTCATTTTTAATGTTTGTTGTTTTTATTGTACATCATTATTTATATATTTTTAAATGTCATGAAAAGCACTATACAAAGTAAATGTATTATTTATTATGGTCTGACATGTCTGCAGAAATGTTGCAATATTGTAATGTGTTTTGTTTGGTAAATTGTTCTGTAAATATTTATTCCCATTTGTGGTGGCACTAAATAAATAATGAATTATTTAAATCAATATTGTCAATATTGTTATTAAAATATTTTTTTATAATGGAGGGAGGGTGAACAGGGAGTTTAAGAAAATGGATACTCCAGGAACCTTTACTTTTTAGAGTGTATATTGATAAAAGTCCCCTTGTCCGAGAGACATTTACATAGTTATACACAGCCCAATTTGGGATGACTATTTTGGGGCAAAATAGCGGCTTCAACAGACAGACCTGATATCGCCCATAATTCGACGTCCTTGGACGTCGCTTTTTGCCTGCAAGTATTTTCTCAACTGCGATACCAACTCCAGTCCGCAGATGGAGATGTGCGTCTTTCAGGTGATTCTGCCACTGTGACGTATAATCTAGTGGACGGGACGCTTCTTCAACATCAGCAGCTAGTCAGCCACCTTGGTTCACTCTAACCCCCCCAACCCCCCCCAGGCCTTAAGGGCAGTTATTACAAATGTAGTACCCGGACAGAGAAAATCCAATAAGCGTTTTATAGTTTCATCCTCATGGTAACTTACCCTAAAGTGGACACACTCCCATCAGTTTCTGAGACAACTGCCCAGACTTTGTAGACGGTTTAATAATGCTTAAACCTCATCTTTATCAAATTATCCATTAAAGATACCAACTCAAAACCTACATTCGTCTACATATGGGTAGTTTAAATTTTATCTAATTATATTCCCAGTATTACTTTATCAAATCTCTAGTAATCGTTTATAAACACATACAATTTATCATATTTTCATTTATTCACATGTGAGCGTTGCGTTATTCGAATCCGGTATCAGGATAAATAAAAAGCAAGGTCTGCTAACTTTCTTTAATTATGTTTAATTACCGCAAACAATGACCCTAACCCTAACCCTAACCCTAACCAAATGCAATTTTCGTATTTACGGGTTCGCTGTATCTCCACGCAGGGTAGGACAGGGAACTGGCAGGAAGTACGTAAACAGCTGTTCTTATACCGTGATGACGTAGTTCCAACGCGTCTGTTGGCCTATCACAGTAGAGGCTGAGTGTGGTTTAAACTTGCTCAGCCTGTCTCCTTCTCTCAGATGTCCGCATCTGGTCGTTGCGTAGATTAGATCCGTCTTGTGTCTCCGTCGATTCTACACTCAAACAGTGCCTTATATGGTATTGTCCAGTGCTCTACCCTCCCTGGTTGGCCTAGAGATATGCAACCCTCCCCTCTCCAGATTGACCACAGCTTTTATGGCCTTTCACTCAATGTTGGTCAGTCTTTACACACATACATCTGTATTGTTTGTGTGTGTGTGTAACAAAACAACATTCATCTTCAAACAATATGGTAGCGGGCTATAGTGCATAAACATAAATCCTAACACACAGAACCCATACAAAACGTAAGACATTCTCAGGTACTCACGACAACCATTTCATTTGCTTTTTCAAGGACTCTCTACAGCTACGAAGCAGCTCTCCAAACATACTCCCAGCAGACCAGAAAAAAATAGATCTCTGTTACTATCTAAACTTCAGATTAAGACTCAATCACAGACGACTCATATTGCAGTCACACAATGCTAATCCCAAACATAGCATAGCTCGCATTTGGAAATCTCACTTCCGGATAGGAAATGGGCTGCAGAAAGAGTTCTGGTTCACTTAGAGAAATAATTCAAACGGTTTAAGAAACTAGAGAGTGTTTTCTATCCAATTGTAATGATAATATGCATATTGTACGAGCAAGAATTGAGTAGGAGGCCGTTTGAAATGGCCACCTCTTTCCAGGTTACTCAGTGCTGCCCCTTGCAGCCATAAGAAGTTAATAAACCACTGACAAACAACGGCCACCAGACTTGACACTGGGTGCTCCCAAATAAACTGCCCCAGACACGGGGAACGAAAACAGTTCAAGAAAAATGCACACTAATACAAACACGTAACGATCAGACAAACAAACACCAAGCTTACAATAAAACAATCCCGCACAAAGAAACGGGCGGGCCGGCTGACAGATAAAGCCCAACTAATTACGAACAAACACAAAACAGGTGTAACCAATGAACACATAAGGAGGGGGAGGAAAAAGATCAGTGGCAGCTAATAGGCCGGTGACGACGACCGCCGAGCGCCACCAGAACGGGAAGGAGAGCCTGCCTCGGTCGGAGTCGTGACAGTAACTTTAAATTTTTAAATGTAACTCACACATTTACATCTTTCAATACTTATAAAATGGGGTCCAGGTTTAAAATAATTACATGTTTAAAATACTTACAGGTTTATAACAATTACAGGTGCACCTTACACTATATCATACATGGCCTTAACTAGTAAACACAGTTTCTAGTTCTCATCCAGTTCACACAGATAGCTGACTGGGCCCTGTTTACACCTCCGAGGTGCCCCCCCTCACACAGGAATACTCACTCAAAGCCTACGAGGCATTTCTAAAAACTTCACTTGTTTCGCTCACCTCATTCTTTAAAAAAAAACTACTTTCGAGATGTGGTATACACTCGACTCACTGCCTCTCAGATCAAAGGTGGGTCCATCTGCTCCATTCCCAAAGTGTGGTTTCCCTGAGATCCCAAGTTTGAGGGATCCCTGGTGCACCATTTACCAGGTCATCAGGAGCGGTCACCAAGTGAAGATTAACATCCCCAAATGTGGTTAATTTCTTTCATATCAAATGAGGAGACAAACTTATCACACAAGTCAGAGATATTCTTAAACTAAATCTTTATTCACTTATTAATAAGGGAGCAGGTCAATACAACACACATAAAGTGAATCAATTGAGTACTCTACGATAATGATGGCTGGTCGACAAATCACCCCCAGAAGATTCGTTGAGAGCCACGAGACAAAAGTAAAAAGGTATTTTAAAGCCAAGATACACCCCTTTCAACCTACATGACAAACAACAGATGTATAGAACGGGTCACAAGGTTAAGATTTGTATGAAAGATATATATAATTCTCAGCAGACAGTATCTGCTGTAAAAACAGTCCTCTTTGTGTAGAGACCAGGGTCTGGCCCTGGGGTCATCTCTCCCTGGTACCATATAGAACAGAAACATTAACTCATGCTCTGGAATGTGGTCTCTTTAGGTTTTATCACCCAAAATACTTTGTAAATCTCCTGTCAGTGTTTTCTCCCAGAGGCCCATCCTCAGTAGAAAACACAGACACTATAGTTCTAAGAACCCTCTATTCTGTTGCATAAAACAACCATTTGATGCAATAAAAGTATTATAACATAATGTTGCAGTTTTGCTCTCAGTGTCTACTGAAAGTTGACTAGTAACAACAACTGGGACATAAAAGACACCCACCATGAGACCCACTAAATCTGCCCAAGAAGAGGCAAACAAAAGAAAAACCCACACCAAACTTACAGACAGGAAGCAAACCAAAAAAGTGGAGCAACTAAAGGTGTTAACTCTCTACATCTATCAAGACAACTGGAGCACTGGGCCAGACACTCTTAAATAGAACCTGGACCAGCTCAGGTGAAACACCTTCCCACTAACGAGATGGACAAGCCAGCACAGGTGTAACACATACTGACTAACGAGGTGACACCAATCAGTGCGTCCTACGTGCTAACTAGCTATACGTGCTAAAGTCCAACCTCAAAACATAAATGGAAAAACCAAAGACTAACTAACACCTTAAGAGAATGCTCACTAACAACAGAAAACAACTTCCGTTTCACATTATAATCAACTACAATGCTTCACCGTCACCAATATAAACATGGTGTCTATCTACTGGCAACAACAATTAAAAACGATATTTATTTTTTATTACTCCCACAAAGATTTTTCTTTCTATAGCTTCTAGAACCCACTAGCTTCTAGAACTCTCCTCTTCCTAAAACTCACTAGCTTCTAGAACTCTCGTCTTCTATAAACTCACTAGCTTCTAGAACTCTCCTCTTCCTAAAACTCACTAGCTTCTAGAACTCTCGTCCCCTTGGAACGAGCCCAAACAAAACTCATCTCCAATACGGAAAAACGTGCAGTCAAAATAAACTATGATCCATGACAACGCACTGGCTAAATGCAAAACACAAATATTTTTGACTGCCCCCCTTGAGACAATCAGCAACCAAGTCGTCCTTACCACAGACTTGTCTGATTTCAAGAGGAAACTCCTGCAATATCCGTAGTAACTTTCCACCTCACTGCAGAGCTTCTCCCTCTTTTCAGGATTCACTAGATAGGCATGTTGTTGGATCGGGGCCCAGTCCCCAATGTCATGCTCTAGTACATTTGGTTTGGCACATCTGAGAATTAACCCTGATATTCTAAAAACAGGGCAACAATGTCAATATAATTGTACCCAAAAAAAACGTCAGTTGGTTGCATGAATAATTTTCATTACTAAATCTTACATGAAATGTGAAATATTTGATTGCATAGTATTATTTTCAAAGGCTTTTCAATTACATTTTGCTAGGAGGGATAGCCCAATGTCAAAACACAGTTTTAACGTGTCCAAATAAATAACCAATATGCAGAAACAGTTTGGGATAAATTGAAAACCTAACATGTGGTCACAATAATTGTCTTTTTTTAAAACAAGCTCCTTATAAACTGCATAAGCACCAAAAACACTGTTGCTTTGACAAGTAGCAATAAATCACGGATATCGATTAAGGGGGAAATCCGGCTGTACGAGCTGTTGAAACGAACAACTAAAAAAACATGGAAATGGGAGATATCTTTAACCTCACTGGTTAGAGGACAACCTGCAGAAAACAGTCAGCTACATATTGGAGTGATGCATTTAAATTTAGGGGTCGCTAAACAAAGGAACACAACACTTATTTGTCTTAACTCATCGATATTATGTTGAAATCAGTTGATTCTGGGAATAATGTGTACATCACTAGTTAGAGGACAACTCTTTTTTTGTTAGACACTTTGTGTTAAATCACATAAATAGTACTCTTTCAATTCAGAGCCTGGATTTCCCCCAATGAGCCTAATGTCCATATCATGTTGAAATCAATTGGAAAACGTTTAGGGTTCTACACTGTGACATTCTGACTGACTTACTGCAGAGTATATTAATATACTATTTATTGAGACATTGATATCATGAAACAACTCCTTCATACATTTTCTGATATTTGATCAGAGATATTATTATTATCTCTGGTCACAGCTAAGAGATTTCTCTCCTGTGTGTATTCTCTGGTGTGATACCAGATGGCAAGATTGACCAAAACTATTCCCACATTGACCACAGCTATAAGGTTTCTCTCCTGTGTGTGTTCTCTGGTGTACAGTCAGATTGCCAGATGTAGAATATCTCTTCCCACATTGACCACAGCTGTAAGGTTTCACTCCTGTGTGTGTTCTCTGGTGTGATACCAGATTGGCAGAATGACCAAAACTCTTCCCACATTGACCACAGCTATAAGGTTTCTCTCCTGTGTGTGTTCTCTGGTGTGATACCAGATTGGCAGAATGACCAAAACTCTTCCCACATTGACCACAGCTATAAGGTTTCTCTCCTGTGTGTGTTCTCTGGTGTGATACCAGATGGCAAGATTGACCAAAACTCTTCACACACTGACCACAGCTATAAGGTTTCTCTCCTGTGTGTGTTCTCTGGTGTACAGTCAGACGGCTTGATGTAGTAAAACTCTTCTCACATTGATCACAGCTATAAGGTTTCTCTCCTGTGTGTGTTCTCTGGTGTGAAGTCAGCTGGCTAGATGTAGGAAAACTCTTTTCACAATGATTACAACTATAAGGTTTCTCTCCTGTGTGTGTTCTCTGGTGTACAGTCAGATGGCTTGATGTAGTAAAACTCTTCTCACATTGATCACAGCTATAAGGTTTCTCTCCTGTGTGTGTTCTCTGGTGCAGAGCCAGAGAGACAGATGTAGTAAAACTCTTCCCACATCGATCACAGCTATAAGATTTCTCTCCTGTGTGTATTCTCTGGTGTAATACCAGATGGCAAGATCGACCAAAACTCTTCCCACATTGACCACAGCTATAGGGTTTCTCTCCTGTGTGTGTTCTCTGGTGTAATACCAGATGGCAAGATTGACCAAAACTCTTCCCACATTGACCACAGCTATAAGGTTTCTCTCCTGTGTGTATTCTCTGGTGTAATACCAGATGGCAAGATTGACCAAAACTCTTCCCACATTGACCACAGCTATAAGGTTTCTCTCCTGTGTGTATTCTCTGGTGTACAGTCAGATTGCTAGATGTAGAACATCTCTTCCCACATTGACCACAACTATAAGATTTCTCTCCTGTGTGTATTCTCTGGTGTAATACCAGATGGCAAGATTGACCAAAACTCTTCCCACATTGACCACAGCTATAAGGTTTCTCTCCTGTGTGTATTCTCTGGTGTACAGTCAGATTGCTAGATGTAGAACATCTCTTCCCACATTGACCACAGCTGTAAGGTTTCTCTCCTGTGTGTGTTCTCTGGTGTGATACCAGATGGCAAGATTGACCAAAACTCTTCCCACATTGACCACAGCTATAAGGTTTCTCTCCTGTGTGTGTTCTCTGGTGCAGAGTCAGAGAGCCAGATGTTGAAAAACTCTTTCCACATTGACCACAACTATAAGATTTCTCTACTGTGTGTATTCTCTGGTGAATTTTAAATGCCTGATGAGGTGAATCTCTTCCCACAGTCAGAGCAGCGGTGAGATTTCTTCCCTGTGGGTCTCCACTGGTGTTTCTTGAGGTGTTCTGATGTGGAGAGACTCTTCTCTGCCTCTTCAGCATCATGTTGTTGTTGAGGCTCCCCAGAGGATCCACGATAGTCCGTATCTCTCCTGTGTGAACAACAAAGTCAGACGGTTAAAGGCCCACAACAGCAGAAATCCACTGTTTATTTGAGGTAAAAGGTGATGCCCAGAGGTCTGTTAAATTACTTTACAATTGTCTTAAGACAGTCGAAACCTAAGCAGTGTGGCAGACGACCTTTGATCTCCAAAAAAGGCCCCTTTCTGTATTTGCTAAAATTGCAGCACGAGGGCGATGCACACACAATTTGATTGCAGAAACTCCTCCCTGCTAATGAGGAAACCACTAGTTATGGATGTAGTATATCTGCTAATGAGGAAACCACTAGTTATGGATGTAGTATATCTGGTAATGAGGAAACCACTAGTTATGGATGTAGTATATCTGTCTGGAACAAAAATGGTGAACAAAGATTTTAGTTTTCCACAATGTATTCTGAATATTACAGCGTAAGATCAGGAGTGCTACTCAAGGAAATTCACATTAAGCTCTGTGTCGCTAGTTACTAATTCACCACTGTGGGGGAAAACACAGGGGAGTTCTCATAGGCTGACAGCAAATATAGCATTTCACATTACTTTTGGATTATAACTGTTAGGCTCCTTTGAATCTCCTGCTTAATATGTTTGTGTTATTGTCGCAAATCAACTGCTTTATACTTATAAAACACTTCAACCAGTAAAATGCTCTTTAGCTAGCTTTGCCATCAGCCTGAAACTGAGGGTTTGTACATTGAGTGTTTAACAAATTGACCCATAACTTCACCTAACAACATAGACCTACTGTAGGACCCATAACTTCACCTAACAATAACAGACCTAATACTATAAATAATTTAATATTTACAGGTGAAACATGGAAACTAAAATGTCTTTGTCATGACATTTCATAACCTGATCACCAGATAATTTTGTGAATAATCCCACTAGGCTACTCTGTAATGTGATTACTCTGTAATGTGATGTCATTCTAAATGTCCTGAATAACAGAAAATAGCTCTGTGTGTAGTACAATAGCCTATCCATCAAGGAACAATTCTCTACACATTATGAGCAAAGTATCTCTGTGTCCAAACAGACTAACGAGAACCTACTGTAAATCAAGCAGACAATAACACAATACAAACATCAATTTGTTAGGGATGTTGGATCCAACGTGGAGCACGGCATAACTGTCTTTACCAGAGTAATGAATGAAGAAGCACTTTGGTTGTTGTTGCATGTCGTGATGTTTGTCATTTGACTGGCATTCAGAAAATTATTTCCTGGATCAGCTGATGATAGTTGAACATGTGACTGTTACTAAATTGCTACAGTATTAAGAATGATGTGTAATTATTGAACCAGTTATATGCATATCATATTTTCTGGGCCTGAGTAGCAGGCAGTTTAATTTGGGTTTTCATCCAAAATTCCAAACGCTGCCCCCTACCCTAGAGAAGTTAAGCTCCAGATCTTGGGTCTCGACCACCGCCCTGTGCAACTGGGTCCTGGACTTTCTGACCGGCTGCCCCCAGGTGGCGAAGGTAGGAAACAATATCGTCACCCCGTTGATCCTCAACACTGGGGTCTCCCACAAGGGTGCGTTCTGAGCCCTCTCCTGTACTCCCTGTTCACCCATGACTGTGTGGCCATGCACGCATCCAACTCAATCATCAAGTTGGCAGACAACGCTACAGTGGTCGGCTTGATTACCAACAACGACGAGACGACCCACAGGGAAGAGGTGAGGGCCATCGGAGTGTGGTGTCAGGAAAATAACCTCTCACTCAACATCAACAAAACAAAAGGAGATGATCGTGGACTTCAGGAAACTGCAGAGGGAGCACCCCCCTATCCACATCGACGGGACAGTAGTGGAGAAGGTGGAACGTTTTTAGTTCCTCGGCGTACACATCACAGACAAACTGAAATGGTCCACCCACACAGACAGTGTGGTGAAGAAGGCGCAACAGCGACTCTTCCACCTCAGGAGGCTGAAGAAATTTGTCTTGTCACCGAACACACTCACAAACGTTTACAGACGCACAATCGAGTGCATCCTGTCGGGCTGTATCACCGCCTGGTATGGCAACTGCACCGCCCTCAACCGCAAGACCCTCCAGAGGGTGGTCCGGTCTGCACAACGCATCACCGGGGCAAACTACCTGCCCGCCAGGACACCTACACCACTCGATGTCACAGGAAGGCCAAAAAGATCATCAAGGACAACAACCACCCAAGCCACTGCCTGTTCACACCGCTATCATCCAGAAGGCGAGGTCAGTACAGTTGCATCAAAGCTGGGACCGTGAGACTGAAAAACAGCTTCTATCTCAAGGCCTTCAGACTGTTAAAACTTCTTCTCAATAGGGGGTGCTGTTTCACTTTGTAATAATTTCGTTCCCAAATTAAACTGCCTCGTACTCAATTCTTGCTCGTACAATATGCATATTATTATTACTATTGGATATAAAACACTCTCTAGTTTCTAAAACCGTTTGAATTATGTCTGTGAGTGAAACAGAACTGGACTTAGAGCAATTTTCCTATGAGGATGTGAGAATGCTGAATTCTGCAAGCTGTTCCCAGGTCAGTTTATTCATTTGCCTGTCTTCTATTGGTTGAGATGCACTGCATACGCCTTCCCCTGGATGTCAGCGAATAGTGAGATTTGAAGTGGAGTCTCTAGGCAGATCTGAGAGCTTATAAATGGCTTGGGAACGAAGGGTCCGGTCTTTGTCGTCTTCGCTCTGACGCAGGAAGGACTTTGGCATGTCATACTAGAAAGCTCCGGTTATAGCTCTTAGATATATCCGGCTCTGTTTTTATTCGATATAGCTGTTAAAGACATCATAATGTTGTTATTTTAAACCGAGTTATATCAGTTTATGTCAGTATATTGCGATTTTCGGGTATTTATTTGTGTTACGTTCTAGGGAGTTGGGTATGTCTGGCCCACATGGCTAATGTTTACTGCTAATTGCAACGCTGAAGACTACATTCTACAACCGAGCAACGATTCTTTTGGACAAAGGACAACTTTCCCAAAATTCTGATGGAAGCACATCAAAAAGTAAGAAGTATTTATGCTGTTAATTCGTTGAAAAAATGTTGAAAAATTTAAAATGCATAATCCGCCATTAATTTCGGTGCGTTCTCGCTTTAACGCACGCTGTATATTGTAGTAACGTTAATTTAAAAAATGTAACACAGCGATTGCATTAAGAACTAATGTATCTTTCATTTGCTGTCCAACCTGTATTTTTTAGTCAAGTTTATGATTAGTTATCGATTAGAATAGGTGCCTCTCCCAAGATTTCTCCCGACATATTGTTGACAGCTTGGCTACTTTTCTCATTGTATAACCACAATTTGTGCCGCTAAATATGCACATTTTCGAACAAACTCTATATGTATTGTGTAATATGATGTTATAGGACTGTCATCTGAAGAATTCTGAGCAGGTCAGTGAAAAAATTAATATCTTTTGGTGGTTTATACGTTATTACTATTTTTGGCTTGAATCAATGCTGTTGTGTGGTTGGCTATTGTAGTAAGCTAATATAATGCTATATTGTGTTTTCGCTGTAAAACACTTAGAAAATCTGAAATATTGGCTGGATTCACAAGATCTTTGTCTTTCATTTGCTGTACGCTGTGTATTTTTCAAAAATGTTTTATGATGAGTATTTAGGTAATACACGATGGTCTCTGTAGTTATTCTAGTTGCTTTGGTGAGAGTTGTGATGGTGGCTGCAATGGTAAACTATGATTTATACCTGAAATATGCAAATTTTTCTAACAAAACATGCTATACAATAAATATGTTATCAGACTGTCATCTGATGAAGTTGTTTCTTGGTTAGTGGCTATTTATATCTTTATTTGGTCGAATTTGTGATAGCTACTGATGCAGTAAGAAAATGGTGGAGTAACAAAAGTTGTGTCTTTTGCTAACGTGGTTAGCTAATAGACTTACATATTGTGTCTTCCCTGTAAAACATGTGTCTTGGACTTGTGATTTAATGATATTTAGATGCTAGTATTTACTTGTGACGCTATGCTAGGCTATGCTAGTCAGCTTTTTTACTGATGGGGGTGCTACCGGATCCGGGTTTGTGAGGAAGTAGAGGTTAACCTGCCATCACTGACATTGAGAGGCTGCTGCCAACATACAGACTCAATCTCTGGCCACTTTAATAAATGGACCTAATAAAAGGTATCACTAGTCACTTTAAATAACGCAACTTTATTAATGTTCACATATGCTATATTACCCTCATATGTATATACAGTATATGTATATACTCATATGTATATACAGTATTCTATACCATCTACTGCATCTGCCAATGACGCACGGCCATCGCTCATCCATGTATTTATATGTACATATTCTTATTCATCCCTTACATTTGTGTGTATAAGGTAGTTGTTGTGAATTTGTTAGATTACTTGTTAGATATTACTGCATTGTCGGAACTAGAAGCACAAGCATTTCGCTACAGTCGCATTAACATCTGCTAACCATGTGTATGTGACCATTAACATCCCCTAACCATGTGTATGTGACCATTAACATCTGCTAGCCATGTGTATGTGACAATTAACATCCGCTAACCATGTGTATGTGACCAATAACATCTGCTAACCATGTGTATGTGACCATTAACATCCGCTAACCATGTGTATGTGACCATTAACATCTGCTAACCATGTGTATGTGACCATTAACATCCGCTAACCATGTGTATGTGACCATTAACATCTGCTAACATGTACATGTGACCAATAACATCTGCTAACCATGTGTATGTGACCATTAACATCTTCTAACCGTGTGTATGTGACCATTAACATACGCATGTGACCATTAACATCCGCTAACCATGTGTATGTGACCATTAACATCTGCTAACATGTACATGTGACCAATAACATCTGCTAACCATGTGTATGTGACCATTAACATCTTCTAACCGTGTGTATGTGACCATTAACATCCGCATGTGACCATTAACATCTGCTAACCATGTGTATGTGATCATTAACATCTAACCATGTGTATGTGACCAATAACATCTGCTAACCATGTGTATGTGATCATTAACATCTGCTAACCATGTGTATGTGACCATTAACATCTGCTAACCATGTGTATGTGACCATTAACATCCGCTAACCATGTGTATGTGACCATTAACATCCGCTAACCATGTGTATGTGACCATTAACATCCGCTAACCATGTGTATGTGACCGTTAACATCCGCTAACAATGTGTATGTGACCGTTAACATTCCCTAACCATGTGCATGTGACCGTTAACATCCGCTAACCATGTGCATGTGACCGTTAACATCCGCTAACCATGTGCATGTGACCGTTAACATCCGCTAACCATGTGTATGTGACCGTTAACATCCGCTAACCATGTGTATGTGACCGTTAACATCCGCTAACCATGTGTATGTGACCGTTAACATCCGCTAACCATGTGTATGTGACCGTTAACATCCGCTAACCATGTGTATGTGACCATTAACATCCGCTAACCATGTGTATGTGACCATTAACATCCGCTAACCATGTGTATGTGACCGTTAACATCCGCTAACCATGTGTATGTAAACATTAACATCCGCTAACCATGTGTATGTGACCGTTAACATCCGCTAACCATGTGCATGTGACCGTTAACATCCGCTAACCATGTGCATGTGACCGTTAACATCCGCTAACCATGTGTATGTGACCGTTAACATCCACTAACCATGTGTATGTGACCGTTAACATCCGCTAACCATGTGTATGTGACCGTTAACATCCGCTAACCATGTGTATGTGACCATTAACATCCGCTAACCATGTGTATGTGACCGTTAACATCCGCTAACCATGTGTATGTGACCGGTAACATCCGCAAACCATGTGTATGTGACCGTTAACATCCGCTAACCATGTGTATGTGACCATTAACATCCGCTAACCATGTGTATGTGACCGTTAACATCCGCTAACCATGTGTATGTGACCGTTAACATCCGCTAACCATGTGCATGTGACCGTTAACATCCGCTAACCATGTGTATGTGACCATTAACATCTGCTAACCATGTGTATGTGACCATTAACATCTGCTAACATGTACATGTGACCAATAACATCTGCTAACCATGTGTATGTGACCATTAACATCTGCTAACCGTGTGTATGTGACCATTAACATCCGCATGTGACCGTTAACATCCGCTAACCATGTGTATGTGACCATTAACATCCGCTAACCATGTGTATGTGACCATTAACATCCGCTAACCATGTGTATGTGACCATTAACATCCGCTAACCATGTGTATGTGACCATTAACATCCGCTAACCATGTGTATGTGACCATTAACATCCGCTAACCATGTGTATGTGACCATTAACATCCGCTAACCATGTGTATGTAAACGTTAACATCCGCTAACCATGTGCATGTGACCGTTAACATCCGCTAACCATGTGCATGTGACCGTTAACATCCGCTAACCATGTGCATGTGACCGTTAACATCCGCTAACCATGTGTATGTGACCGTTAACATCCGCTAACCATGTGTATGTGACCGTTAACATCCGCTAACCGTGTGTATGTGACCGTTAACATCCGCTAACCATGTGTATGTGACCGTTAACATCCGCTAACCATGTGTATGTGACCGTTAACATCCGCTAACCATGTGTATGTGACCGTTAACATCCGCTAACCGTGTGTATGTGCCAATTAACATCCGCTAACCGTGTGTATGTGAACAATAACATCCGCTAACCATGTGTATGTGCCCATTAACATCCGCTAACCATGTGTATGTGACCATTAACATCCGCTAACCATGTGTATGTGACCGTTAACATCCGCTAACCATGTGTATGTGACCGTTAACATCCGCTAACCATGTGTATGTGACCGTTAACATCCGCTAACCATGTGTATGTGACCATTAACATCCGCTAACCATGTGTATGTGACCATTAACATCCGCTAACCATGTGTATGTGACCATTAACATCCGCTAACCATGTGTATGTGACCGTTAACATCCGCTAACCATGTGTATGTGACCGTTAACATCCGCTAACCATGTGTATGTGACCGTTAACATCCGCTAACCATGTGTATGTGACCATTAACATCTGCTAACCATGTGTATGTGACCATTAACTTCTGCTAACCGTGTGTATGTGACCATTAACATCCGCATGTGACCATTAACATCTGCTAACCTTGTGTATGTGACCATTAACATCTGCTAACCATGTGTATGTGACCATTAACATCTGCTAACCATGTGTATGTGACCAATAACATCTGCTAACCATGTGTATGTGACCAGTAACATCTGCTAACACTGTTTAAGAGACCATTAACATCTGCTAACCATGTGTATGTGACCATTAGAATCTGCTAACCATGTGTATGTGACCATTATCATCTGATAACCATGTGTATGTGACCACGAACATCTGCTAACACTGTTTAAGAGACCATTAACATCTGCTAACCATGTGTATGTGACCACGAACATCTGCTAACACTGTTTAAGAGACCATTAACATCTGCTAACCATGTGTATGTGACCATTAACATCTGCTAACCATGTGTATGTGACCATTAACATCCGCTAACCATGTGTATGTGACCATTAACATCCGCTAACCATGTGTATGTGACCATTAACATCTGCTAACCATGTGTATGTGACCATTATCATCTGCTAACCATGTGTATGTGACCATTAACATCCACTAAACATGTGTATGTGACCATTAACATCCGCTAACCATGTGTATGTGACCATTAACATCCACTAACCATGTGTATGTGACCATTAACATCCGCTAACCATGTGTATGTGACCAGTAACATCTGCTAACCATGTGTATGTGACCATTAACATCCACTAACCATGTGTATGTGACCAATAACATCTGCTAACCATGTGTATGTGACCATTAACATCCGCTAACCATGTGTATGTGACCATTAACATCCACTAACCATGTGTATGTGACCATTAACATCCGCTAACCATGTGTATGTGACCATTAACATCTGCTAACCATGTGTATGTGACCATTAACATCCGCTAACCATGTGTATGTGACCATTAACATCTGCTAACATGTACATGTGACCAATAACATCTGCTAACCATGTGTATGTGACCATTAACATCTTCTAACCGTGTGTATGTGACCATTAACATACGCATGTGACCATTAACATCCGCTAACCATGTGTATGTGACCATTAACATCTGCTAACATGTACATGTGACCAATAACATCTGCTAACCATGTGTATGTGACCATTAACATCTTCTAACCGTGTGTATGTGACCATTAACATCCGCATGTGACCATTAACATCTGCTAACCTTGTGTATGTGACCATTAACATCTAACCATGTGTATGTGACCAATAACATCTGCTAACCATGTGTATGTGACCATTAACATCTGCTAACCATGTGTATGTGACCATTAACATCTGCTAACCATGTGTATGTGATCATTAACATCTGCTAACCATGTGTATGTGACGATTATCATCTGCTAACCATGTGACCAATAACATCTGCTAACACTGTGTATGTGATCAATAACATCCGCTAACCATGTGTATGTGACCATTAACATCCGCTAACCATGTGTATGTGACCATTAACATCCGCTAACCATGTGTATGTGACCATTAACATCCGCTAACCATGTGTATGTGACCATTAACATCCGCTAACCATGTGTATGTGACCATTAACATCCGCTAACCATGTGTATGTGACCATTAACATCTGCTAACCATGTGTATGTGACCATTAACATCTGCTAACCATGTGTATGTGACCATTAACATCTGCTAACCATGTGTATGTGACGATTATCATCTGCTAACCATGTGACCAATAACATCTGCTAACACTGTGTATGTGACCAATAACATCCGCTAACCGTGTGTATGTGACCATTAACATCCGCTAACCATGTGTATGTGACCATTAACATCCGCTAACCATGTGTATGTGACCATTAACATCCGCTAACCATGTGTATGTGACCATTAACATCCGCTAACCATGTGTATGTGACCATTAACATCCGCTAACCATGTGTATGTGACCGTTAACATCCGCTAACAATGTGTATGTGACCGTTAACATTCCCTAACCATGTGCATGTGACCGTTAACATCCGCTAACCATGTGCATGTGACCGTTAACATCCGCTAACCATGTGCATGTGACCGTTAACATCCGCTAACCATGTGTATGTGACCGTTAACATCCGCTAACCATGTGTATGTGACCGTTAACATCCGCTAACCATGTGCATGTGACCGTTAACATCCGCTAACCATGTGCATGTGACCGTTAACATCCGCTAACCATGTGTATGTGACCGTTAACATCCGCTAACCATGTGTATGTGACCGTTAACATCCGCTAACCATGTGTATGTGACCGTTAACATCCGCTAACCATGTGTATGTGACCGTTAACATCCGCTAACCATGTGTATGTGACCGTTAACATCCGCTAACCATGTGTATGTGACCGGTAACATCCGCTAACCATGTGTATGTGACTGTTAACATCCGCTAACCATGTGTATGTGACCATTAACATCCGCTAACCATGTGTATGTGACCATTAACATCCGCTAACCATGTGTATGTGACCGTTAACATCCGCTAACCATGTGCATGTGACCGTTAACATCCGCTAACCATGTGTATGTGACCATTAACATCTGCTAACCATGTGTATGTGACCATTAACATCTGCTAACATGTACATGTGACCAATAACATCTGCTAACCATGTGTATGTGACCATTAACATCTGCTAACCGTGTGTATGTGACCATTAACATCCGCATGTGACCGTTAACATCCGCTAACCATGTGTATGTGACCATTAACATCCGCTAACCATGTGTATGTGACCATTAACATCCGCTAACCATGTGTATGTGACCATTAACATCCGCTAACCATGTGTATGTGACCATTAACATCCGCTAACCATGTGTATGTGACCATTAACATCCGCTAACCATGTGTATGTGACCATTAACATCCGCTAACCATGTGTATGTGACCATTAACATCCGCTAACCATGTGTATGTAACCATTAACATCCGCTAACCATGTGTATGTGACCGTTAACATCCGCTAACCATGTGCATGTGACCGTTAACATCCGCTAACCATGTGCATGTGACCGTTAACATCCGCTAACCATGTGTATGTGACCGTTAACATCCGCTAACCATGTGTATGTGACCGTTAACATCCGCTAACCGTGTGTATGTGACCGTTAACATCCGCTAACCATGTGTATGTGACCGTTAACATCCGCTAACCATGTGTATGTGACCGTTAACATCCGCTAACCGTGTGTATGTGACCGTTAACATCCGCTAACCGTGTGTATGTGACCGTTAACATCCGCTAACCATGTGTATGTGCCAATTAACATCCGCTAACCGTGTGTATGTGAACAATAACATCCGCTAACCATGTGTATGTGCCAATTAACATCCGCTAACCATGTGTATGTGACCATTAACATCCGCTAACCATGTGTATGTGACCGTTAACATCCGCTAACCATGTGTATGTGACCATTAACATCCGCTAACCATGTGTATGTGACCATTAACATCTGCTAACCATGTGTATGTGACCATTAACTTCTGCTAACCGTGTGTATGTGACCATTAACATCCGCATGTGACCATTAACATCTGCTAACCTTGTGTATGTGACCATTAACATCTGCTAACCATGTGTATGTGACCATTAACATCTGCTAACCATGTGTATGTGACCAATAACATCTGCTAACCATGTGTATGTGACCATTAACATCTGCTAACACTGTTTAAGAGACCATTAACATCTGCTAACCATGTGTATGTGACCATTAACATCTGCTAACCATGTGTATGTGACCATTATCATCTGCTAACCATGTGTATGTGACCACGAACATCTGCTAACACTGTTTAAGAGACCATTAACATCTGCTAACCATGTGTGTGACCACGAACATCTGCTAACACTGTTTAAGAGACCATTAACATCTGCTAACCATGTGTATGTGACCATTAACATCTGCTAACCATGTGTATGTGACCATTAACATCCGCTAACCATGTGTATGTGACCATTAACATCTGCTAACCATGTGTATGTGACCATTAACATCTGCTAACCATGTGTATGTGACCATTAACATCTGCTAACCATGTGTATGTGACCATTAACATCCACTAAACATGTGTATGTGACCATTAACATCCGCTAACCATGTGTATGTGACCATTAACATCCACTAACCATGTGTATGTGACCATTAACATCCGCTAACCATGTGTATGTGACCAGTAACATCTGCTAACCATGTGTATGTGACCATTAACATCCGCTAACCATGTGTATGTGACCAATAACATCTGCTAACCATGTGTATGTGACCATTAACATCCGCTAACCATGTGTATGTGACCATTAACATCCACTAACCATGTGTATGTGACCATTAACATCCGCTAACCATGTGTATGTGACCATTAACATCCGCTAACCATGTGTATGTAAACATTAACATCCGCTAACCATGTGTATGTGACCGTTAACATCCGCTAACCATGTGTATGTGACCGTTAACATCCGCTAACCATGTGTATGTGCCCGTTAACATCCGCTAACCATGTGCATGTGACCGTTAACATCCGCTAACCATGTGCATGTGACCGTTAACATCCGCTAACCATGTGCATGTGACCGTTAACATCCGCTAACCATGTGTCTGTGACCGTTAACATCCGCTAACCATGTGTATGTGACCGTTAACATCCGCTAACCATGTGTATGTGACCGTTAACATCCGCTAACCGTGTGTATGTGAACAATAACATCCGCTAACCGTGTGTATGTGTCCATTAACATCCGCTAACCATGTGTATGTGACCATTAACATCCGCTAACCATGTGTATGTGACCATTAACATCCGCTAACCATGTGTATGTGACCATTAACATCTGCTAACCATGTGTATGTGACCATTAACTTCTGCTAACCGTGTGTATGTGACCATTAACATCCGCATGTGACCATTAACATCTGCTAACCTTGTGTATGTGACCATTAACATCTGCTAACCATGTGTATGTGACCATTAACATCTGCTAACCATGTGTATGTGACCAATAACATCTGCTAACCATGTGTATGTGACCATTAACATCTGCTAACACTGTTTAAGAGACCATTAACATCTGCTAACCATGTGTATGTGACCATTAACATCTGCTAACCATGTGTATGTGACCATTATCATCTGCTAACCATGTGTATGTGACCACGAACATCTGCTAACACTGTTTAAGAGACCATTAACATCTGCTAACCATGTGTATGTGACCACGAACATCTGCTAACACTGTTTAAGAGACCATTAACATCTGCTAACCATGTGTATGTGACCATTAACATCTGCTAACCATGTGTATGTGACCATTAACATCCGCTAACCATGTGTATGTGACCATTAACATCCGCTAACCATGTGTATCTGACCATAACATCCGCTAACCATGTGTATGTGACCATTAACATCCGCTAACCATGTGTATGTGACCATTAACATCCGCTAACCATGTGTATGTGACCATTAACATCCGCTAACCATGTGTATGTGACCATTAACATCCGCTAACCATGTGCATGTGACCGTTAACATCCGCTAACCATGTGTATGTGACCGTTAACATCCGCTAACCATGTGTATGTGACCGTTAACATCCGCTAACCATGTGTATGTGACCGTTAACATCCGCTAACCATGTGTATGTGACCGTTAACATCCGCTAACCATGTGTATGTGACCGTTAACATCCGCTAACCATGTGTATGTGACCGTTAACATCCGCTAACCATGTGTATGTGACCGTTAACATCCGCTAACCATGTGTATGTGACCGTTAACATCCGCTAACCGTGTGTATGTGACCGTTAACATCCGCTAACCGTGTGTATGTGACCGTTAACATCCGCTAACCGTGTGTATGTGCCAATTAACATCCGCTAACCGTGTGTATGTGAACAATAACATCCGCTAACCATGTGTATGTGCCAATTAACATCCGCTAACCATGTGTATGTGACCATTAACATCCGCTAACCATGTGTATGTGACCGGTAACATCCGCTAACCATGTGTATGTGACCATTAACATCCGCTAACCATGTGTATGTGACCATTAACATCCGCTAACCATGTGTATGTGACCATTAACATCTGCTAACCATGTGTATGTGACCATTAACATCCGCATGTGACCATTAACATCTGCTAACCTTGTGTATGTGACCATTAACATCTGCTAACCATGTGTATGTGACCATTAACATCTGCTAACCATGTGTATGTGACCAATAACATCTGCTAACCATGTGTATGTGACCATTAACATCTGCTAACACTGTTTAAGAGACCATTAACATCTGCTAACCATGTGTATGTGACCATTAACATCTGCTAACCATGTGTATGTGACCATTATCATCTGCTAACCATGTGTATGTGACCACGAACATCTGCTAACACTGTTTAAGAGACCATTAACATCTGCTAACCATGTGTGTGACCACGAACATCTGCTAACACTGTTTAAGAGACCATTAACATCTGCTAACCATGTGTATGTGACCATTAACATCTGCTAACCATGTGTATGTGACCATTAACATCCGCTAACCATGTGTATGTGACCATTAACATCTGCTAACCATGTGTATGTGACCATTAACATCCGCTAACCATGTGTATGTGACCATTAACATCTGCTAACCATGTGTATGTGACCATTAACATCTGCTAACCATGTGTATGTGACCATTAACATCCACTAAACATGTGTATGTGACCATTAACATCCGCTAACCATGTGTATGTGACCATTAACATCCACTAACCATGTGTATGTGACCATTAACATCCGCTAACCATGTGTATGTGACCAGTAACATCTGCTAACCATGTGTATGTGACCATTAACATCCGCTAACCATGTGTATGTGACCAATAACATCTGCTAACCATGTGTATGTGACCATTAACATCCGCTAACCATGTGTATGTGACCATTAACATCCACTAACCATGTGTATGTGACCATTAACATCCGCTAACCATGTGTATGTGACCATTAACATCCGCTAACCATGTGTATGTAAACATTAACATCCGCTAACCATGTGTATGTGACCGTTAACATCCGCTAACCATGTGTATGTGACCGTTAACATCCGCTAACCATGTGTATGTGCCCGTTAACATCCGCTAACCATGTGCATGTGACCGTTAACATCCGCTAACCATGTGCATGTGACCGTTAACATCCGCTAACCATGTGCATGTGACCGTTAACATCCGCTAACCATGTGTCTGTGACCGTTAACATCCGCTAACCATGTGTATGTGACCGTTAACATCCGCTAACCATGTGTATGTGACCGTTAACATCCGCTAACCATGTGTATGTGACCATTAACATCCGCTAACCATGTGTATGTGTCCATTAACATCCGCTAACCATGTGTATGTGACCATTAACATCCGCTAACCATGTGTATGTGACCATTAACATCCGCTAACCATGTGTATGTGACCATTAACATCTGCTAACCATGTGTATGTGACCATTAACATCTGCTAACCGTGTGTATGTGACCATTAACATCCGCATGTGACCATTAACATCTGCTAACCTTGTGTATGTGACCATTAACATCTGCTAACCATGTGTATGTGACCATTAACATCTGCTAACCATGTGTATGTGACCATTAACATCTGCTAACCATGTGTATGTGACCATTAACATCTGCTAACCATGTGTATGTGACCATTAACATCCGCTAACCATGTGTATGTGACCATTAACATCTGCTAACCATGTGTATGTGACCATTAACATCTGCTAACCATGTGTATGTGACCATTAACATCTGCTAACCATGTGTATGTGACCATTAACATCCACTAAACATGTGTATGTGACCATTAACATCCGCTAACCATGTGTATGTGACCATTAACATCCACTAACCATGTGTATGTGACCATTAACATCCGCTAACCATGTGTATGTGACCAGTAACATCTGCTAACCATGTGTATGTGACCATTAACATCCGCTAACCATGTGTATGTGACCATTAACATCTGCTAACCATGTGTATGTGACCATTAACATCCGCTAACCATGTGTATGTGACCATTAACATCCACTAACCATGTGTATGTGACCATTAACATCCGCTAACCATGTGTATGTGACCGTTAACATCCGCTAACCATGTGTATGTGACCGTTAACATCCGCTAACCATGTGTATGTGACCGTTAACATCCGCTAACCATGTGTATGTGACCGTTAACATCCGCTAACCATGTGTATGTGACCGTTAACATCCGCTAACCATGTGTATGTGACCGTTAACATCCGCTAACCATGTGTATGTGACCGTTAACATCCGCTAACCATGTGTATGTGACCGTTAACATCCGCTAACCATGTGTATGTGACCGTTAACATCCGCTAACCGTGTGTATGTGAACAATAACATCCGCTAACCGTGTGTATGTGTCCATTAACATCCGCTAACCATGTGTATGTGACCATTAACATCCGCTAACCATGTGTATGTGACCATTAACATCCGCTAACCATGTGTATGTGACCATTAACATCTGCTAACCATGTGTATGTGACCATTAACTTCTGCTAACCGTGTGTATGTGACCATTAACATCCGCATGTGACCATTAACATCCGCTAACCTTGTGTATGTGACCATTAACATCTGCTAACCATGTGTATGTGACCATTAACATCTGCTAACCATGTGTATGTGACCAATAACATCTGCTAACCATGTGTATGTGACCATTAACATCTGCTAACACTGTTTAAGAGACCATTAACATCTGCTAACCATGTGTATGTGACCATTAACATCTGCTAACCATGTGTATGTGACCATTATCATCTGCTAACCATGTGTATGTGACCACGAACATCTGCTAACACTGTTTAAGAGACCATTAACATCTGCTAACCATGTGTATGTGACCACGAACATCTGCTAACACTGTTTAAGAGACCATTAACATCTGCTAACCATGTGTATGTGACCATTAACATCTGCTAACCATGTGTATGTGACCATTAACATCCGCTAACCATGTGTATGTGACCGTTAACATCCGCTAACCATGTGTATGTGACCATTAACATCCGCTAACCTTGTGTATGTGACCATTAACATCCGCTAACCATGTGTATGTGACCATTAACATCCGCTAACCATGTGTATGTGACCATTAACATCCGCTAACCATGTGTATGTGACCATTAACATCCGCTAACCATGTGTATGTGACCGTTAACATCCGCTAACCATGTGTATGTGACCGTTAACATCCGCTAACCATGTGCATGTGACCGTTAACATCCGCTAACCATGTGTATGTGACCGTTAACATCCGCTAACCATGTGTATGTGACCGTTAACATCCGCTAACCATGTGTATGTGACCGTTAACATCCGCTAACCATGTGTATGTGACCGTTAACATCCGCTAACCATGTGTATGTGACCGTTAACATCTGCTAACCATGTGTATGTGACCGTTAACATCCGCTAACCATGTGTATGTGACCGTTAACATCCGCTAACCATGTGTATGTGACCGTTAACATCCGCTAACCATGTGTATGTGACCGTTAACATCTGCTAACCATGTGTATGTGACCGTTAACATCCGCTAACCATGTACATGTGACCGTTAACATCCGCTAACCGTGTGTATGTGCCAATTAACATCCGCTAACCGTGTGTATGTGAACAATAACATCCGCTAACCATGTGTATGTGCCAATTAACATCCGCTAACCATGTGTATGTGACCATTAACATCCGCTAACCATGTGTATGTGACCGTTAACATCCGCTAACCATGTGTATGTGACCATTAACATCCGCTAACCATGTGTATGTGACCATTAACATCTGCTAACCATGTGTATGTGACCATTAACTTCTGCTAACCGTGTGTATGTGACCATTAACATCCGCATGTGACCATTAACATCTGCTAACCTTGTGTATGTGACCATTAACATCTGCTAACCATGTGTATGTGACCATTAACATCTGCTAACCATGTGTATGTGACCAATAACATCTGCTAACCATGTGTATGTGACCATTAACATCTGCTAACACTGTTTAAGAGAACATTAACATCTGCTAACCATGTGTATGTGACCATTAACATCTGCTAACCATGTGTATGTGACCATTATCATCTGCTAACCATGTGTATGTGACCACGAACATCTGCTAACACTGTTTAAGAGACCATTAACATCTGCTAACCATGTGTGTGACCACGAACATCTGCTAACACTGTTTAAGAGACCATTAACATCTGCTAACCATGTGTATGTGACCATTAACATCTGCTAACCATGTGTATGTGACCATTAACATCCGCTAACCATGTGTATGTGACCATTAACATCTGCTAACCATGTGTATGTGACCATTAACATCTGCTAACCATGTGTATGTGACCATTAACATCTGCTAACCATGTGTATGTGACCATTAACATCCACTAAACATGTGTATGTGACCATTAACATCCGCTAACCATGTGTATGTGACCATTAACATCCACTAACCATGTGTATGTGACCATTAACATCCGCTAACCATGTGTATGTGACCAGTAACATCTGCTAACCATGTGTATGTGACCATTAACATCCGCTAACCATGTGTATGTGACCAATAACATCTGCTAACCATGTGTATGTGACCATTAACATCCGCTAACCATGTGTATGTGACCATTAACATCCACTAACCATGTGTATGTGACCATTAACATCCGCTAACCATGTGTATGTGACCATTAACATCCGCTAACCATGTGTATGTAAACATTAACATCCGCTAACCATGTGTATGTGACCGTTAACATCCGCTAACCATGTGTATGTGACCGTTAACATCCGCTAACCATGTGTATGTGACCGTTAACATCCGCTAACCATGTGTATGTGACCATTAACATCCGCTAACCATGTGTATGTGACCATTAACATCCGCTAACCATGTGTATGTGACCGTTAACATCCGCTAACCATGTGTCTGTGACCGTTAACATCCGCTAACCATGTGTATGTGACCGTTAACATCCGCTAACCATGTGTATGTGACCGTTAACATCCGCTAACCGTGTGTATGTGAACAATAACATCCGCTAACCGTGTGTATGTGTCCATTAACATCCGCTAACCATGTGTATGTGACCATTAACATCCGCTAACCATGTGTATGTGACCATTAACATCCGCTAACCATGTGTATGTGACCATTAACATCTGCTAACCATGTGTATGTGACCATTAACTTCTGCTAACCGTGTGTATGTGACCATTAACATCCGCATGTGACCATTAACATCTGCTAACCTTGTGTATGTGACCATTAACATCTGCTAACCATGTGTATGTGACCATTAACATCTGCTAACCATGTGTATGTGACCAATAACATCTGCTAACCATGTGTATGTGACCATTAACATCTGCTAACACTGTTTAAGAGACCATTAACATCTGCTAACCATGTGTTGCTAACCATGTGTATGTGACCATTAACATCTGCTAACCATGTGTATGTGACCATTAACATCCGCTAACCATGTGTATGTGACCGTTAACATCCGCTAACCATGTGTCTGTGACCGTTAACATCCGCTAACCATGTGTATGTGACCGTTAACATCCGCTAACCATGTGTATGTGACCGTTAACATCCGCTAACCGTGTGTATGTGACCAATAACATCCGCTAACCGTGTGTATGTGTCCATTAACATCCGCTAACCATGTGTATGTGACCATTAACATCCGCTAACCATGTGTATGTGACCATTAACATCCGCTAACCATGTGTATGTGACCATTAACATCTGCTAACCATGTGTATGTGACCATTAACTTCTGCTAACCGTGTGTATGTGACCATTAACATCCGCATGTGACCATTAACATCTGCTAACCTTGTGTATGTGACCATTAACATCTGCTAACCATGTGTATGTGACCATTAACATCTCCTAACCATGTGTATGTGACCAATAACATCTGCTAACCATGTGTATGTGACCATTAACATCTGCTAACACTGTTTAAGAGACCATTAACATCCGCTAACCATGTGTATGTGACCATTAACATCTGCTAACCATGTGTATGTGACCATTATCATCTGCTAACCATGTGTATGTGACCACGAACATCTGCTAACACTGTTTAAGAGACCATTAACATCTGCTAACCATGTGTGTGACCACGAACATCTGCTAACACTGTTTAAGAGACCATTAACATCTGCTAACCATGTGTATGTGACCATTAACATCTGCTAACCATGTGTATGTGACCATTAACATCCGCTAACCATGTGTATGTGACCATTAACATCCGCTAACCATGTGTATGTGACCATTAACATCCGCTAACCATGTGTATGTGACCATTAACATCCGCTAACCATGTGTATGTGACCATTAACATCCGCTAACCATGTGTATGTGACCGTTAACATCCGCTAACCATGTGTATGTGACCATTAACATCCGCTAACCATGTGTATGTGACCGTTAACATCCGCTAACCATGTGCATGTGACCGTTAACATCCGCTAACCATGTGCATGTGACCGTTAACATCCGCTAACCATGTGTATGTGACCGTTAACATCCGCTAACCATGTGTATGTGACCGTTAACATCCGCTAACCGTGTGTATGTGACCGTTAACATCCGCTAACCATGTGTATGTGACCGTTAACATCCGCTAACCATGTGTATGTGACCGTTAACATCCGCTAACCGTGTGTATGTGACCGTTAACATCCGCTAACCATGTGTATGTGACCGTTAACATCCGCTAACCGTGTGTATGTGACCGTTAACATCCGCTAACCGTGTGTATGTGCCAATTAACATCCGCTAACCGTGTGTATGTGAACAATAACATCCGCTAACCATGTGTATGTGCCAATTAACATCCGCTAACCATGTGTATGTGACCATTAACATCCGCTAACCATGTGTATGTGACCGTTAACATCCGCTAACCATGTGTATGTGACCATTAACATCCGCTAACCATGTGTATGTGACCATTAACATCTGCTAACCATGTGTATGTGACCATTAACTTCTGCTAACCGTGTGTATGTGACCATTAACATCCGCATGTGACCATTAACATCTGCTAACCTTGTGTATGTGACCATTAACATCTGCTAACCATGTGTATGTGACCATTAACATCTGCTAACCATGTGTATGTGACCAATAACATCTGCTAACCATGTGTATGTGACCATTAACATCTGCTAACACTGTTTAAGAGACCATTAACATCTGCTAACCATGTGTATGTGACCATTAACATCTGCTAACCATGTGTATGTGACCATTATCATCTGCTAACCATGTGTATGTGACCACGAACATCTGCTAACACTGTTTAAGAGACCATTAACATCTGCTAACCATGTGTGTGACCACGAACATCTGCTAACACTGTTTAAGAGACCATTAACATCTGCTAACCATGTGTATGTGACCATTAACATCTGCTAACCATGTGTATGTGACCATTAACATCCGCTAACCATGTGTATGTGACCATTAACATCTGCTAACCATGTGTATGTGACCATTAACATCTGCTAACCATGTGTATGTGACCATTAACATCTGCTAACCATGTGTATGTGACCATTAACATCCACTAAACATGTGTATGTGACCATTAACATCCGCTAACCATGTGTATGTGACCATTAACATCCACTAACCATGTGTATGTGACCATTAACATCCGCTAACCATGTGTATGTGACCAGTAACATCTGCTAACCATGTGTATGTGACCATTAACATCCGCTAACCATGTGTATGTGACCAATAACATCTGCTAACCATGTGTATGTGACCATTAACATCCGCTAACCATGTGTATGTGACCATTAACATCCACTAACCATGTGTATGTGACCATTAACATCCGCTAACCATGTGTATGTGACCATTAACATCCGCTAACCATGTGTATGTAAACATTAACATCCGCTAACCATGTGTATGTGACCGTTAACATCCGCTAACCATGTGTATGTGACCGTTAACATCCGCTAACCATGTGTATGTGCCCGTTAACATCCGCTAACCATGTGCATGTGACCGTTAACATCCGCTAACCATGTGCATGTGACCGTTAACATCCGCTAACCATGTGCATGTGACCGTTAACATCCGCTAACCATGTGTCTGTGACCGTTAACATCCGCTAACCATGTGTATGTGACCGTTAACATCCGCTAACCATGTGTATGTGACCGTTAACATCCGCTAACCGTGTGTATGTGAACAATAACATCCGCTAACCGTGTGTATGTGTCCATTAACATCCGCTAACCATGTGTATGTGACCATTAACATCCGCTAACCATGTGTATGTGACCATTAACATCCGCTAACCATGTGTATGTGACCATTAACATCTGCTAACCATGTGTATGTGACCATTAACTTCTGCTAACCGTGTGTATGTGACCATTAACATCCGCATGTGACCATTAACATCTGCTAACCTTGTGTATGTGACCATTAACATCTGCTAACCATGTGTATGTGACCATTAACATCTGCTAACCATGTGTATGTGACCAATAACATCTGCTAACCATGTGTATGTGACCATTAACATCTGCTAACACTGTTTAAGAGACCATTAACATCTGCTAACCATGTGTATGTGACCATTAACATCTGCTAACCATGTGTATGTGACCATTATCATCTGCTAACCATGTGTATGTGACCACGAACATCTGCTAACACTGTTTAAGAGACCATTAACATCTGCTAACCATGTGTGTGACCACGAACATCTGCTAACACTGTTTAAGAGACCATTAACATCTGCTAACCATGTGTATGTGACCATTAACATCTGCTAACCATGTGTATGTGACCATTAACATCCGCTAACCATGTGTATGTGACCATTAACATCTGCTAACCATGTGTATGTGACCATTAACATCTGCTAACCATGTGTATGTGACCATTAACATCTGCTAACCATGTGTATGTGACCATTAACATCCACTAAACATGTGTATGTGACCATTAACATCCGCTAACCATGTGTATGTGACCATTAACATCCACTAACCATGTGTATGTGACCATTAACATCCGCTAACCATGTGTATGTGACCAGTAACATCTGCTAACCATGTGTATGTGACCATTAACATCCGCTAACCATGTGTATGTGACCAATAACATCTGCTAACCATGTGTATGTGACCATTAACATCCGCTAACCATGTGTATGTGACCATTAACATCCACTAACCATGTGTATGTGACCATTAACATCCGCTAACCATGTGTATGTGACCATTAACATCCGCTAACCATGTGTATGTAAACATTAACATCCGCTAACCATGTGTATGTGACCGTTAACATCCGCTAACCATGTGTATGTGACCGTTAACATCCGCTAACCATGTGTATGTGCCCGTTAACATCCGCTAACCATGTGCATGTGACCGTTAACATCCGCTAACCATGTGCATGTGACCGTTAACATCCGCTAACCATGTGCATGTGACCGTTAACATCCGCTAACCATGTGTCTGTGACCGTTAACATCCGCTAACCATGTGTATGTGACCGTTAACATCCGCTAACCATGTGTATGTGACCGTTAACATCCGCTAACCATGTGTATGTGACCGTTAACATCCGCTAACCGTGTGTATGTGAACAATAACATCCGCTAACCGTGTGTATGTGTCCATTAACATCCGCTAACCATGTGTATGTGACCATTAACATCCGCTAACCATGTGTATGTGACCATTAACATCCGCTAACCATGTGTATGTGACCATTAACATCCGCTAACCATGTGTATGTAAACATTAACATCCGCTAACCATGTGTATGTGACCGTTAACATCCGCTAACCATGTGTATGTGACCGTTAACATCCGCTAACCGTGTGTATGTGACCGTTAACATCCGCTAACCGTGTGTATGTGCCAATTAACATCCGCTAACCGTGTGTATGTGAACAATAACATCCGCTAACCATGTGTATGTGCCAATTAACATCCGCTAACCATGTGTATGTGACCATTAACATCCGCTAACCATGTGTATGTGACCGTTAACATCCGCTAACCATGTGTATGTGACCATTAACATCCGCTAACCATGTGTATGTGACCATTAACATCTGCTAACCATGTGTATGTGACCATTAACTTCTGCTAACCGTGTGTATGTGACCATTAACATCTGCTAACCTTGTGTATGTGACCATTAACATCTGCTAACCATGTGTATGTGACCATTAACATCTGCTAACCATGTGTATGTGACCAATAACATCTGCTAACCATGTGTATGTGACCATTAACATCTGCTAACACTGTTTAAGAGACCATTAACATCTGCTAACCATGTGTATGTGACCATTAACATCTGCTAACCATGTGTATGTGACCATTATCATCTGCTAACCATGTGTATGTGACCACGAACATCTGCTAACACTGTTTAAGAGACCATTAACATCTGCTAACCATGTGTGTGACCACGAACATCTGCTAACACTGTTTAAGAGACCATTAACATCTGCTAACCATGTGTATGTGACCATTAACATCTGCTAACCATGTGTATGTGACCATTAACATCCGCTAACCATGTGTATGTGACCATTAACATCTGCTAACCATGTGTATGTGACCATTAACATCTGCTAACCATGTGTATGTGACCATTAACATCTGCTAACCATGTGTATGTGACCATTAACATCCACTAAACATGTGTATGTGACCATTAACATCCGCTAACCATGTGTATGTGACCATTAACATCCACTAACCATGTGTATGTGACCATTAACATCCGCTAACCATGTGTATGTGACCAGTAACATCTGCTAACCATGTGTATGTGACCATTAACATCCGCTAACCATGTGTATGTGACCAATAACATCTGCTAACCATGTGTATGTGACCATTAACATCCGCTAACCATGTGTATGTGACCATTAACATCCACTAACCATGTGTATGTGACCATTAACATCCGCTAACCATGTGTATGTGACCATTAACATCCGCTAACCATGTGTATGTAAACATTAACATCCGCTAACCATGTGTATGTGACCGTTAACATCCGCTAACCATGTGTATGTGACCGTTAACATCCGCTAACCATGTGTATGTGCCCGTTAACATCCGCTAACCATGTGCATGTGACCGTTAACATCCGCTAACCATGTGCATGTGACCGTTAACATCCGCTAACCATGTGCATGTGACCGTTAACATCCGCTAACCATGTGTCTGTGACCGTTAACATCCGCTAACCATGTGTATGTGACCGTTAACATCCGCTAACCATGTGTATGTGACCGTTAACATCCGCTAACCGTGTGTATGTGAACAATAACATCCGCTAACCGTGTGTATGTGTCCATTAACATCCGCTAACCATGTGTATGTGACCATTAACATCCGCTAACCATGTGTATGTGACCATTAACATCCGCTAACCATGTGTATGTGACCATTAACATCTGCTAACCATGTGTATGTGACCATTAACTTCTGCTAACCGTGTGTATGTGACCATTAACATCCGCATGTGACCATTAACATCTGCTAACCTTGTGTATGTGACCATTAACATCTGCTAACCATGTGTATGTGACCATTAACATCTGCTAACCATGTGTATGTGACCAATAACATCTGCTAACCATGTGTATGTGACCATTAACATCTGCTAACACTGTTTAAGAGACCATTAACATCTGCTAACCATGTGTATGTGACCATTAACATCTGCTAACCATGTGTATGTGACCATTATCATCTGCTAACCATGTGTATGTGACCACGAACATCTGCTAACACTGTTTAAGAGACCATTAACATCTGCTAACCATGTGTGTGACCACGAACATCTGCTAACACTGTTTAAGAGACCATTAACATCTGCTAACCATGTGTATGTGACCATTAACATCTGCTAACCATGTGTATGTGACCATTAACATCCGCTAACCATGTGTATGTGACCATTAACATCTGCTAACCATGTGTATGTGACCATTAACATCTGCTAACCATGTGTATGTGACCATTAACATCTGCTAACCATGTGTATGTGACCATTAACATCCACTAAACATGTGTATGTGACCATTAACATCCGCTAACCATGTGTATGTGACCATTAACATCCACTAACCATGTGTATGTGACCATTAACATCCGCTAACCATGTGTATGTGACCAGTAACATCTGCTAACCATGTGTATGTGACCATTAACATCCGCTAACCATGTGTATGTGACCAATAACATCTGCTAACCATGTGTATGTGACCATTAACATCCGCTAACCATGTGTATGTGACCATTAACATCCACTAACCATGTGTATGTGACCATTAACATCCGCTAACCATGTGTATGTGACCATTAACATCCGCTAACCATGTGTATGTAAACATTAACATCCGCTAACCATGTGTATGTGACCGTTAACATCCGCTAACCATGTGTATGTGACCGTTAACATCCGCTAACCATGTGTATGTGCCCGTTAACATCCGCTAACCATGTGCATGTGACCGTTAACATCCGCTAACCATGTGCATGTGACCGTTAACATCCGCTAACCATGTGCATGTGACCGTTAACATCCGCTAACCATGTGTCTGTGACCGTTAACATCCGCTAACCATGTGTATGTGACCGTTAACATCCGCTAACCATGTGTATGTGACCGTTAACATCCGCTAACCATGTGTATGTGACCGTTAACATCCGCTAACCGTGTGTATGTGAACAATAACATCCGCTAACCGTGTGTATGTGTCCATTAACATCCGCTAACCATGTGTATGTGACCATTAACATCCGCTAACCATGTGTATGTGACCATTAACATCCGCTAACCATGTGTATGTGACCATTAACATCCGCTAACCATGTGTATGTAAACATTAACATCCGCTAACCATGTGTATGTGACCGTTAACATCCGCTAACCATGTGCATGTGACCGTTAACATCCGCTAACCATGTGCATGTGACCGTTAACATCCGCTAACCATGTGTATGTGACCGTTAACATCCACTAACCATGTGTATGTGACCGTTAACATCCGCTAACCATGTGTATGTGACCGTTAACATCCGCTAATCATGTGTATGTGACCATTAACATCCGCTAACCATGTGTATGTGACCGTTAACATCCGCTAACCATGTGTATGTGACCGTTAACATCCGCTAACCATGTGTATGTGACCGTTAACATCCGCTAACCATGTGTATGTGACCATTAACATCTGCTAAACATGTGTATGTGACCATTAACATCTGCTAACATGTACATGTGACCAATAACATCTGCTAACCATGTGCATGTGACCGTTAACATCCGCTAACCATGTGCATGTGACCGTTAACATCCGCTAACCATGTGTATGTGACCGTTAACATCCACTAACCATGTGTATGTGACCGTTAACATCCGCTAACCATGTGTATGTGACCGTTAACATCCGCTAATCATGTGTATGTGACCGTTAACATCCGCTAACCATGTGTATGTGACCGTTAACATCCGCTAACCATGTGTATGTGACCGTTAACATCCGCTAACCATGTGTATGTGACCGTTAACATCCGCTAACCATGTGTATGTGACCGTTAACATCTGCTAAACATGTGTATGTGACCATTAACATCTGCTAACATGTACATGTGACCAATAACATCTGCTAACCATGTGTATGTGACCATTAACATCTGCTAACCGTGTGTATGTGACCATTAACATCCGCATGTGACCGTTAACATCCGCTAACCATGTGTATGTGACCGTTAACATCCGCTAACCATGTGTATGTGACCGTTAACATCCGCTAACCATGTGTATGTGACCGTTAACATCCGCTAACCATGTGTATGTGAACAATAACATCCGCTAACCGTGTGTATGTGACCAATAACATCCGCTAACCATGTGTATGTGACCATTAACATCCGCTAACCATGTGTATGTGACCATTAACATCCACTAACCATGTGTATGTGACCATTAACTTCCGCTAACCATGTGTATGTGACCATTAACATCCCCTAACCATGTGTATGTGACCATTAACATCCGCTAACCATGTGTATGTGACCATTAACATCCGCTAACCATGTGTATGTGACCATTAACATCCGCTAACCATGTGTATGTGACCGTTAACATCTGCTAACCTTGTGTATGTGACCATTAACATCTGCTAACCATGTGTATGTGACCATTAACATCCGCATGTGACCATTAACATCTGCTAACCTTGTGTATGTGACCATTAACATCTAACCATGTGTATGTGACCAATAACATCTGCTAACCATGTGTATGTGATCATTAACATCTGCTAACCATGTGTATGTGACCATTAACATCTGCTAACCATGTGTATGTGATCATTAACATCTGCTAACCATGTGTATGTGATCATTATCATCTGCTAACCATGTGACCAATAACATCCGCTAACACTGTGTATGTGACCAATAACATCCGCTAACCGTGTGTATGTGACCATTAACATCCGCTAACCATGTGTATGTGACCATTAACATCCGCTAACCATGTGTATGTGACCATTAACATCCGCTAACCATGTGTATGTGACCATTAACATCCGCTAACCATGTGTATGTGACCATTAACATCCGCTAACCATGTGTATGTGACCGTTAACATCCGCTAACAATGTGTATGTGACCGTTAACATCCGCTAACCATGTGTATGTGACCATTAACATCCGCTAACCATGTGTATGTAAACATTAACATCCGCTAACCATGTGCATGTGACCGTTAACATCCGCTAACCATGTGTATGTGACCGTTAACATCCGCTAACCATGTGTATGTGACCGTTAACATCCGCTAACCATGTGTATGTGACCGTTAACATCCGCTAACCATGTGTATGTGACCGTTAACATCCGCTAACCATGTGTCTGTGACCGTTAACATCCGCTAACCATGTGTATGTGACCGTTAACATCCGCTAACCATGTGTATGTGACCGTTAACATCCGCTAACCATGTGTATGTGACCGTTAACATCCGCTAACCGTGTGTATGTGAACAATAACATCCGCTAACCGTGTGTATGTGACCATTAACATCCGCTAACCATGTGTATGTGACCATTAACATCCGCTAACCATGTGTATGTGACCGTTAACATCCGCTAACCATGTGTATGTGACCATTAACATCCGCTAACCATGTGTATGTAAACATTAACATCCGCTAACCATGTGTATGTGACCGTTAACATCCGCTAACCATGTGCATGTGACCGTTAACATCCGCTAACCATGTGCATGTGACCGTTAACATCCGCTAACCATGTGTATGTGACCGTTAACATCCACTAACCATGTGTATGTGACCGTTAACATCCGCTAACCATGTGTATGTGACCGTTAACATCCGCTAATCATGTGTATGTGACCATTAACATCCGCTAACCATGTGTATGTGACCGTTAACATCCGCTAACCATGTGTATGTGACCGTTAACATCCGCTAACCATGTGCATGTGACCGTTAACATCCGCTAACCATGTGTATGTGACCATTAACATCTGCTAAACATGTGTATGTGACCATTAACATCTGCTAACATGTACATGTGACCAATAACATCTGCTAACCATGTGCATGTGACCGTTAACATCCGCTAACCATGTGCATGTGACCGTTAACATCCGCTAACCATGTGTATGTGACCGTTAACATCCACTAACCATGTGTATGTGACCGTTAACATCCGCTAACCATGTGTATGTGACCGTTAACATCCGCTAATCATGTGTATGTGACCATTAACATCCGCTAACCATGTGTATGTGACCGTTAACATCCGCTAACCATGTGTATGTGACCGTTAACATCCGCTAACCATGTGCATGTGACCGTTAACATCCGCTAACCATGTGTATGTGACCATTAACATCTGCTAAACATGTGTATGTGACCATTAACATCTGCTAACATGTACATGTGACCAATAACATCTGCTAACCATGTGTATGTGACCATTAACATCTGCTAACCGTGTGTATGTGACCATTAACATCCGCATGTGACCGTTAACATCCGCTAACCATGTGTATGTGACCGTTAACATCCGCTAACCATGTGTATGTGACCGTTAACATCCGCTAACCATGTGTATGTGACCGTTAACATCCGCTAACCATGTGTATGTGAACAATAACATCCGCTAACCGTGTGTATGTGACCAATAACATCCGCTAACCATGTGTATGTGACCATTAACATCCGCTAACCATGTGTATGTGACCATTAACATCCACTAACCATGTGTATGTGACCATTAACTTCCGCTAACCATGTGTATGTGACCATTAACATCCCCTAACCATGTGTATGTGACCATTAACATCCGCTAACCATGTGTATGTGCCAATTAACATCCGCTAACCATGTGTATGTGACCATTAACATCCGCTAACCATGTGTATGTGACCGTTAACATCCGCTAACCATGTGTATGTGACCATTAACATCCGCTAACCATGTGTATGTGACCATTAACATCCGCTAACCATGTGTATGTGACCATTAACATCTGCTAACCATGTGTATGTGACCATTAACTTCTGCTAACCGTGTGTATGTGACCATTAACATCCGCATGTGACCATTAACATCTGCTAACCTTGTGTATGTGACCATTAACATCTGCTAACCATGTGTATGTGACCATTAACATCCGCATGTGACCATTAACATCTGCTAACCTTGTGTATGTGACTATTAACATCTAACCATGTGTATGTGACCAATAACATCTGCTAACCATGTGTATGTGATCATTAACATCTGCTAACCATGTGTATGTGACCATTAACATCTGCTAACCATGTGTATGTGATCATTAACATCTGCTAACCATGTGTATGTGATCATTATCATCTGCTAACCATGTGACCAATAACATCCGCTAACACTGTGTATGTGACCAATAACATCCGCTAACCGTGTGTATGTGACCATTAACATCCGCTAACCATGTGTATGTGACCATTAACATCCGCTAACCATGTGTATGTGACCATTAACATCCGCTAACCATGTGTATGTGACCATTAACATCCGCTAACCATGTGTATGTGACCATTAACATCCGCTAACCATGTGTATGTGACCGTTAACATCCGCTAACAATGTGTATGTGACCATTAACATCCGCTAACCATGTGTATGTGACCATTAACATCCGCTAACCATGTGTATGTAAACATTAACATCCGCTAACCATGTGCATGTGACCGTTAACATCCGCTAACCATGTGCATGTGACCGTTAACATCCGCTAACCATGTGCATGTGACCGTTAACATCCGCTAACCATGTGTATGTGACCGTTAACATCCGCTAACCATGTGTATGTGACCGTTAACATCCGCTAACCGTGTGTATGTGACCGTTAACATCCGCTAACCATGTGTATGTGACCGTTAACATCCGCTAACCATGTGTATGTGACCGTTAACATCCGCTAACCGTGTGTATGTGACCGTTAACATCCGCTAACCGTGTGTATGTGACCGTTAACATCCGCTAACCGTGTGTATGTGCCAATTAACATCCGCTAACCGTGTGTATGTGAACAATAACATCCGCTAACCATGTGTATGTGACCGTTAACATCCGCTAACCGTGTGTATGTGACCGTTAACATCCGCTAACCATGTGTATGTGACCGTTAACATCCGCTAACCATGTGTATGTGACCGTTAACATCCGCTAACCGTGTGTATGTGACCGTTAACATCCGCTAACCGTGTGTATGTGACCGTTAACATCCGCTAACCGTGTGTATGTGCCAATTAACATCCGCTAACCGTGTGTATGTGAACAATAACATCCGCTAACCATGTGTATGTGCCAATTAACATCCGCTAACCATGTGTATGTGACCATTAACATCCGCTAACCATGTGTATGTGACCGTTAACATCCGCTAACCATGTGTATGTGACCATTAACATCCGCTAACCATGTGTATGTGACCATTAACATCTGCTAACCATGTGTATGTGACCATTAACTTCTGCTAACCGTGTGTATGTGACCATTAACATCCGCATGTGACCATTAACATCTGCTAACCTTGTGTATGTGACCATTAACATCTGCTAACCATGTGTATGTGACCATTAACATCTGCTAACCATGTGTATGTGACCAATAACATCTGCTAACCATGTGTATGTGACCATTAACATCTGCTAACACTGTTTAAGAGACCATTAACATCTGCTAACCATGTGTATGTGACCATTAACATCTGCTAACCATGTGTATGTGACCATTATCATCTGCTAACCATGTGTATGTGACCACGAACATCTGCTAACACTGTTTAAGAGACCATTAACATCTGCTAACCATGTGTGTGACCACGAACATCTGCTAACACTGTTTAAGAGACCATTAACATCTGCTAACCATGTGTATGTGACCATTAACATCTGCTAACCATGTGTATGTGACCATTAACATCCGCTAACCATGTGTATGTGACCATTAACATCTGCTAACCATGTGTATGTGACCATTAACATCTGCTAACCATGTGTATGTGACCATTAACATCTGCTAACCATGTGTATGTGACCATTAACATCCACTAAACATGTGTATGTGACCATTAACATCCGCTAACCATGTGTATGTGACCATTAACATCCACTAACCATGTGTATGTGACCATTAACATCCGCTAACCATGTGTATGTGACCAGTAACATCTGCTAACCATGTGTATGTGACCATTAACATCCGCTAACCATGTGTATGTGACCAATAACATCTGCTAACCATGTGTATGTGACCATTAACATCCGCTAACCATGTGTATGTGACCATTAACATCCACTAACCATGTGTATGTGACCATTAACATCCGCTAACCATGTGTATGTGACCATTAACATCCGCTAACCATGTGTATGTAAACATTAACATCCGCTAACCATGTGTATGTGACCGTTAACATCCGCTAACCATGTGTATGTGACCGTTAACATCCGCTAACCATGTGTATGTGCCCGTTAACATCCGCTAACCATGTGCATGTGACCGTTAACATCCGCTAACCATGTGCATGTGACCGTTAACATCCGCTAACCATGTGCATGTGACCGTTAACATCCGCTAACCATGTGTCTGTGACCGTTAACATCCGCTAACCATGTGTATGTGACCGTTAACATCCGCTAACCATGTGTATGTGACCGTTAACATCCGCTAACCGTGTGTATGTGAACAATAACATCCGCTAACCGTGTGTATGTGTCCATTAACATCCGCTAACCATGTGTATGTGACCATTAACATCCGCTAACCATGTGTATGTGACCATTAACATCCGCTAACCATGTGTATGTGACCATTAACATCTGCTAACCATGTGTATGTGACCATTAACTTCTGCTAACCGTGTGTATGTGACCATTAACATCCGCATGTGACCATTAACATCTGCTAACCTTGTGTATGTGACCATTAACATCTGCTAACCATGTGTATGTGACCATTAACATCTGCTAACCATGTGTATGTGACCAATAACATCTGCTAACCATGTGTATGTGACCATTAACATCTGCTAACACTGTTTAAGAGACCATTAACATCTGCTAACCATGTGTATGTGACCATTAACATCTGCTAACCATGTGTATGTGACCATTATCATCTGCTAACCATGTGTATGTGACCACGAACATCTGCTAACACTGTTTAAGAGACCATTAACATAACATCTGCTAACCATGTGTATGTGACCATTAACATCTGCTAACCATGTGTATGTGACCATTAACATCCGCTAACCATGTGTATGTGACCATTAACATCTGCTAACCATGTGTATGTGACCATTAACATCTGCTAACCATGTGTATGTGACCATTAACATCTGCTAACCATGTGTATGTGACCATTAACATCCACTAAACATGTGTATGTGACCATTAACATCCGCTAACCATGTGTATGTGACCATTAACATCCACTAACCATGTGTATGTGACCATTAACATCCGCTAACCATGTGTATGTGACCAGTAACATCTGCTAACCATGTGTATGTGACCATTAACATCCGCTAACCATGTGTATGTGACCAATAACATCTGCTAACCATGTGTATGTGACCATTAACATCCGCTAACCATGTGTATGTGACCATTAACATCCACTAACCATGTGTATGTGACCATTAACATCCGCTAACCATGTGTATGTAACCATTAACATCCGCTAACCATGTGTATGTAAACATTAACATCCGCTAACCATGTGTATGTGACCGTTAACATCCGCTAACCATGTGTATGTGACCGTTAACATCCGCTAACCATGTGTATGTGCCCGTTAACATCCGCTAACCATGTGTATGTGACCGTTAACATCCGCTAACCATGTGTATGTGACCGTTAACATCCGCTAACCATGTGCATGTGACCGTTAACATCCGCTAACCATGTGTCTGTGACCGTTAACATCCGCTAACCATGTGTATGTGACCGTTAACATCCGCTAACCATGTGTATGTGACCGTTAACATCCGCTAACCATGTGTATGTGACCGTTAACATCCGCTAACCGTGTGTATGTGAACAATAACATCCGCTAACCGTGTGTATGTGTCCATTAACATCCGCTAACCATGTGTATGTGACCATTAACATCCGCTAACCATGTGTATGTGACCATTAACATCCGCTAACCATGTGTATGTGACCATTAACATCCGCTAACCATGTGTATGTAAACATTAACATCCGCTAACCATGTGTATGTGACCGTTAACATCCGCTAACCATGTGCATGTGACCGTTAACATCCGCTAACCATGTGCATGTGACCGTTAACATCCGCTAACCATGTGTATGTGACCGTTAACATCCACTAACCATGTGTATGTGACCGTTAACATCCGCTAACCATGTGTATGTGACCGTTAACATCCGCTAATCATGTGTATGTGACCATTAACATCCGCTAACCATGTGTATGTGACCGTTAACATCCGCTAACCATGTGTATGTGACCGTTAACATCCGCTAACCATGTGCATGTGACCGTTAACATCCGCTAACCATGTGTATGTGACCATTAACATCTGCTAAACATGTGTATGTGACCATTAACATCTGCTAACATGTACATGTGACCAATAACATCTGCTAACCATGTGCATGTGACCGTTAACATCCGCTAACCATGTGCATGTGACCGTTAACATCCGCTAACCATGTGTATGTGACCGTTAACATCCACTAACCATGTGTATGTGACCGTTAACATCCGCTAACCATGTGTATGTGACCGTTAACATCCGCTAATCATGTGTATGTGACCATTAACATCCGCTAACCATGTGTATGTGACCGTTAACATCCGCTAACCATGTGTATGTGACCGTTAACATCCGCTAACCATGTGCATGTGACCGTTAACATCCGCTAACCATGTGTATGTGACCATTAACATCTGCTAAACATGTGTATGTGACCATTAACATCTGCTAACATGTACATGTGACCATTAACATCCGCTAACCATGTGTATGTAAACATTAACATCCGCTAACCATGTGTATGTGACCGTTAACATCCGCTAACCATGTGTATGTGACCGTTAACATCCGCTAACCATGTGTATGTGCCCGTTAACATCCGCTAACCATGTGCATGTGACCGTTAACATCCGCTAACCATGTGCATGTGACCGTTAACATCCGCTAACCATGTGCATGTGACCGTTAACATCCGCTAACCATGTGTCTGTGACCGTTAACATCCGCTAACCATGTGTATGTGACCGTTAACATCCGCTAACCATGTGTATGTGACCGTTAACATCCGCTAACCGTGTGTATGTGAACAATAACATCCGCTAACCGTGTGTATGTGTCCATTAACATCCGCTAACCATGTGTATGTGACCATTAACATCCGCTAACCATGTGTATGTGACCATTAACATCCGCTAACCATGTGTATGTGACCGTTAACATCCGCTAACCATGTGTATGTGACCGTTAACATCCGCTAACCATGTGTATGTGCCCGTTAACATCCGCTAACCATGTGCATGTGACCGTTAACATCCGCTAACCATGTGCATGTGACCGTTAACATCCGCTAACCATGTGCATGTGACCGTTAACATCCGCTAACCATGTGTCTGTGACCGTTAACATCCGCTAACCATGTGTATGTGACCGTTAACATCCGCTAACCATGTGTATGTGACCGTTAACATCCGCTAACCGTGTGTATGTGAACAATAACATCCGCTAACCGTGTGTATGTGTCCATTAACATCCGCTAACCATGTGTATGTGACCATTAACATCCGCTAACCATGTGTATGTGACCATTAACATCCGCTAACCATGTGTATGTGACCATTAACATCTGCTAACCATGTGTATGTGACCATTAACTTCTGCTAACCGTGTGTATGTGACCATTAACATCCGCATGTGACCATTAACATCTGCTAACCTTGTGTATGTGACCATTAACATCTGCTAACCATGTGTATGTGACCATTAACATCTGCTAACCATGTGTATGTGACCAATAACATCTGCTAACCATGTGTATGTGACCATTAACATCTGCTAACACTGTTTAAGAGACCATTAACATCTGCTAACCATGTGTATGTGACCATTAACATCTGCTAACCATGTGTATGTGACCATTATCATCTGCTAACCATGTGTATGTGACCACGAACATCTGCTAACACTGTTTAAGAGACCATTAACATCTGCTAACCATGTGTGTGACCACGAACATCTGCTAACACTGTTTAAGAGACCATTAACATCTGCTAACCATGTGTATGTGACCATTAACATCTGCTAACCATGTGTATGTGACCATTAACATCCGCTAACCATGTGTATGTGACCATTAACATCTGCTAACCATGTGTATGTGACCATTAACATCTGCTAACCATGTGTATGTGACCATTAACATCTGCTAACCATGTGTATGTGACCATTAACATCCACTAAACATGTGTATGTGACCATTAACATCCGCTAACCATGTGTATGTGACCATTAACATCCACTAACCATGTGTATGTGACCATTAACATCCGCTAACCATGTGTATGTGACCAGTAACATCTGCTAACCATGTGTATGTGACCATTAACATCCGCTAACCATGTGTATGTGACCAATAACATCTGCTAACCATGTGTATGTGACCATTAACATCCGCTAACCATGTGTATGTGACCATTAACATCCACTAACCATGTGTATGTGACCATTAACATCCGCTAACCATGTGTATGTAACCATTAACATCCGCTAACCATGTGTATGTAAACATTAACATCCGCTAACCATGTGTATGTGACCGTTAACATCCGCTAACCATGTGTATGTGACCGTTAACATCCGCTAACCATGTGTATGTGACCGTTAACATCCGCTAACCATGTGTATGTGACCGTTAACATCCGCTAACCATGTGTATGTGACCGTTAACATCCGCTAACCATGTGTATGTGACCGTTAACATCCGCTAACCATGTGTATGTGAACGTTAACATCCGCTAACCATGTGTATGTGACCGTTAACATCCGCTAACCATGTGTATGTGACCGTTAACATCCGCTAACCATGTGTATGTGACCGTTAACATCCGCTAACCGTGTGTATGTGAACAATAACATCCGCTAACCGTGTGTATGTGTCCATTAACATCCGCTAACCATGTGTATGTGACCATTAACATCCGCTAACCATGTGTATGTGACCATTAACATCCGCTAACCATGTGTATGTGACCATTAACATCCGCTAACCATGTGTATGTAAACATTAACATCCGCTAACCATGTGTATGTGACCGTTAACATCCGCTAACCATGTGCATGTGACCGTTAACATCCGCTAACCATGTGTATGTGACCGTTAACATCCGCTAACCATGTGTATGTGACCGTTAACATCCGCTAACCATGTGTATGTGACCGTTAACATCCGCTAACCATGTGTATGTGACCGTTAACATCCGCTAACCATGTGTATGTGACCATTAACATCCGCTAACCATGAGTATGTGACCGTTAACATCCGCTAACCATGTGTATGTGACCGTTAACATCCGCTAACCATGTGCATGTGACCGTTAACATCCGCTAACCATGTGTATGTGACCATTAACATCTGCTAAACATGTGTATGTGACCATTAACATCTGCTAACATGTACATGTGACCAATAACATCTGCTAACCATGTGCATGTGACCGTTAACATCCGCTAACCATGTGCATGTGACCGTTAACATCCGCTAACCATGTGTATGTGACCGTTAACATCCACTAACCATGTGTATGTGACCGTTAACATCCGCTAACCATGTGTATGTGACCGTTAACATCCGCTAATCATGTGTATGTGACCATTAACATCCGCTAACCATGTGTATGTGACCGTTAACATCCGCTAACCATGTGTATGTGACCGTTAACATCCGCTAACCATGTGCATGTGACCGTTAACATCCGCTAACCATGTGTATGTGACCATTAACATCTGCTAAACATGTGTATGTGACCATTAACATCTGCTAACATGTACATGTGACCAATAACATCTGCTAACCATGTGTATGTGACCATTAACATCTGCTAACCGTGTGTATGTGACCATTAACATCCGCATGTGACCGTTAACATCCGCTAACCATGTGTATGTGACCGTTAACATCCGCTAACCATGTGTATGTGACCGTTAACATCCGCTAACCATGTGTATGTGACCGTTAACATCCGCTAACCATGTGTATGTGAACAATAACATCCGCTAACCGTGTGTATGTGACCAATAACATCCGCTAACCATGTGTATGTGACCATTAACATCCGCTAACCATGTGTATGTGACCATTAACATCCACTAACCATGTGTATGTGACCATTAACTTCCGCTAACCATGTGTATGTGACCATTAACATCCCCTAACCATGTGTATGTGACCATTAACATCCGCTAACCATGTGTATGTGCCAATTAACATCCGCTAACCATGTGTATGTGACCATTAACATCCGCTAACCATGTGTATGTGACCGTTAACATCCGCTAACCATGTGTATGTGACCATTAACATCCGCTAACCATGTGTATGTGACCATTAACATCCGCTAACCATGTGTATGTGACCATTAACATCTGCTAACCATGTGTATGTGACCATTAACTTCTGCTAACCGTGTGTATGTGACCATTAACATCCGCATGTGACCATTAACATCTGCTAACCTTGTGTATGTGACCATTAACATCTGCTAACCATGTGTATGTGACCATTAACATCCGCATGTGACCATTAACATCTGCTAACCTTGTGTATGTGACCATTAACATCTAACCATGTGTATGTGACCAATAACATCTGCTAACCATGTGTATGTGATCATTAACATCTGCTAACCATGTGTATGTGACCATTAACATCTGCTAACCATGTGTATGTGATCATTAACATCTGCTAACCATGTGTATGTGATCATTATCATCTGCTAACCATGTGACCAATAACATCCGCTAACACTGTGTATGTGACCAATAACATCCGCTAACCGTGTGTATGTGACCATTAACATCCGCTAACCATGTGTATGTGACCATTAACATCCGCTAACCATGTGTATGTGACCATTAACATCCGCTAACCATGTGTATGTGACCATTAACATCCGCTAACCATGTGTATGTGACCATTAACATCCGCTAACCATGTGTATGTGACCGTTAACATCCGCTAACAATGTGTATGTGACCGTTAACATTCCCTAACCATGTGCATGTGACCGTTAACATCCGCTAACCATGTGCATGTGACCGTTAACATCCGCTAACCATGTGCATGTGACCGTTAACATCCGCTAACCATGTGTATGTGACCGTTAACATCCGCTAACCATGTGTATGTGACCGTTAACATCCGCTAACCATGTGCATGTGACCGTTAACATCCGCTAACCATGTGCATGTGACCGTTAACATCCGCTAACCGTTAACATCCACTAACCATGTGTATGTGACCGTTAACATCCGCTAACCATGTGTATGTGACCGTTAACATCCGCTAACCATGTGTATGTGACCATTAACATCCGCTAACCATGTGTATGTGACCGTTAACATCCGCTAACCATGTGTATGTGACCGGTAACATCCGCAAACCATGTGTATGTGACCGTTAACATCCGCTAACCATGTGTATGTGACCATTAACATCCGCTAACCATGTGCATGTGACCGTTAACATCCGCTAACCATGTGTATGTGACCATTAACATCTGCTAACCATGTGTATGTGACCATTAACATCTGCTAACATGTACATGTGACCAATAACATCTGCTAACCATGTGTATGTGACCATTAACATCTGCTAACCGTGTGTATGTGACCATTAACATCCGCATGTGACCGTTAACATCCGCTAACCATGTGTATGTGACCATTAACATCCGCTAACCATGTGTATGTGACCATTAACATCCGCTAACCATGTGTATGTGACCATTAACATCCGCTAACCATGTGTATGTGACCATTAACATCCGCTAACCATGTGTATGTGACCATTAACATCCGCTAACCATGTGTATGTGACCATTAACATCCGCTAACCATGTGTATGTGACCATTAACATCCGCTAACCATGTGTATGTGACCATTAACATCCGCTAACCATGTGTATGTGACCATTAACATCCGCTAACCATGTGTATGTGACCATTAACATCCGCTAACCATGTGCATGTGACCGTTAACATCCGCTAACCATGTGTATGTGACCGTTAACATCCGCTAACCATGTGTATGTGACCGTTAACATCCGCTAACCATGTGTATGTGACCGTTAACATCCGCTAACCATGTGTATGTGACCGTTAACATCCGCTAACCATGTGTATGTGACCGTTAACATCCGCTAACCGTGTGTATGTGAACAATAACATCCGCTAACCATGTGTATGTGCCAATTAACATCCGCTAACCATGTGTATGTGACCATTAACATCCGCTAACCATGTGTATGTGACCGTTAACATCCGCTAACCATGTGTATGTGACCATTAACATCCGCTAACCATGTGTATGTGACCATTAACATCTGCTAACCATGTGTATGTGACCATTAACATCCGCTAACCATGTGTATGTGACCGTTAACATCCGCTAACCATGTGTATGTGACCGTTAACATCCGCTAACCATGTGTATGTGACCATTATCATCTGCTAACCATGTGTATGTGACCACGAACATCTGCTAACACTGTTTAAGAGACCATTAACATCTGCTAACCATGTGTATGTGACCATTAACATCTGCTAACCATGTGTATGTGACCATTAACATCTGCTAACCATGTGTATGTGACCATTAACATCCGCTAACCATGTGTATGTGACCATTAACATCTGCTAACCATGTGTATGTGACCATTAACATCTGCTAACCATGTGTATGTGACCATTAACATCTGCTAACCATGTGTATGTGACCATTAACATCTGCTAACCATGTGTATGTGACCATTAACATCCGCTAACCATGTGTATGTGACCATTAACATCCACTAACCATGTGTATGTGACCAATAACATCTGCTAACCGTGTGTATGTGACCATTAACATCCGCATGTGACCATTAACATCTGCTAACCATGTGTATGTGACCATTAACATCTGCTAACCATGTGTATGTGACCATTAACATCCGCTAACCATGTGTATGTGACCATTAACATCCACTAACCATGTGTATGTGACCATTAACATCCGCTAACCATGTGTATGTAAACATTAACATCCGCTAACCATGTGTATGTGACCGTTAACATCCGCTAACCATGTGTATGTGACCGTTAACATCCGCTAACCATGTGTATGTGACCGTTAACATCCGCTAACCATGTGTATGTGACCATTAACATCCGCTAACCATGTGTATGTGACCATTAACATCCGCTAACCATGTGTATGTGACCATTAACATCCGCTAACCATGTGTATGTGACCATTAACATCCGCTAACCATGTGTATGTGACCATTAACATCCGCTAACCATGTGTATGTAAACATTAACATCCGTTAACCATGTGTATGTGACCGTTAACATCCGCTAACCATGTGCATGTGACCGTTAACATCCGCTAACCATGTGCATGTGACCGTTAACATCCGCTAACCATGTGTATGTGACCGTTAACATCCACTAACCATGTGTATGTGACCGTTAACATCCGCTAACCATGTGTATGTGACCGTTAACATCCGCTAATCATGTGTATGTGACCATTAACATCCGCTAACCATGTGTATGTGACCGTTAACATCCGCTAACCATGTGTATGTGACCGTTAACATCCGCTAACCATGTGTATGTGACCGTTAACATCCGCTAACCATGTGTATGTGACCGTTAACATCCGCTAACCATGTGTATGTGACCGTTAACATCCGCTAACCATGTGTATGTGACCGTTAACATCCGCTAACCATGTGTATGTGACCGTTAACATCCGCTAACCATGTGCATGTGACCGTTAACATCCGCTAACCATGTGTATGTGACCATTAACATCTGCTAACCATGTGTATGTGACCATTAACATCTGCTAACATGTACATGTGACCAATAACATCTGCTAACCATGTGTATGTGACCATTAACATCTGCTAACCGTGTGTATGTGACCATTAACATCCGCATGTGACCATTAACATCCGCTAACCTTGTGTATGTGACCATTAACATCCGCTAACCATGTGTATGTGACCATTAACATCCGCTAACCATGTGTATGTGACCATTAACATCCGCTAACCATGTGTATGTGACCATTAACATCCGCTAACCATGTGTATGTGACCATTAACATCCGCTAACCATGTGTATGTGACCATTAACATCCGCTAACCATGTGTATGTGACCATTAACATCTGCTAACCATGTGTATGTGACCATTAACATCCACTAAACATGTGTATGTGACCATTAACATCCGCTAACCATGTGTATGTGACCATTAACATCCACTAACCATGTGTATGTGACCATTAACATCCGCTAACCATGTGTATGTGACCAGTAACATCTGCTAACCATGTGTATGCGACCATTAACATCCACTAACCATGTGTATGTGACCAATAACATCTGCTAACCATGTGTATGTGACCATTAACATCCGCTAACCATGTGTATGTGACCATTAACATCCACTAACCATGTGTATGTGACCATTAACATCCGCTAACCATGTGTATGTAAACATTAACATCCGCTAACCATGTGTATGTGACCGTTAACATCCGCTAACCATGTGTATGTGACCGTTAACATCCGCTAACCATGTGTATGTGCCCGTTAACATCCGCTAACCATGTGCATGTGACCGTTAACATCCGCTAACCATGTGCATGTGACCGTTAACATCCGCTAACCATGTGCATGTGACCGTTAACATCCGCTAACCATGTGTCTGTGACCGTTAACATCCGCTAACCATGTGTATGTGACCGTTAACATCCGCTAACCATGTGTATGTGACCGTTAACATCCGCTAACCGTGTGTATGTGAACAATAACATCCGCTAACCGTGTGTATGTGTCCATTAACATCCGCTAACCATGTGTATGTGACCATTAACATCCGCTAACCATGTGTATGTGACCATTAACATCCGCTAACCATGTGTATGTGACCATTAACATCCGCTAACCATGTGTATGTAAACATTAACATCCGCTAACCATGTGTATGTGACCGTTAACATCCGCTAACCATGTGCATGTGACCGTTAACATCCGCTAACCATGTGCATGTGACCGTTAACATCCGCTAACCATGTGTATGTGACCGTTAACATCCACTAACCATGTGTATGTGACCGTTAACATCCGCTAACCATGTGTATGTGACCGTTAACATCCGCTAATCATGTGTATGTGACCATTAACATCCGCTAACCATGTGTATGTGACCGTTAACATCCGCTAACCATGTGTATGTGACCGTTAACATCCGCAAACCATGTGTATGTGACCGTTAACATCCGCAAACCATGTGTATGTGACCGTTAACATCCGCTAACCATGTGTATGTGACCGTTAACATCCGCTAACCATGTGTATGTGACCGTTAACATCCGCTAACCATGTGTATGTGACCGTTAACATCCGCTAACCATGTGCATGTGACCGTTAACATCCGCTAACCATGTGTATGTGACCATTAACATCTGCTAACCATGTGTATGTGACCATTAACATCTGCTAACATGTACATGTGACCAATAACATCTGCTAACCATGTGTATGTGACCATTAACATCTGCTAACCGTGTGTATGTGACCATTAACATCCGCATGTGACCGTTAACATCCGCTAACCATGTGTATGTGACCATTAACATCCGCTAACCATGTGTATGTGACCATTAACATCCGCTAACCATGTGTATGTGACCATTAACATCCGCTAACCATGTGTATGTGACCATTAACATCCGCTAACCATGTGTATGTGACCATTAACATCCGCTAACCATGTGTATGTGACCATTAACATCCGCTAACCATGTGTATGTGACCATTAACATCTGCTAACCATGTGTATGTGACCATTAACATCCACTAAACATGTGTATGTGACCATTAACATCCGCTAACCATGTGTATGTGACCATTAACATCCACTAACCATGTGTATGTGACCATTAACATCCGCTAACCATGTGTATGTGACCAGTAACATCTGCTAACCATGTGTATGTGACCATTAACATCCGCTAACCATGTGTATGTGACCAATAACATCTGCTAACCATGTGTATGTGACCATTAACATCCGCTAACCATGTGTATGTGACCATTAACATCCACTAACCATGTGTATGTGACCATTAACATCCGCTAACCATGTGTATGTAAACATTAACATCCGCTAACCATGTGTATGTGACCGTTAACATCCGCTAACCATGTGTATGTGACCGTTAACATCCGCTAACCATGTGTATGTGCCCGTTAACATCCGCTAACCATGTGCATGTGACCGTTAACATCCGCTAACCATGTGCATGTGACCGTTAACATCCGCTAACCATGTGCATGTGACCGTTAACATCCGCTAACCATGTGTCTGTGACCGTTAACATCCGCTAACCATGTGTATGTGACCGTTAACATCCGCTAACCATGTGTATGTGACCGTTAACATCCGCTAACCGTGTGTATGTGAACAATAACATCCGCTAACCGTGTGTATGTGTCCATTAACATCCGCTAACCATGTGTATGTGACCATTAACATCCGCTAACCATGTGTATGTGACCATTAACATCCGCTAACCATGTGTATGTGACCATTAACATCCGCTAACCATGTGTATGTAAACATTAACATCCGCTAACCATGTGTATGTGACCGTTAACATCCGCTAACCATGTGCATGTGACCGTTAACATCCGCTAACCATGTGCATGTGACCGTTAACATCCGCTAACCATGTGTATGTGACCGTTAACATCCACTAACCATGTGTATGTGACCGTTAACATCCGCTAACCATGTGTATGTGACCGTTAACATCCGCTAATCATGTGTATGTGACCATTAACATCCGCTAACCATGTGTATGTGACCGTTAACATCCGCTAACCATGTGTATGTGACCGTTAACATCCGCAAACCATGTGTATGTGACCGTTAACATCCGCAAACCATGTGTATGTGACCGTTAACATCCGCTAACCATGTGTATGTGACCGTTAACATCCGCTAACCATGTGTATGTGACCATTAACATCCGCTAACCATGTGTATGTGACCATTAACATCCGCTAACCATGTGCATGTGACCGTTAACATCCGCTAACCATGTGTATGTGACCATTAACATCTGCTAACCATGTGTATGTGACCATTAACATCTGCTAACATGTACATGTGACCAATAACATCTGCTAACCATGTGTATGTGACCATTAACATCTGCTAACCGTGTGTATGTGACCATTAACATCCGCATGTGACCATTAACATCCGCTAACCATGTGTATGTGACCATTAACATCCGCTAACCATGTGTATGTGACCATTAACATCCGCTAACCATGTGTATGTGACCATTAACATCCGCTAACCATGTGTATGTGACCATTAACATCCGCTAACCATGTGTATGTGACCATTAACATCCGCTAACCATGTGTATGTGACCATTAACATCCGCTAACCATGTGTATGTGACCATTAACATCCGCTAACCATGTGTATGTGACCATTAACATCCGCTAACCATGTGCATGTGACCGTTAACATCCGCTAACCATGTGTATGTGACCGTTAACATCCGCTAACCATGTGTATGTGACCGTTAACATCCGCTAACCATGTGTATGTGACCGTTAACATCCGCTAACCATGTGCATGTGACCGTTAACATCCGCTAACCATGTGTATGTGACCATTAACATCTGCTAACCATGTGTATGTGACCATTAACATCTGCTAACATGTACATGTGACCAATAACATCTGCTAACCATGTGTATGTGACCATTAACATCTGCTAACCGTGTGTATGTGACCATTAACATCCGCATGTGACCGTTAACATCCGCTAACCATGTGTATGTGACCATTAACATCCGCTAACCATGTGTATGTGACCATTAACATCCGCTAACCATGTGTATGTGACCATTAACATCCGCTAACCATGTGTATGTGACCATTAACATCCGCTAACCATGTGTATGTGACCATTAACATCCGCTAACCATGTGTATGTGACCATTAACATCCGCTAACCATGTGTATGTGACCATTAACATCCGCTAACCATGTGTATGTAAACATTAACATCCGCTAACCATGTGTATGTAAACATTAACATCCGCTAACCATGTGTATGTGACCGTTAACATCCGCTAACCATGTGCATGTGACCGTTAACATCCGCTAACCATGTGCATGTGACCGTTAACATCCGCTAACCATGTGTATGTGACCGTTAACATCCACTAACCATGTGTATGTGACCGTTAACATCCGCTAACCATGTGTATGTGACCGTTAACATCCGCTAATCATGTGTATGTGACCATTAACATCCGCTAACCATGTGTATGTGACCGTTAACATCCGCTAACCATGTGTATGTGACCGTTAACATCCGCAAACCATGTGTATGTGACCGTTAACATCCGCTAACCATGTGTATGTGACCATTAACATCTGCTAAACATGTGTATGTGACCATTAACATCTGCTAACATGTACATGTGACCAATAACATCTGCTAACCATGTGTATGTGACCATTAACATCTGCTAACCGTGTGTATGTGACCATTAACATCCGCATGTGACCGTTAACATCCGCTAACCATGTGTATGTGACCGTTAACATCCGCTAACCATGTGTATGTGACCGTTAACATCCGCTAACCATGTGTATGTGACCGTTAACATCCGCTAACCATGTGTATGTGACCATTAACATCCGCTAACCGTGTGTATGTGACCATTAACATCCGCTAACCATGTGTATGTGACCATTAACATCCGCTAACCATGTGTATGTGACCATTAACATCCACTAACCATGTGTATGTGACCATTAACTTCCGCTAACCATGTGTATGTGACCATTAACATCCCCTAACCATGTGTATGTGACCATTAACATCCGCTAACCATGTGTATGTGCCAATTAACATCCGCTAACCATGTGTATGTGACCATTAACATCCGCTAACCATGTGTATGTGACCGTTAACATCCGCTAACCATGTGTATGTGACCATTAACATCCGCTAACCATGTGTATGTGACCATTAACATCCGCTAACCATGTGTATGTGACCATTAACATCTGCTAACCATGTGTATGTGACCATTAACTTCTGCTAACCGTGTGTATGTGACCATTAACATCCGCATGTGACCATTAACATCTGCTAACCTTGTGTATGTGACCATTAACATCTGCTAACCATGTGTATGTGACCATTAACATCTGCTAACCATGTGTATGTGACCAATAACATCTGCTAACCATGTGTATGTGACCATTAACATCTGCTAACACTGTTTAAGAGAACATTAACATCTGCTAACCATGTGTATGTGACCATTAACATCTGCTAACCATGTGTATGTGACCATTATCATCTGCTAACCATGTGTATGTGACCACGAACATCTGCTAACACTGTTTAAGAGACCATTAACATCTGCTAACCATGTGTATGTGACCACGAACATCTGCTAACACTGTTTAAGAGACCATTAACATCTGCTAACCATGTGTATGTGACCATTAACATCTGCTAACCATGTGTATGTGACCATTAACATCCGCTAACCATGTGTATGTGACCATTAACATCTGCTAACCATGTGTATGTGACCATTAACATCTGCTAACCATGTGTATGTGACCATTAACATCTGCTAACCATGTGTATGTGACCATTAACATCCACTAAACATGTGTGTGACCATTAACATCTGCTAACCATGTGTATGTGACCATTAACATCCGCTAACCATGTGTATGTGACCAGTAACATCTGCTAACCATGTGTATGTGACCATTAACATCCGCTAACCATGTGTATGTGACCAATAACATCCGCTAACCATGTGTATGTGACCATTAACATCCGCTAACCATGTGTATGTGACCATTAACATCCGCTAACCATGTGTATGTGACCATTAACATCCGCTAACCATGTGTATGTAAACGTTAACATCCGCTAACCATGTGTATGTGACCGTTAACATCCGCTAACCATGTGCATGTGACCGTTAACATCCGCTAACCATGTGTATGTGACCGTTAACATCCGCTAACCATATGTATGTGACCGTTAACATCCGCTAACCATGTGTATGTGACCATTAACATCCGCTAACCATGTGTATGTGACCGTTAACATCCGCTAACCATGTGTATGTGACCGTTAACATCCGCTAACCATGTGTATGTGACCGTTAACATCCGCAAACCATGTGTATGTGACCGTTAACATCCGCTAACCATGTGTATGTGACCGTTAACATCCGCTAACCATGTGTATGTGACCGTTAACATCCGCTAACCATGTGTATGTGACCGTTAACATCCGCTAACCATGTGTATGTGACCGTTAACATCTGCTAACCATGTGTATGTGACCATTAACATCTGCTAACCATGTGTATGTGACCATTAACATCTGCTAACCGTGTGTATGTGACCATTAAAATCCGCATGTGACCATTAACATCTGCTAACCTTGTGTATGTGACCATTAACATCCGCTAACCATGTGTATGTGACCATTAACATCCGTTAACCATGTGTATGTGACCATTAACATCCGCTAACCACGTGTATGTGACCGTTAACATCCGCCAACCATGTGTATGTGACCGTTAACATCCGCTAACCATGTGTATGTGACCGTTAACATCCGCTAACCATGTGTATGTGACCATTAACATCCGCTAACCATGTGTATGTGACCATTAACATCCGCTAACCATGTGTATGTGACCGTTAACATCCGCTAACCATGTGTATGTGACCGTTAACATCCGCTAACCATGTGTATGTGACCGTTAACATCCGCTAACCATGTGTATGTGACCGTTAACATCCGCTAACCATGTGTATGTGACCGTTAACATCCGCTAACCATGTGTATGTGACCATTAACATCCGCTAACCATGTGTATGTGACCATTAACATCCGCTAACCATGTGTATGTGACCATTAACATCCGCTAACCATGTGTATGTGACCGTTAACATCCGCTAACCATGTGTATGTGACCGTTAACATCCGCTAACCATGTGTATGTGACCGTTAACATCCGCTAACCATGTGTATGTGACCATTAACATCTGCTAACCATGTGTATGTGACCATTAACTTCTGCTAACCGTGTGTATGTGACCATTAACATCCGCATGTGACCATTAACATCTGCTAACCTTGTGTATGTGACCATTAACATCTGCTAACCATGTGTATGTGACCATTAACATCTGCTAACCATGTGTATGTGACCAATAACATCTGCTAACCATGTGTATGTGACCAGTAACATCTGCTAACACTGTTTAAGAGACCATTAACATCTGCTAACCATGTGTATGTGACCATTAGAATCTGCTAACCATGTGTATGTGACCATTATCATCTGATAACCATGTGTATGTGACCACGAACATCTGCTAACACTGTTTAAGAGACCATTAACATCTGCTAACCATGTGTATGTGACCACGAACATCTGCTAACACTGTTTAAGAGACCATTAACATCTGCTAACCATGTGTATGTGACCATTAACATCCGCTAACCATGTGTATGTGACCGTTAACATCCGCTAACCATGTGTATGTGACCGTTAACATCCGCAAACCATGTGTATGTGACCGTTAACATCCGCTAACCATGTGTATGTGACCGTTAACATCCGCTAACCATGTGTATGTGACCGTTAACATCCGCTAACCATGTGTATGTGACCGTTAACATCCGCTAACCATGTGTATGTGACCATTAACATCTGCTAACCATGTGTATGTGACCATTAACATCTGCTAACCATGTGTATGTGACCATTAACATCTGCTAACCGTGTGTATGTGACCATTAACATCCGCATGTGACCATTAACATCTGCTAACCTTGTGTATGTGACCATTAACATCCGCTAACCATGTGTATGTGACCATTAACATCCGCTAACCATGTGTATGTGACCATTAACATCCGCTAACCATGTGTATGTAAACATTAACATCCGTTAACCATGTGTATGTGACCATTAACATCCGCTAACCACGTGTATGTGACCGTTAACATCCGCTAACCATGTGTATGTGACCGTTAACATCCGCTAACCATGTGTATGTGACCATTAACATCCGCTAACCATGTGTATGTGACCGTTAACATCCGCTAACCATGTGTATGTGACCGTTAACATCCGCTAACCATGTGTATGTGACCGTTAACATCCGCTAACCATGTGTATGTGACCGTTAACATCTGCTAACCATGTGTATGTGACCAATAACATCTGCTAACCATGTGTATGTGACCATTAACATCTGCTAACACTGTTTAAGAGACCATTAACATCTGCTAACCATGTGTATGTGACCATTAGAATCTGCTAACCATGTGTATGTGACCATTATCATCTGATAACCATGTGTATGTGACCACGAACATCTGCTAACACTGTTTAAGAGACCATTAACATCTGCTAACCATGTGTATGTGACCACGAACATCTGCTAACACTGTTTAAGAGACCATTAACATCTGCTAACCATGTGTATGTGACCATTAACATCCGCTAACCATGTGTATGTGACCGTTAACATCCGCTAACCATGTGTATGTGACCGTTAACATCCGCAAACCATGTGTATGTGACCGTTAACATCCGCTAACCATGTGTATGTGACCGTTAACATCCGCTAACCATGTGTATGTGACCGTTAACATCCGCTAACCATGTGTATGTGACCGTTAACATCCGCTAACCATGTGTATGTGACCGTTAACATCTGCTAACCATGTGTATGTGACCATTAACATCTGCTAACCATGTGTATGTGACCATTAACATCTGCTAACCGTGTGTATGTGACCATTAAAATCCGCATGTGACCATTAACATCTGCTAACCTTGTGTATGTGACCATTAACATCCGCTAACCATGTGTATGTGACCATTAACATCCGCTAACCATGTGTATGTGACCATTAACATCCGCTAACCATGTGTATGTAAACATTAACATCCGTTAACCATGTGTATGTGACCATTAACATCCGCTAACCACGTGTATGTGACCGTTAACATCCGCCAACCATGTGTATGTGACCGTTAACATCCGCTAACCATGTGTATGTGACCATTAACATCCGCTAACCATGTGTATGTGACCGTTAACATCCGCTAACCATGTGTATGTGACCGTTAACATCCGCTAACCATGTGTATGTGACCGTTAACATCCGCTAACCATGTGTATGTGACCGTTAACATCCGCTAACCATGTGTATGTGACCGTTAACATCCGCTAACCATGTGTATGTGACCATTAACATCCGCTAACCATGTGTATGTGACCATTAACATCCGCTAACCATGTGTATGTGACCATTAACATCCGCTAACCATGTGTATGTGACCGTTAACATCCGCTAACCATGTGTATGTGACCGTTAACATCCGCTAACCATGTGTATGTGACCGTTAACATCCGCTAACCATGTGTATGTGACCATTAACATCTGCTAACCATGTGTATGTGACCATTAACTTCTGCTAACCGTGTGTATGTGACCATTAACATCCGCATGTGACCATTAACATCTGCTAACCTTGTGTATGTGACCATTAACATCTGCTAACCATGTGTATGTGACCATTAACATCTGCTAACCATGTGTATGTGACCAATAACATCTGCTAACCATGTGTATGTGACCAGTAACATCTGCTAACACTGTTTAAGAGACCATTAACATCTGCTAACCATGTGTATGTGACCATTAGAATCTGCTAACCATGTGTATGTGACCATTATCATCTGATAACCATGTGTATGTGACCACGAACATCTGCTAACACTGTTTAAGAGACCATTAACATCTGCTAACCATGTGTATGTGACCACGAACATCTGCTAACACTGTTTAAGAGACCATTAACATCTGCTAACCATGTGTATGTGACCATTAACATCTGCTAACCATGTGTATGTGACCATTAACATCCGCTAACCATGTGTATGTGACCATTAACATCCGCTAACCATGTGTATGTGACCATTAACATCTGCTAACCATGTGTATGTGACCATTAACATCCGCTAACCATGTGTATGTGACCATTAACATCCACTAAACATGTGTATGTGACCATTAACATCCGCTAACCATGTGTATGTGACCATTAACATCCACTAACCATGTGTATGTGACCATTAACATCCGCTAACCATGTGTATGTGACCAGTAACATCTGCTAACCATGTGTATGTGACCATTAACATCCACTAACCATGTGTATGTGACCAATAACATCTGCTAACCATGTGTATGTGACCATTAACATCCGCTAACCATGTGTATGTGACCATTAACATCCACTAACCATGTGTATGTGACCATTAACATCCGCTAACCATGTGTATGTGACCATTAACATCTGCTAACCATGTGTATGTGACCATTAACATCCGCTAACCATGTGTATGTGACCATTAACATCTGCTAACATGTACATGTGACCAATAACATCTGCTAACCATGTGTATGTGACCATTAACATCTTCTAACCGTGTGTATGTGACCATTAACATACGCATGTGACCATTAACATCCGCTAACCATGTGTATGTGACCATTAACATCTGCTAACATGTACATGTGACCAATAACATCTGCTAACCATGTGTATGTGACCATTAACATCTTCTAACCGTGTGTATGTGACCATTAACATCCGCATGTGACCATTAACATCTGCTAACCTTGTGTATGTGACCATTAACATCTAACCATGTGTATGTGACCAATAACATCTGCTAACCATGTGTATGTGATCATTAACATCTGCTAACCATGTGTATGTGACCATTAACATCTGCTAACCATGTGTATGTGATCATTAACATCTGCTAACCATGTGTATGTGATCATTATCATCTGCTAACCATGTGACCAATAACATCCGCTAACACTGTGTATGTGACCAATAACATCCGCTAACCGTGTGTATGTGACCATTAACATCCGCTAACCATGTGTATGTGACCATTAACATCCGCTAACCATGTGTATGTGACCATTAACATCCGCTAACCATGTGTATGTGACCATTAACATCCGCTAACCATGTGTATGTGACCATTAACATCCGCTAACCTTGTGTATGTGACCATTAACATCTGCTAACCATGTGTATGTGACCATTAACATCTGCTAACCATGTGTATGTGACCAATAACATCTGCTAACCATGTGTATGTGACCAGTAACATCTGCTAACACTGTTTAAGAGACCATTAACATCTGCTAACCATGTGTATGTGACCATTAGAATCTGCTAACCATGTGTATGTGACCATTATCATCTGATAACCATGTGTATGTGACCACGAACATCTGCTAACACTGTTTAAGAGACCATTAACATCTGCTAACCATGTGTATGTGACCACGAACATCTGCTAACACTGTTTAAGAGACCATTAACATCTGCTAACCATGTGTATGTGACCATTAACATCTGCTAACCATGTGTATGTGACCATTAACATCCGCTAACCATGTGTATGTGACCATTAACATCCGCTAACCATGTGTATGTGACCATTAACATCTGCTAACCATGTGTATGTGACCATTAACATCCGCTAACCATGTGTATGTGACCATTAACATCCACTAAACATGTGTATGTGACCATTAACATCCGCTAACCATGTGTATGTGACCATTAACATCCACTAACCATGTGTATGTGACCATTAACATCCGCTAACCATGTGTATGTGACCAGTAACATCTGCTAACCATGTGTATGTGACCATTAACATCCACTAACCATGTGTATGTGACCAATAACATCTGCTAACCATGTGTATGTGACCATTAACATCCGCTAACCATGTGTATGTGACCATTAACATCCACTAACCATGTGTATGTGACCATTAACATCCGCTAACCATGTGTATGTGACCATTAACATCTGCTAACCATGTGTATGTGACCATTAACATCCGCTAACCATGTGTATGTGACCATTAACATCTGCTAACATGTACATGTGACCAATAACATCTGCTAACCATGTGTATGTGACCATTAACATCTTCTAACCGTGTGTATGTGACCATTAACATACGCATGTGACCATTAACATCCGCTAACCATGTGTATGTGACCATTAACATCTGCTAACATGTACATGTGACCAATAACATCTGCTAACCATGTGTATGTGACCATTAACATCTTCTAACCGTGTGTATGTGACCATTAACATCCGCATGTGACCATTAACATCTGCTAACCTTGTGTATGTGACCATTAACATCTAACCATGTGTATGTGACCAATAACATCTGCTAACCATGTGTATGTGATCATTAACATCTGCTAACCATGTGTATGTGACCATTAACATCTGCTAACCATGTGTATGTGATCATTAACATCTGCTAACCATGTGTATGTGATCATTATCATCTGCTAACCATGTGACCAATAACATCCGCTAACACTGTGTATGTGACCAATAACATCCGCTAACCGTGTGTATGTGACCATTAACATCCGCTAACCATGTGTATGTGACCATTAACATCCGCTAACCATGTGTATGTGACCATTAACATCTGCTAACCATGTGTATGTGACCATTAACATCCGCTAACCATGTGTATGTGACCATTAACATCCGCTAACCATGTGTATGTGACCGTTAACATCCGCTAACAATGTGTATGTGACCGTTAACATTCCCTAACCATGTGCATGTGACCGTTAACATCCGCTAACCATGTGCATGTGACCGTTAACATCCGCCAACCATGTGCATGTGACCGTTAACATCCGCTAACCATGTGTATGTGACCATTAACATCCGCTAACCATGTGTATGTGACCATTAACATCTGCTAACATGTACATGTGACCAATAACATCTGCTAACCATGTGTATGTGACCATTAACATCTTCTAACCGTGTGTATGTGACCATTAACATACGCATGTGACCATTAACATCCGCTAACCATGTGTATGTGACCATTAACATCTGCTAACATGTACATGTGACCAATAACATCTGCTAACCATGTGTATGTGACCATTAACAACCGCTAACCATGTGTATGTGACCGTTAACATCCGCTAACCATGTGTATGTGACCGTTAACATCCGCTAACCATGTGCATGTGACCGTTAACATCCGCTAACCATGTGCATGTGACCGTTAACATCCGCCAACCATGTGCATGTGACCGTTAACAACCGCTAACCATGTGTATGTGACCGTTAACATCCGCTAACCATGTGTATGTGACCGTTAACATCCGCTAACCATGTGCATGTGACCGTTAACATCCGCTAACCATGTGCATGTGACCGTTAACATCCGCTAACCATGTGTATGTGACCGTTAACATCCACTAACCATGTGTATGTGACCGTTAACATCCGCTAACCATGTGTATGTGACCGTTAACATCCGCTAACCATGTGTATGTGACCGTTAACATCCGCTAACCATGTGTATGTGACCGGTAACATCCGCTAACCATGTGTATGTGACCGTTAACATCCGCTAACCATGTGTATGTGACCATTAACATCCGCTAACCATGTGTATGTGACCGTTAACATCCGCTAACCATGTGTATGTGACCGTTAACATCCGCTAACCATGTGCATGTGACCGTTAACATCCGCTAACCATGTGTATGTGACCATTAACATCTGCTAACCATGTGTATGTGACCATTAACATCTGCTAACATGTACATGTGACCAATAACATCTGCTAACCATGTGTATGTGACCATTAACATCTGCTAACCGTGTGTATGTGACCATTAACATCCACTAAACATGTGTGTGACCATTAACATCTGCTAACCATGTGTATGTGACCATTAACATCCACTAACCATGTGTATGTGACCATTAACATCCGCTAACCATGTGTATGTGACCAGTAACATCTGCTAACCATGTGTATGTGACCATTAACATCCGCTAACCATGTGTATGTGACCAATAACATCCGCTAACCATGTGTATGTGACCATTAACATCCGCTAACCATGTGTATGTGACCATTAACATCCGCTAACCATGTGTATGTGACCATTAACATCCGCTAACCATGTGTATGTAAACGTTAACATCCGCTAACCATGTGTATGTGACCGTTAACATCCGCTAACCATGTGCATGTGACCGTTAACATCCGCTAACCATGTGTATGTGACCGTTAACATCCGCTAACCATATGTATGTGACCGTTAACATCCGCTAACCATGTGTATGTGACCGTTAACATCCGCTAACCATGTGTATGTGACCGTTAACATCCGCTAACCATGTGTATGTGACCGTTAACATCCGCTAACCATGTGTATGTGACCGTTAACATCCGCAAACCATGTGTATGTGACCGTTAACATCCGCTAACCATGTGTATGTGACCGTTAACATCCGCTAACCATGTGTATGTGACCGTTAACATCCGCTAACCATGTGTATGTGACCGTTAACATCCGCAAACCATGTGTATGTGACCGTTAACATCCGCTAACCATGTGTATGTGACCGTTAACATCCGCTAACCATGTGTATGTGACCGTTAACATCCGCTAACCATGTGTATGTGACCATTAACATCTGCTAACCATGTGTATGTGACCATTAACATCTGCTAACCATGTGTATGTGACCATTAACATCTGCTAACCGTGTGTATGTGACCATTAACATCCGCATGTGACCATTAACATCTGCTAACCTTGTGTATGTGACCATTAACATCCGCTAACCATGTGTATGTGACCATTAACATCCGCTAACCATGTGTATGTGACCATTAACATCCGCTAACCATGTGTATGTGACCGTTAACATCCGCTAACCATGTGTATGTGACCGTTAACATCCGCTAACCATGTGTATGTGACCGTTAACATCCGCTAACCATGTGTATGTGACCGTTAACATCCGCTAACCATGTGTATGTGACCGTTAACATCCGCTAACCATGTGTATGTGACCATTAACATCTGCTAACCATGTGTATGTGACCATTAACATCTGCTAACCGTGTGTATGTGACCATTAACATCCGCATGTGACCATTAACATCTGCTAACCTTGTGTATGTGACCATTAACATCCGCTAACCATGTGTATGTGACCATTAACATCCGCTAACCATGTGTATGTGACCATTAACATCCGCTAACCATGTGTATGTGACCATTAACATCCGCTAACCATGTGTATGTGACCATTAACATCCGCTAACCACGTGTATGTGACCGTTAACATCCGCCAACCATGTGTATGTGACCGTTAACATCCGCTAACCATGTGTATGTGACCGTTAACATCCGCTAACCATGTGTATGTGACCATTAACATCCGCTAACCATGTGTATGTGACCATTAACATCCGCTAACCATGTGTATGTGACCGTTAACATCCGCTAACCATGTGTATGTGACCGTTAACATCCGCTAACCATGTGTATGTGACCGTTAACATCCGCTAACCATGTGTATGTGACCGTTAACATCCGCTAACCATGTGTATGTGACCGTTAACATCCGCTAACCATGTGTATGTGACCGTTAACATCCGCTAACCATGTGTATGTGACCATTAACATCCGCTAACCATGTGTATGTGACCATTAACATCCGCTAACCATGTGTATGTGACCGTTAACATCCGCTAACCATGTGTATGTGACCGTTAACATCCGCTAACCATGTGTATGTGACCATTAACATCCGCTAACCATGTGTATGTGACCATTAACATCTGCTAACCATGTGTATGTGACCATTAACATCTGCTAACCGTGTGTATGTGACCATTAACATCCGCATGTGACCATTAACATCTGCTAACCTTGTGTATGTGACCATTAACATCTGCTAACCATGTGTATGTGACCATTAACATCTGCTAACCATGTGTATGTGACCAATAACATCTGCTAACCATGTGTATGTGACCAGTAACATCTGCTAACACTGTTTAAGAGAACATTAACATCTGCTAACCATGTGTATGTGACCATTAACATCTGCTAACCATGTGTATGTGACCATTATCATCTGCTAACCATGTGTATGTGACCACGAACATCTGCTAACACTGTTTAAGAGACCATTAACATCTGCTAACCATGTGTGTGACCACGAACATCTGCTAACACTGTTTAAGAGACCATTAACATCTGCTAACCATGTGTATGTGACCATTAACATCTGCTAACCATGTGTATGTGACCATTAACATCCGCTAACCATGTGTATGTGACCATTAACATCTGCTAACCATGTGTATGTGACCATTAACATCCGCTAACCATGTGTATGTGACCATTAACATCCGCTAACCATGTGTATGTGACCATTAACATCCGCTAACCATGTGTATGTGACCATTAACATCCACTAACCATGTGTATGTGACCAATAACATCTGCTAACCGTGTGTATGTGACCATTAACATCCGCATGTGACCATTAACATCTGCTAACCTTGTGTATGTGACCATTAACATCTGCTAACCATGTGTATGTGACCATTAACATCTGCTAACCATGTGTATGTGACCAATAACATCTGCTAACCATGTGTATGTGACCATTAACATCTGCTAACACTGTTTAAGAGAACATTAACATCTGCTAACCATGTGTATGTGACCATTAACATCTGCTAACCATGTGTATGTGACCATTATCATCTGCTAACCATGTGTATGTGACCACGAACATCTGCTAACACTGTTTAAGAGACCATTAACATCTGCTAACCATGTGTATGTGACCACGAACATCTGCTAACACTGTTTAAGAGATCATTAACATCTGCTAACCATGTGTATGTGACCATTAACATCTGCTAACCATGTGTATGTGACCATTAACATCCGCTAACCATGTGTATGTGACCATTAACATCTGCTAACCATGTGTATGTGACCATTAACATCTGCTAACCATGTGTATGTGACCATTAACATCTGCTAACCATGTGTATGTGACCATTAACATCCACTAAACATGTGTGTGACCATTAACATCTGCTAACCATGTGTATGTGACCATTAACATCCACTAACCATGTGTATGTGACCATTAACATCCGCTAACCATGTGTATGTGACCAGTAACATCTGCTAACCATGTGTATGTGACCATTAACATCCGCTAACCATGTGTATGTGACCAATAACATCCGCTAACCATGTGTATGTGACCATTAACATCCGCTAACCATGTGTATGTGACCATTAACATCCGCTAACCATGTGTATGTGACCATTAACATCCGCTAACCATGTGTATGTAAACGTTAACATCCGCTAACCATGTGTATGTGACCGTTAACATCCGCTAACCATGTGCATGTGACCGTTAACATCCGCTAACCATGTGTATGTGACCGTTAACATCCGCTAACCATGTGTATGTGACCGTTAACATCCGCTAACCATATGTATGTGACCGTTAACATCCGCTAACCATGTGTATGTGACCGTTAACATCCGCTAACCATGTGTATGTGACCGTTAACATCCGCTAACCATGTGTATGTGACCGTTAACATCCGCTAACCATGTGTATGTGACCGTTAACATCCGCAAACCATGTGTATGTGACCGTTAACATCCGCTAACCATGTGTATGTGACCGTTAACATCCGCTAACCATGTGTATGTGACCGTTAACATCCGCTAACCATGTGTATGTGACCGTTAACATCCGCTAACCATGTGTATGTGACCGTTAACATCTGCTAACCATGTGTATGTGACCGTTAACATCTGCTAACCATGTGTATGTGACCATTAACATCTGCTAACCGTGTGTATGTGACCATTAAAATCCGCATGTGACCATTAACATCTGCTAACCTTGTGTATGTGACCATTAACATCCGCTAACCATGTGTATGTGACCATTAACATCCGCTAACCATGTGTATGTGACCATTAACATCCGCTAACCATGTGTATGTAAACATTAACATCCGTTAACCATGTGTATGTGACCATTAACATCCGCTAACCACGTGTATGTGACCGTTAACATCCGCCAACCATGTGTATGTGACCGTTAACATCCGCTAACCATGTGTATGTGACCGTTAACATCCGCTAACCATGTGTATGTGACCATTAACATCCGCTAACCATGTGTATGTGACCATTAACATCCGCTAACCATGTGTATGTGACCGTTAACATCCGCTAACCATGTGTATGTGACCGTTAACATCCGCTAACCATGTGTATGTGACCGTTAACATCCGCTAACCATGTGTATGTGACCGTTAACATCCGCTAACCATGTGTATGTGACCGTTAACATCCGCTAACCATGTGTATGTGACCATTAACATCCGCTAACCATGTGTATGTGACCATTAACATCCGCTAACCATGTGTATGTGACCATTAACATCCGCTAACCATGTGTATGTGACCGTTAACATCCGCTAACCATGTGTATGTGACCGTTAACATCCGCTAACCATGTGTATGTGACCGTTAACATCCGCTAACCATGTGTATGTGACCATTAACATCTGCTAACCATGTGTATGTGACCATTAACATCTGCTAACCGTGTGTATGTGACCATTAACATCCGCATGTGACCATTAACATCTGCTAACCTTGTGTATGTGACCATTAACATCTGCTAACCATGTGTATGTGACCATTAACATCTGCTAACCATGTGTATGTGACCAATAACATCTGCTAACCATGTGTATGTGACCAGTAACATCTGCTAACACTGTTTAAGAGACCATTAACATCTGCTAACCATGTGTATGTGACCATTAGAATCTGCTAACCATGTGTATGTGACCATTATCATCTGATAACCATGTGTATGTGACCACGAACATCTGCTAACACTGTTTAAGAGACCATTAACATCTGCTAACCATGTGTATGTGACCACGAACATCTGCTAACACTGTTTAAGAGACCATTAACATCTGCTAACCATGTGTATGTGACCATTAACATCCGCTAACCATGTGTATGTGACCGTTAACATCCGCTAACCATGTGTATGTGACCGTTAACATCCGCTAACCATGTGTATGTGACCGTTAACATCCGCTAACCATGTGTATGTGACCGTTAACATCCGCTAACCATGTGTATGTGACCGTTAACATCCGCTAACCGTGTGTATGTGAACAATAACATCCGCTAACCGTGTGTATGTGTCCATTAACATCCGCTAACCATGTGTATGTGACCATTAACATCCGCTAACCATGTGTATGTGACCATTAACATCCGCTAACCATGTGTATGTGACCATTAACATCCGCTAACCATGTGTATGTAAACATTAACATCCGCTAACCATGTGTATGTGACCGTTAACATCCGCTAACCATGTGCATGTGACCGTTAACATCCGCTAACCATGTGCATGTGACCGTTAACATCCGCTAACCATGTGTATGTGACCGTTAACATCCACTAACCATGTGTATGTGACCGTTAACATCCGCTAACCATGTGTATGTGACCGTTAACATCCGCTAATCATGTGTATGTGACCATTAACATCCGCTAACCATGTGTATGTGACCGTTAACATCCGCTAACCATGTGTATGTGACCGTTAACATCCGCAAACCATGTGTATGTGACCGTTAACATCCGCTAACCATGTGTATGTGACCGTTAACATCCGCTAACCATGTGTATGTGACCGTTAACATCCGCTAACCATGTGTATGTGACCGTTAACATCCGCTAACCATGTGCATGTGACCGTTAACATCCGCTAACCATGTGTATGTGACCATTAACATCTGCTAAACATGTGTATGTGACCATTAACATCTGCTAACATGTACATGTGACCAATAACATCTGCTAACCATGTGTATGTGACCATTAACATCTGCTAACCGTGTGTATGTGACCATTAACATCCGCATGTGACCGTTAACATCCGCTAACCATGTGTATGTGACCGTTAACATCCGCTAACCATGTGTATGTGACCGTTAACATCCGCTAACCATGTGTATGTGACCGTTAACATCCGCTAACCATGTGTATGTGAACAATAACATCCGCTAACCGTGTGTATGTGACCAATAACATCCGCTAACCATGTGTATGTGACCATTAACATCCGCTAACCATGTGTATGTGACCATTAACATCCACTAACCATGTGTATGTGACCATTAACATCCGCTAACCATGTGTATGTGACCATTAACATCCCCTAACCATGTGTATGTGACCATTAACATCCGCTAACCATGTGTATGTGCCAATTAACATCCGCTAACCATGTGTATGTGACCATTAACATCCGCTAACCATGTGTATGTGACCGTTAACATCCGCTAACCATGTGTATGTGACCATTAACATCCGCTAACCATGTGTATGTGACCATTAACATCCGCTAACCATGTGTATGTGACCATTAACATCTGCTAACCATGTGTATGTGACCATTAACTTCTGCTAACCGTGTGTATGTGACCATTAACATCCGCATGTGACCATTAACATCTGCTAACCTTGTGTATGTGACCATTAACATCTGCTAACCATGTGTATGTGACCATTAACATCTGCTAACCATGTGTATGTGACCAATAACATCTGCTAACCATGTGTATGTGACCATTAACATCTGCTAACACTGTTTAAGAGAACATTAACATCTGCTAACCATGTGTATGTGACCATTAACATCTGCTAACCATGTGTATGTGACCATTATCATCTGCTAACCATGTGTATGTGACCACGAACATCTGCTAACACTGTTTAAGAGACCATTAACATCTGCTAACCATGTGTATGTGACCATTAACATCTGCTAACCATGTGTATGTGACCATTAACATCCGCTAACCATGTGTATGTGACCATTAACATCCGCTAACCATGTGTATGTGACCATTAACATCTGCTAACCATGTGTATGTGACCATTAACATCTGCTAACCATGTGTATGTGACCATTAACATCTGCTAACCATGTGTATGTGACCATTAACATCCACTAAACATGTGTGTGACCATTAACATCGCTAACCATGTGTATGTGACCATTAACATCCACTAACCATGTGTATGTGACCAATAACATCTGCTAACCGTGTGTATGTGACCAGTAACATCTGCTAACCATGTGTATGTGACCATTAACATCCGCTAACCATGTGTATGTGACCAATAACATCCGCTAACCATGTGTATGTGACCATTAACATCCGCTAACCATGTGTATGTGACCATTAACATCCGCTAACCATGTGTATGTGACCATTAACATCCGCTAACCATGTGTATGTAAACGTTAACATCCGCTAACCATGTGTATGTGACCGTTAACATCCGCTAACCATGTGCATGTGACCGTTAACATCCGCTAACCATGTGTATGTGACCGTTAACATCCGCTAACCATGTGTATGTGACCGTTAACATCCGCTAACCATATGTATGTGACCGTTAACATCCGCTAACCATGTGTATGTGACCGTTAACATCCGCTAACCATGTGTATGTGACCGTTAACATCCGCTAACCATGTGTATGTGACCGTTAACATCCGCTAACCATGTGTATGTGACCGTTAACATCCGCTAACCATGTGTATGTGACCGTTAACATCCGCAAACCATGTGTATGTGACCGTTAACATCCGCTAACCATGTGTATGTGACCGTTAACATCCGCTAACCATGTGTATGTGACCGTTAACATCCGCTAACCATGTGTATGTGACCGTTAACATCTGCTAACCATGTGTATGTGACCGTTAACATCTGCTAACCATGTGTATGTGACCATTAACATCTGCTAACCGTGTGTATGTGACCATTAAAATCCGCATGTGACCATTAACATCTGCTAACCTTGTGTATGTGACCATTAACATCCGCTAACCATGTGTATGTGACCATTAACATCCGCTAACCATGTGTATGTGACCATTAACATCCGCTAACCATGTGTATGTAAACATTAACATCCGTTAACCATGTGTATGTGACCATTAACATCCGCTAACCACGTGTATGTGACCGTTAACATCCGCCAACCATGTGTATGTGACCGTTAACATCCGCTAACCATGTGTATGTGACCGTTAACATCCGCTAACCATGTGTATGTGACCATTAACATCCGCTAACCATGTGTATGTGACCATTAACATCCGCTAACCATGTGTATGTGACCGTTAACATCCGCTAACCATGTGTATGTGACCGTTAACATCCGCTAACCATGTGTATGTGACCGTTAACATCCGCTAACCATGTGTATGTGACCGTTAACATCCGCTAACCATGTGTATGTGACCGTTAACATCCGCTAACCATGTGTATGTGACCATTAACATCCGCTAACCATGTGTATGTGACCATTAACATCCGCTAACCATGTGTATGTGACCATTAACATCCGCTAACCATGTGTATGTGACCGTTAACATCCGCTAACCATGTGTATGTGACCGTTAACATCCGCTAACCATGTGTATGTGACCGTTAACATCCGCTAACCATGTGTATGTGACCATTAACATCTGCTAACCATGTGTATGTGACCATTAACTTCTGCTAACCGTGTGTATGTGACCATTAACATCCGCATGTGACCATTAACATCTGCTAACCTTGTGTATGTGACCATTAACATCTGCTAACCATGTGTATGTGACCATTAACATCTGCTAACCATGTGTATGTGACCAATAACATCTGCTAACCATGTGTATGTGACCAGTAACATCTGCTAACACTGTTTAAGAGACCATTAACATCTGCTAACCATGTGTATGTGACCATTAGAATCTGCTAACCATGTGTATGTGACCATTATCATCTGATAACCATGTGTATGTGACCACGAACATCTGCTAACACTGTTTAAGAGACCATTAACATCTGCTAACCATGTGTATGTGACCACGAACATCTGCTAACACTGTTTAAGAGACCATTAACATCTGCTAACCATGTGTATGTGACCATTAACATCCGCTAACCATGTGTATGTGACCGTTAACATCCGCTAACCATGTGTATGTGACCGTTAACATCCGCTAACCATGTGTATGTGACCGTTAACATCCGCAAACCATGTGTATGTGACCGTTAACATCCGCTAACCATGTGTATGTGACCGTTAACATCCGCTAACCATGTGTATGTGACCGTTAACATCCGCTAACCATGTGTATGTGACCGTTAACATCCGCTAACCATGTGTATGTGACCGTTAACATCTGCTAACCATGTGTATGTGACCATTAACATCTGCTAACCATGTGTATGTGACCATTAACATCTGCTAACCGTGTGTATGTGACCATTAAAATCCGCATGTGACCATTAACATCTGCTAACCTTGTGTATGTGACCATTAACATCCGCTAACCATGTGTATGTGACCATTAACATCCGCTAACCATGTGTATGTGACCATTAACATCCGCTAACCATGTGTATGTAAACATTAACATCCGTTAACCATGTGTATGTGACCATTAACATCCGCTAACCACGTGTATGTGACCGTTAACATCCGCCAACCATGTGTATGTGACCGTTAACATCCGCTAACCATGTGTATGTGACCATTAACATCCGCTAACCATGTGTATGTGACCGTTAACATCCGCTAACCATGTGTATGTGACCGTTAACATCCGCTAACCATGTGTATGTGACCGTTAACATCCGCTAACCATGTGTATGTGACCGTTAACATCCGCTAACCATGTGTATGTGACCGTTAACATCCGCTAACCATGTGTATGTGACCGTTAACATCCGCTAACCATGTGTATGTGACCATTAACATCCGCTAACCATGTGTATGTGACCATTAACATCCGCTAACCATGTGTATGTGACCGTTAACATCCGCTAACCATGTGTATGTGACCGTTAACATCCGCTAACCATGTGTATGTGACCGTTAACATCCGCTAACCATGTGTATGTGACCATTAACATCTGCTAACCATGTGTATGTGACCATTAACTTCTGCTAACCGTGTGTATGTGACCATTAACATCCGCATGTGACCATTAACATCTGCTAACCTTGTGTATGTGACCATTAACATCTGCTAACCATGTGTATGTGACCATTAACATCTGCTAACCATGTGTATGTGACCAATAACATCTGCTAACCATGTGTATGTGACCAGTAACATCTGCTAACACTGTTTAAGAGACCATTGACATCTGCTAACCATGTGTATGTGACCATTAGAATCTGCTAACCATGTGTATGTGACCATTATCATCTGATAACCATGTGTATGTGACCACGAACATCTGCTAACACTGTTTAAGAGACCATTAACATCTGCTAACCATGTGTATGTGACCACGAACATCTGCTAACACTGTTTAAGAGACCATTAACATCTGCTAACCATGTGTATGTGACCATTAACATCTGCTAACCATGTGTATGTGACCATTAACATCCGCTAACCATGTGTATGTGACCATTAACATCCGCTAACCATGTGTATGTGACCATTAACATCTGCTAACCATGTGTATGTGACCATTAACATCCGCTAACCATGTGTATGTGACCATTAACATCCACTAAACATGTGTATGTGACCATTAACATCCGCTAACCATGTGTATGTGACCATTAACATCCACTAACCATGTGTATGTGACCATTAACATCCGCTAACCATGTGTATGTGACCAGTAACATCTGCTAACCATGTGTATGTGACCATTAACATCCACTAACCATGTGTATGTGACCAATAACATCTGCTAACCATGTGTATGTGACCATTAACATCCGCTAACCATGTGTATGTGACCATTAACATCCACTAACCATGTGTATGTGACCATTAACATCCGCTAACCATGTGTATGTGACCATTAACATCTGCTAACCATGTGTATGTGACCATTAACATCCGCTAACCATGTGTATGTGACCATTAACATCTGCTAACATGTACATGTGACCAATAACATCTGCTAACCATGTGTATGTGACCATTAACATCTTCTAACCGTGTGTATGTGACCATTAACATACGCATGTGACCATTAACATCCGCTAACCATGTGTATGTGACCATTAACATCTGCTAACATGTACATGTGACCAATAACATCTGCTAACCATGTGTATGTGACCATTAACATCTTCTAACCGTGTGTATGTGACCATTAACATCCGCATGTGACCATTAACATCTGCTAACCTTGTGTATGTGACCATTAACATCTAACCATGTGTATGTGACCAATAACATCTGCTAACCATGTGTATGTGATCATTAACATCTGCTAACCATGTGTATGTGACCATTAACATCTGCTAACCATGTGTATGTGATCATTAACATCTGCTAACCATGTGTATGTGATCATTATCATCTGCTAACCATGTGACCAATAACATCCGCTAACACTGTGTATGTGACCAATAACATCCGCTAACCGTGTGTATGTGACCATTAACATCCGCTAACCATGTGTATGTGACCATTAACATCCGCTAACCATGTGTATGTGACCATTAACATCCGCTAACCATGTGTATGTGACCATTAACATCCGCTAACCATGTGTATGTGACCATTAACATCCGCTAACCTTGTGTATGTGACCATTAACATCTGCTAACCATGTGTATGTGACCATTAACATCTGCTAACCATGTGTATGTGACCAATAACATCTGCTAACCATGTGTATGTGACCAGTAACATCTGCTAACACTGTTTAAGAGACCATTAACATCTGCTAACCATGTGTATGTGACCATTAGAATCTGCTAACCATGTGTATGTGACCATTATCATCTGATAACCATGTGTATGTGACCACGAACATCTGCTAACACTGTTTAAGAGACCATTAACATCTGCTAACCATGTGTATGTGACCACGAACATCTGCTAACACTGTTTAAGAGACCATTAACATCTGCTAACCATGTGTATGTGACCATTAACATCTGCTAACCATGTGTATGTGACCATTAACATCCGCTAACCATGTGTATGTGACCATTAACATCCGCTAACCATGTGTATGTGACCATTAACATCTGCTAACCATGTGTATGTGACCATTAACATCTGCTAACCATGTGTATGTGACCATTAACATCCACTAAACATGTGTATGTGACCATTAACATCCGCTAACCATGTGTATGTGACCATTAACATCCACTAACCATGTGTATGTGACCATTAACATCCGCTAACCATGTGTATGTGACCAGTAACATCTGCTAACCATGTGTATGTGACCATTAACATCCACTAACCATGTGTATGTGACCAATAACATCTGCTAACCATGTGTATGTGACCATTAACATCCGCTAACCATGTGTATGTGACCATTAACATCCACTAACCATGTGTATGTGACCATTAACATCCGCTAACCATGTGTATGTGACCATTAACATCTGCTAACCATGTGTATGTGACCATTAACATCCGCTAACCATGTGTATGTGACCATTAACATCCGCTAACATGTACATGTGACCATTAACATCCGCTAACCATGTGTATGTGACCATTAACATCTGCTAACATGTACATGTGACCAATAACATCTGCTAACCATGTGTATGTGACCATTAACATCTTCTAACCGTGTGTATGTGACCATTAACATACGCATGTGACCATTAACATCCGCTAACCATGTGTATGTGACCATTAACATCTGCTAACATGTACATGTGACCAATAACATCTGCTAACCATGTGTATGTGACCATTAACATCTTCTAACCGTGTGTATGTGACCATTAACATCCGCATGTGACCATTAACATCTGCTAACCTTGTGTATGTGACCATTAACATCTAACCATGTGTATGTGACCAATAACATCTGCTAACCATGTGTATGTGATCATTAACATCTGCTAACCATGTGTATGTGACCATTAACATCTGCTAACCATGTGTATGTGATCATTAACATCTGCTAACCATGTGTATGTGATCATTATCATCTGCTAACCATGTGACCAATAACATCCGCTAACACTGTGTATGTGACCAATAACATCCGCTAACCGTGTGTATGTGACCATTAACATCCGCTAACCATGTGTATGTGACCATTAACATCCGCTAACCATGTGTATGTGACCATTAACATCCGCTAACCATGTGTATGTGACCATTAACATCCGCTAACCATGTGTATGTGACCATTAACATCCGCTAACCATGTGTATGTGACCGTTAACATCCGCTAACAATGTGTATGTGACCGTTAACATTCCCTAACCATGTGCATGTGACCGTTAACATCCGCTAACCATGTGCATGTGACCGTTAACATCCGCCAACCATGTGCATGTGACCGTTAACATCCGCTAACCATGTGTATGTGACCATTAACATCCGCTAACCATGTGTATGTGACCATTAACATCTGCTAACATGTACATGTGACCAATAACATCTGCTAACCATGTGTATGTGACCATTAACATCTTCTAACCGTGTGTATGTGACCATTAACATACGCATGTGACCATTAACATCCGCTAACCATGTGTATGTGACCATTAACATCTGCTAACATGTACATGTGACCAATAACATCTGCTAACCATGTGTATGTGACCATTAACATCTTCTAACCGTGTGTATGTGACCATTAACATCCGCATGTGACCATTAACATCTGCTAACCTTGTGTATGTGACCATTAACATCTAACCATGTGTATGTGACCAATAACATCTGCTAACCATGTGTATGTGATCATTAACATCTGCTAACCATGTGTATGTGACCATTAACATCTGCTAACCATGTGTATGTGATCATTAACATCTGCTAACCATGTGTATGTGATCATTATCATCTGCTAACCATGTGACCAATAACATCCGCTAACACTGTGTATGTGACCAATAACATCCGCTAACCGTGTGTATGTGACCATTAACATCCGCTAACCATGTGTATGTGACCATTAACATCCGCTAACCATGTGTATGTGACCATTAACATCCGCTAACCATGTGTATGTGACCATTAACATCCGCTAACCATGTGTATGTGACCATTAACATCCGCTAACCATGTGTATGTGACCGTTAACATCCGCTAACAATGTGTATGTGACCGTTAACATTCCCTAACCATGTGCATGTGACCGTTAACATCCGCTAACCATGTGCATGTGACCGTTAACATCCGCCAACCATGTGCATGTGACCGTTAACATCCGCTAACCATGTGTATGTGACCGTTAACATCCGCTAACCATGTGCATGTGACCGTTAACATCCGCTAACCATGTGCATGTGACCGTTAACATCCGCTAACCATGTGCATGTGACCGTTAACATCCGCTAACCATGTGTATGTGACCGTTAACATCCACTAACCATGTGTATGTGACCGTTAACATCCGCTAACCATGTGTATGTGACCGTTAACATCCGCTAACCATGTGTATGTGACCATTAACATCCGCTAACCATGTGTATGTGACCGTTAACATCCGCTAACCATGTGTATGTGACCGGTAACATCCGCAAACCATGTGTATGTGACCGTTAACATCCGCTAACCATGTGTATGTGACCATTAACATCCGCTAACCATGTGTATGTGACCATTAACATCCGCTAACCATGTGTATGTGACCGTTAACATCCGCTAACCATGTGCATGTGACCGTTAACATCCGCTAACCATGTGTATGTGACCATTAACATCTGCTAACCATGTGTATGTGACCATTAACATCTGCTAACATGTACATGTGACCAATAACATCTGCTAACCATGTGTATGTGACCATTAACATCTGCTAACCGTGTGTATGTGACCATTAACATCCACTAAACATGTGTGTGACCATTAACATCTGCTAACCATGTGTATGTGACCATTAACATCCACTAACCATGTGTATGTGACCATTAACATCCGCTAACCATGTGTATGTGACCAGTAACATCTGCTAACCATGTGTATGTGACCATTAACATCCGCTAACCATGTGTATGTGACCAATAACATCCGCTAACCATGTGTATGTGACCATTAACATCCGCTAACCATGTGTATGTGACCATTAACATCCGCTAACCATGTGCATGTAAACATTAACATCCGTTAACCATGTGTATGTGACCATTAACATCCGCTAACCACGTGTATGTGACCGTTAACATCCGCTAACCATGTGTATGTGACCGTTAACATCCGCTAACCATGTGTATGTGACCGTTAACATCCGCTAACCATGTGTATGTGACCATTAACATCCGCTAACCATGTGTATGTGACCGTTAACATCCGCTAACCATGTGTATGTGACCGTTAACATCCGCTAACCATGTGTATGTGACCGTTAACATCCGCTAACCATGTGTATGTGACCGTTAACATCCGCTAACCATGTGTATGTGACCGTTAACATCCGCTAACCATGTGTATGTGACCGTTAACATCCGCTAACCATGTGTATGTGACCGTTAACATCTGCTAACCATGTGTATGTGACCATTAACATCTGCTAACCATGTGTATGTGACCATTAACATCTGCTAACCGTGTGTATGTGACCATTAAAATCCGCATGTGACCATTAACATCTGCTAACCTTGTGTATGTGACCATTAACATCCGCTAACCATGTGTATGTGACCATTAACATCCGCTAACCATGTGTATGTGACCATTAACATCCGCTAACCATGTGTATGTAAACATTAACATCCGTTAACCATGTGTATGTGACCATTAACATCCGCTAACCACGTGTATGTGACCGTTAACATCCGCCAACCATGTGTATGTGACCGTTAACATCCGCTAACCATGTGTATGTGACCGTTAACATCCGCTAACCATGTGTATGTGACCATTAACATCCGCTAACCATGTGTATGTGACCATTAACATCCGCTAACCATGTGTATGTGACCGTTAACATCCGCTAACCATGTGTATGTGACCGTTAACATCCGCTAACCATGTGTATGTGACCGTTAACATCCGCTAACCATGTGTATGTGACCGTTAACATCCGCTAACCATGTGTATGTGACCGTTAACATCCGCTAACCATGTGTATGTGACCATTAACATCCGCTAACCATGTGTATGTGACCATTAACATCCGCTAACCATGTGTATGTGACCATTAACATCCGCTAACCATGTGTATGTGACCGTTAACATCCGCTAACCATGTGTATGTGACCGTTAACATCCGCTAACCATGTGTATGTGACCGTTAACATCCGCTAACCATGTGTATGTGACCATTAACATCTGCTAACCATGTGTATGTGACCATTAACTTCTGCTAACCGTGTGTATGTGACCATTAACATCCGCATGTGACCATTAACATCTGCTAACCTTGTGTATGTGACCATTAACATCTGCTAACCATGTGTATGTGACCATTAACATCTGCTAACCATGTGTATGTGACCAATAACATCTGCTAACCATGTGTATGTGACCAGTAACATCTGCTAACACTGTTTAAGAGACCATTAACATCTGCTAACCATGTGTATGTGACCATTAGAATCTGCTAACCATGTGTATGTGACCATTATCATCTGATAACCATGTGTATGTGACCACGAACATCTGCTAACACTGTTTAAGAGACCATTAACATCTGCTAACCATGTGTATGTGACCACGAACATCTGCTAACACTGTTTAAGAGACCATTAACATCTGCTAACCATGTGTATGTGACCATTAACATCTGCTAACCATGTGTATGTGACCATTAACATCCGCTAACCATGTGTATGTGACCATTAACATCCGCTAACCATGTGTATGTGACCATTAACATCTGCTAACCATGTGTATGTGACCATTAACATCCGCTAACCATGTGTATGTGACCATTAACATCCACTAAACATGTGTATGTGACCATTAACATCCGCTAACCATGTGTATGTGACCATTAACATCCACTAACCATGTGTATGTGACCATTAACATCCGCTAACCATGTGTATGTGACCAGTAACATCTGCTAACCATGTGTATGTGACCATTAACATCCACTAACCATGTGTATGTGACCAATAACATCTGCTAACCATGTGTATGTGACCATTAACATCCGCTAACCATGTGTATGTGACCATTAACATCCACTAACCATGTGTATGTGACCATTAACATCCGCTAACCATGTGTATGTGACCATTAACATCTGCTAACCATGTGTATGTGACCATTAACATCCGCTAACCATGTGTATGTGACCATTAACATCTGCTAACATGTACATGTGACCAATAACATCTGCTAACCATGTGTATGTGACCATTAACATCTTCTAACCGTGTGTATGTGACCATTAACATACGCATGTGACCATTAACATCCGCTAACCATGTGTATGTGACCATTAACATCTGCTAACATGTACATGTGACCAATAACATCTGCTAACCATGTGTATGTGACCATTAACATCTTCTAACCGTGTGTATGTGACCATTAACATCCGCATGTGACCATTAACATCTGCTAACCTTGTGTATGTGACCATTAACATCTAACCATGTGTATGTGACCAATAACATCTGCTAACCATGTGTATGTGATCATTAACATCTGCTAACCATGTGTATGTGACCATTAACATCTGCTAACCATGTGTATGTGATCATTAACATCTGCTAACCATGTGTATGTGATCATTATCATCTGCTAACCATGTGACCAATAACATCCGCTAACACTGTGTATGTGACCAATAACATCCGCTAACCGTGTGTATGTGACCATTAACATCCGCTAACCATGTGTATGTGACCATTAACATCCGCTAACCATGTGTATGTGACCATTAACATCCGCTAACCATGTGTATGTGACCATTAACATCCGCTAACCATGTGTATGTGACCATTAACATCCGCTAACCTTGTGTATGTGACCATTAACATCTGCTAACCATGTGTATGTGACCATTAACATCTGCTAACCATGTGTATGTGACCAATAACATCTGCTAACCATGTGTATGTGACCAGTAACATCTGCTAACACTGTTTAAGAGACCATTAACATCTGCTAACCATGTGTATGTGACCATTAGAATCTGCTAACCATGTGTATGTGACCATTATCATCTGATAACCATGTGTATGTGACCACGAACATCTGCTAACACTGTTTAAGAGACCATTAACATCTGCTAACCATGTGTATGTGACCACGAACATCTGCTAACACTGTTTAAGAGACCATTAACATCTGCTAACCATGTGTATGTGACCATTAACATCTGCTAACCATGTGTATGTGACCATTAACATCCGCTAACCATGTGTATGTGACCATTAACATCCGCTAACCATGTGTATGTGACCATTAACATCTGCTAACCATGTGTATGTGACCATTAACATCCGCTAACCATGTGTATGTGACCATTAACATCCACTAAACATGTGTATGTGACCATTAACATCCGCTAACCATGTGTATGTGACCATTAACATCCACTAACCATGTGTATGTGACCATTAACATCCGCTAACCATGTGTATGTGACCAGTAACATCTGCTAACCATGTGTATGTGACCATTAACATCCACTAACCATGTGTATGTGACCAATAACATCTGCTAACCATGTGTATGTGACCATTAACATCCGCTAACCATGTGTATGTGACCATTAACATCCACTAACCATGTGTATGTGACCATTAACATCCGCTAACCATGTGTATGTGACCATTAACATCTGCTAACCATGTGTATGTGACCATTAACATCCGCTAACCATGTGTATGTGACCATTAACATCTGCTAACATGTACATGTGACCAATAACATCTGCTAACCATGTGTATGTGACCATTAACATCTTCTAACCGTGTGTATGTGACCATTAACATACGCATGTGACCATTAACATCCGCTAACCATGTGTATGTGACCATTAACATCTGCTAACATGTACATGTGACCAATAACATCTGCTAACCATGTGTATGTGACCATTAACATCTTCTAACCGTGTGTATGTGACCATTAACATCCGCATGTGACCATTAACATCTGCTAACCTTGTGTATGTGACCATTAACATCTAACCATGTGTATGTGACCAATAACATCTGCTAACCATGTGTATGTGATCATTAACATCTGCTAACCATGTGTATGTGACCATTAACATCTGCTAACCATGTGTATGTGATCATTAACATCTGCTAACCATGTGTATGTGATCATTATCATCTGCTAACCATGTGACCAATAACATCCGCTAACACTGTGTATGTGACCAATAACATCCGCTAACCGTGTGTATGTGACCATTAACATCCGCTAACCATGTGTATGTGACCATTAACATCCGCTAACCATGTGTATGTGACCATTAACATCCGCTAACCATGTGTATGTGACCATTAACATCCGCTAACCATGTGTATGTGACCATTAACATCCGCTAACCATGTGTATGTGACCGTTAACATCCGCTAACAATGTGTATGTGACCGTTAACATTCCCTAACCATGTGCATGTGACCGTTAACATCCGCTAACCATGTGCATGTGACCGTTAACATCCGCCAACCATGTGCATGTGACCGTTAACATCCGCTAACCATGTGTATGTGACCATTAACATCCGCTAACCATGTGTATGTGACCATTAACATCTGCTAACATGTACATGTGACCAATAACATCTGCTAACCATGTGTATGTGACCATTAACATCTTCTAACCGTGTGTATGTGACCATTAACATACGCATGTGACCATTAACATCCGCTAACCATGTGTATGTGACCATTAACATCTGCTAACATGTACATGTGACCAATAACATCTGCTAACCATGTGTATGTGACCATTAACATCTTCTAACCGTGTGTATGTGACCATTAACATCCGCATGTGACCATTAACATCTGCTAACCTTGTGTATGTGACCATTAACATCTAACCATGTGTATGTGACCAATAACATCTGCTAACCATGTGTATGTGATCATTAACATCTGCTAACCATGTGTATGTGACCATTAACATCTGCTAACCATGTGTATGTGATCATTAACATCTGCTAACCATGTGTATGTGATCATTATCATCTGCTAACCATGTGACCAATAACATCCGCTAACACTGTGTATGTGACCAATAACATCCGCTAACCGTGTGTATGTGACCATTAACATCCGCTAACCATGTGTATGTGACCATTAACATCCGCTAACCATGTGTATGTGACCATTAACATCCGCTAACCATGTGTATGTGACCATTAACATCCGCTAACCATGTGTATGTGACCATTAACATCCGCTAACCATGTGTATGTGACCGTTAACATCCGCTAACAATGTGTATGTGACCGTTAACATCCCCTAACCATGTGCATGTGACCGTTAACATCCGCTAACCATGTGCATGTGACCGTTAACATCCGCCAACCATGTGCATGTGACCGTTAACATCCGCTAACCATGTGTATGTGACCGTTAACATCCGCTAACCATGTGTATGTGACCGTTAACATCCGCTAACCATGTGTATGTGACCGTTAACATCCGCTAACCATGTGCATGTGACCGTTAACATCCGCTAACCATGTGTATGTGACCGTTAACATCCGCTAACCATGTGTATGTGACCGTTAACATCCGCTAACCATGTGTATGTGACCGTTAACATCCGCTAACCATGTGTATGTGACCATTAACATCCGCTAACCATGTGTATGTGCCCGTTAACATCCGCTAACCATGTGTATGTGACCGGTAACATCCGCTAACCATGTGTATGTGACCGTTAACATCCGCTAACCATGTGTATGTGACCGTTAACATCCGCTAACCATGTGTATGTGACCGTTAACATCCGCTAACCATGTGTATGTGACCGTTAACATCCGCTAACCATGTGCATGTGACCGTTAACATCCGCTAACCATGTGTATGTGACCATTAACATCTGCTAACCATGTGTATGTGACCATTAACATCTGCTAACATGTACATGTGACCAATAACATCTGCTAACCATGTGTATGTGACCATTAACATCTGCTAACCGTGTGTATGTGACCATTAACATCCACTAAACATGTGTGTGACCATTAACATCCGCTAACCATGTGTATGTGACCATTAACATCCACTAACCATGTGTATGTGACCATTAACATCCGCTAACCATGTGTATGTGACCAGTAACATCTGCTAACCATGTGTATGTGACCATTAACATCCGCTAACCATGTGTATGTGACCATTAACATCCGCTAACCATGTGTATGTGACCATTAACATCCGCTAACCATGTGTATGTGACCATTAACATCCGCTAACCATGTGTATGTAAACATTAACATCCGTTAACCATGTGTATGTGACCATTAACATCCGCTAACCACGTGTATGTGACCGTTAACATCCGCCAACCATGTGTATGTGACCGTTAACATCCGCTAACCATGTGTATGTGACCGTTAACATCCGCTAACCATGTGTATGTGACCATTAACATCCGCTAACCATGTGTATGTGACCGTTAACATCCGCTAACCATGTGTATGTGACCGTTAACATCCGCTAACCATGTGTATGTGACCGTTAACATCCGCTAACCATGTGTATGTGACCGTTAACATCCGCTAACCATGTGTATGTGACCGTTAACATCCGCTAACCATGTGTATGTGACCGTTAACATCCGCTAACCATGTGTATGTGACCGTTAACATCTGCTAACCATGTGTATGTGACCATTAACATCTGCTAACCATGTGTATGTGACCATTAACATCTGCTAACCGTGTGTATGTGACCATTAAAATCCGCATGTGACCATTAACATCTGCTAACCTTGTGTATGTGACCATTAACATCCGCTAACCATGTGTATGTGACCATTAACATCCGCTAACCATGTGTATGTGACCATTAACATCCGCTAACCATGTGTATGTAAACATTAACATCCGTTAACCATGTGTATGTGACCATTAACATCCGCTAACCACGTGTATGTGACCGTTAACATCCGCCAACCATGTGTATGTGACCGTTAACATCCGCTAACCATGTGTATGTGACCGTTAACATCCGCTAACCATGTGTATGTGACCATTAACATCCGCTAACCATGTGTATGTGACCATTAACATCCGCTAACCATGTGTATGTGACCGTTAACATCCGCTAACCATGTGTATGTGACCGTTAACATCCGCTAACCATGTGTATGTGACCGTTAACATCCGCTAACCATGTGTATGTGACCGTTAACATCCGCTAACCATGTGTATGTGACCGTTAACATCCGCTAACCATGTGTATGTGACCATTAACATCCGCTAACCATGTGTATGTGACCATTAACATCCGCTAACCATGTGTATGTGACCATTAACATCCGCTAACCATGTGTATGTGACCGTTAACATCCGCTAACCATGTGTATGTGACCGTTAACATCCGCTAACCATGTGTATGTGACCGTTAACATCCGCTAACCATGTGTATGTGACCATTAACATCTGCTAACCATGTGTATGTGACCATTAACTTCTGCTAACCGTGTGTATGTGACCATTAACATCCGCATGTGACCATTAACATCTGCTAACCTTGTGTATGTGACCATTAACATCTGCTAACCATGTGTATGTGACCATTAACATCTGCTAACCATGTGTATGTGACCAATAACATCTGCTAACCATGTGTATGTGACCATTAACATCTGCTAACACTGTTTAAGAGACCATTAACATCTGCTAACCATGTGTATGTGACCATTAGAATCTGCTAACCATGTGTATGTGACCATTATCATCTGATAACCATGTGTATGTGACCACGAACATCTGCTAACACTGTTTAAGAGACCATTAACATCTGCTAACCATGTGTATGTGACCACGAACATCTGCTAACACTGTTTAAGAGACCATTAACATCTGCTAACCATGTGTATGTGACCATTAACATCTGCTAACCATGTGTATGTGACCATTAACATCCGCTAACCATGTGTATGTGACCATTAACATCCGCTAACCATGTGTATGTGACCATTAACATCTGCTAACCATGTGTATGTGACCATTAACATCCGCTAACCATGTGTATGTGACCATTAACATCCACTAAACATGTGTATGTGACCATTAACATCCGCTAACCATGTGTATGTGACCATTAACATCCACTAACCATGTGTATGTGACCATTAACATCCGCTAACCATGTGTATGTGACCAGTAACATCTGCTAACCATGTGTATGTGACCATTAACATCCACTAACCATGTGTATGTGACCAATAACATCTGCTAACCATGTGTATGTGACCATTAACATCCGCTAACCATGTGTATGTGACCATTAACATCCACTAACCATGTGTATGTGACCATTAACATCCGCTAACCATGTGTATGTGACCATTAACATCTGCTAACCATGTGTATGTGACCATTAACATCCGCTAACCATGTGTATGTGACCATTAACATCTGCTAACATGTACATGTGACCAATAACATCTGCTAACCATGTGTATGTGACCATTAACATCTTCTAACCGTGTGTATGTGACCATTAACATACGCATGTGACCATTAACATCCGCTAACCATGTGTATGTGACCATTAACATCTGCTAACATGTACATGTGACCAATAACATCTGCTAACCATGTGTATGTGACCATTAACATCTTCTAACCGTGTGTATGTGACCATTAACATCCGCATGTGACCATTAACATCTGCTAACCTTGTGTATGTGACCATTAACATCTAACCATGTGTATGTGACCAATAACATCTGCTAACCATGTGTATGTGATCATTAACATCTGCTAACCATGTGTATGTGACCATTAACATCTGCTAACCATGTGTATGTGATCATTAACATCTGCTAACCATGTGTATGTGATCATTATCATCTGCTAACCATGTGACCAATAACATCCGCTAACACTGTGTATGTGACCAATAACATCCGCTAACCGTGTGTATGTGACCATTAACATCCGCTAACCATGTGTATGTGACCGTTAACATCCGCTAACCATGTGTATGTGACCGTTAACATCCGCTAACCATGTGCATGTGACCGTTAACCTGTTGGGGATGAGGGCGCTGTTGTGGCTATTTATGCTAATCGTGTAATTTTTTGAAACGGCTTCCCACAAAGTTCTTGATCGTACAATATGCATATTATTATTATTATTGGATAGAAAACAGTCTATAGTTTCTATAGGAGTTGAAATTTTGTCTCTAAGTGGAACAGAGCCCATTCTACAGCAATTTCCCTGACATGGAGTCAGATTCCAGAAATTTTGGCCACTGGTCTGGAGTCAGTTAAAAGGCCACTGTTATTGCTATGACTATACGGACACTGCTTACGTCTTCCCCTGGATGTCTTTACGTGATGACGATTTGAATCGTGTCGATTGCACGTTCACAGGCACTATAAATTAAAAAACCCTGAGCCTAGTCAGTCTTTTGGAGCTGCGTCATGCGCATAGAGGGCACCGACCCGCACCTGTTCCAAGCATTAGTGGAGGGAGTAATATTACTCGGGTCATGTTTCTACTCGTTATGGGAGTTAAAAACATCATAAGGTAGTTAATTTAAAGCGTTTTATAGCAATTTATATCCGTTTAGTGCGATTTTGGGACATTTATTTCTGAAAGGCTGTGAATTGCTGGGCACGCTTCCAGTTCATCCCGAACGCAGTTGGCATTTCCACATGGCAAGAGGACAGCTTTCCACCAAAAGACGATTGGACCCAAGAAAGGATCCTTTGCCCAAGATACCGATGGAAGAACAGCTCAAAGTAGGACATTTTTATTATGATAAATCGTGTTTCTGTCGAAAAGTTTTAGTGGCTTCGGACGCCATGTTTTTTGACGTAGCTTCGCTTGGCGCAAGCTGTATTGAAAAGTAAGGATAATTTAAAAAATGTAATTCCGCGATTGTATTAAGAATTAAATTGTCTATCAATCCCTGTCCACCCTATATTTTTTAGTCACGTTTATGAGTATTTATGTATAAGAGTAGATCACTGTCTAAGTGGCGCACAGACTTTTTCTGACCAGCTGAGCTACATTCCACATTGTCTAACCATGATTTTGGTGGCTAAATATAAACATTTTCGATCAAACTCTATATGGATTGTGTAATATGATGTTACAGGAGTGTCATCTGAAGAATTCTGAGAAGGTTAGTGAAAAAATTAATATATTTTGGCGATGTTTACTTTTATCGCTCACTTTGGCTAGAATCAATGCTGGGCTGCTATGTGCTATGTGCTATGCTAATATAACGATTTATTGTGTTTTCGCTGTAAGACACTTAGAAAATCTGAAATATTGTCTGTATTCACAGGATCTGTGTCTTTCGATTCGTGTATGCTGTGTATTTTTACGAAATGTTTGATGATTAGTAAGTAGGTAAACACGTTGCTCTAAGTAGTTTTTCTATTCCATTTGTGATGGTGGGTGCAATTGTAACCTATGCCATCTACCTGAAATATGCACTTTTTTCTAACAAAACCTATCCCATACCATAAATATGTTATCAGACTGTCATCTGATGAGTTTTTTTATTGGTTAGGGGCTATAAATATCTTAGTTTAGCCGAATTGGTGATAGCTACTGGTGTTGGTGGACAAATAAAAGATGGTGGATTATGCTAATGTGTTTTTAGGTAATAGATGTACATCTTTACATATTGTGTCTTCCCTGTAAAACATTTAAAAAATCGGACATGTTGACTGGATTCACAAGATCTGTGTCTTTCATTAGCTGTATTGGACTTTAATGTGTGAAAGTTAAATATTTAAAAAAAATATTTTTTTTGAATTTCGCGGCACTGGTTTTTCAGTGGGGGTGGGGGGGGAGTGCCGCTAGCGCCACTCTCATCCTAGAGAGGTTAACATCCGCTAACCATGTGTATGTGACCATTAACATCTGCTAACCATGTGTATGTGACCATTAACATCTGCTAACATGTACATGTGACCAATAACATCTGCTAACCATGTGTATGTGACCATTAACATCTGCTAACCGTGTGTATGTGACCATTAACATCCACTAAACATGTGTGTGACCATTAACATCTGCTAACCATGTGTATGTGACCATTAACATCCACTAACCATGTGTATGTGACCATTAACATCCGCTAACCATGTGTATGTGACCAGTAACATCTGCTAACCATGTGTATGTGACCATTAACATCCGCTAACCATGTGTATGTGACCAATAACATCCGCTAACCATGTGTATGTGACCATTAACATCCGCTAACCATGTGTATGTGACCATTAACATCCGCTAACCATGTGTATGTGACCATTAACATCCGCTAACCATGTGTATGTAAACGTTAACATCCGCTAACCATGTGTATGTGACCGTTAACATCCGCTAACCATGTGTATGTGACCGTTAACATCCGCTAACCATGTGTATGTGACCGTTAACATCCGCTAACCATATGTATGTGACCGTTAACATCCGCTAACCATGTGTATGTGACCGTTAACATCCGCTAACCATGTGTATGTGACCGTTAACATCCGCTAACCATGTGTATGTGACCGTTAACATCCGCTAACCATGTGTATGTGACCGTTAACATCCGCAAACCATGTGTATGTGACCGTTAACATCCGCTAACCATGTGTATGTGACCGTTAACATCCGCTAACCATGTGTATGTGACCGTTAACATCCGCTAACCATGTGTATGTGACCGTTAACATCCGCTAACCATGTGTATGTGACCGTTAACATCTGCTAACCATGTGTATGTGACCATTAACATCTGCTAACCATGTGTATGTGACCATTAACATCTGCTAACCGTGTGTATGTGACCATTAAAATCCGCATGTGACCATTAACATCTGCTAACCTTGTGTATGTGACCGTTAACATCCGCTAACCATGTGTATGTGACCGTTAACATCTGCTAACCATGTGTATGTGACCATTAACATCTGCTAACCATGTGTATGTGACCATTAACATCTGCTAACCGTGTGTATGTGACCATTAACATCCGCATGTGACCATTAACATCTGCTAACCTTGTGTATGTGACCATTAACATCCGCTAACCATGTGTATGTGACCATTAACATCCGCTAACCATGTGTATGTGACCATTAACATCCGCTAACCATGTGTATGTAAACATTAACATCCGTTAACCATGTGTATGTGACCATTAACATCCGCTAACCACGTGTATGTGACCGTTAACATCCGCCAACCATGTGTATGTGACCGTTAACATCCGCTAACCATGTGTATGTGACCGTTAACATCCGCTAACCATGTGTATGTGACCATTAACATCCGCTAACCATGTGTATGTGACCATTAACATCCGCTAACCATGTGTATGTGACCGTTAACATCCGCTAACCATGTGTATGTGACCGTTAACATCCGCTAACCATGTGTATGTGACCGTTAACATCCGCTAACCATGTGTATGTGACCGTTAACATCCGCTAACCATGTGTATGTGACCGTTAACATCCGCTAACCATGTGTATGTGACCATTAACATCCGCTAACCATGTGTATGTGACCATTAACATCCGCTAACCATGTGTATGTGACCGTTAACATCCGCTAACCATGTGTATGTGACCGTTAACATCCGCTAACCATGTGTATGTGACCGTTAACATCCGCTAACCATGTGTATGTGACCGTTAACATCCGCTAACCATGTGTATGTGACCATTAACATCTGCTAACCATGTGTATGTGACCATTAACTTCTGCTAACCGTGTGTATGTGACCATTAACATCCGCATGTGACCATTAACATCTGCTAACCTTGTGTATGTGACCATTAACATCTGCTAACCATGTGTATGTGACCATTAACATCTGCTAACCATGTGTATGTGACCAATAACATCTGCTAACCATGTGTATGTGACCAGTAACATCTGCTAACACTGTTTAAGAGACCATTAACATCTGCTAACCATGTGTATGTGACCATTAGAATCTGCTAACCATGTGTATGTGACCATTATCATCTGATAACCATGTGTATGTGACCACGAACATCTGCTAACACTGTTTAAGAGACCATTAACATCTGCTAACCATGTGTATGTGACCACGAACATCTGCTAACACTGTTTAAGAGACCATTAACATCTGCTAACCATGTGTATGTGACCATTAACATCCGCTAACCATGTGTATGTGACCGTTAACATCCGCTAACCATGTGTATGTGACCGTTAACATCCGCTAACCATGTGTATGTGACCGTTAACATCCGCAAACCATGTGTATGTGACCGTTAACATCCGCTAACCATGTGTATGTGACCGTTAACATCCGCTAACCATGTGTATGTGACCGTTAACATCCGCTAACCATGTGTATGTGACCGTTAACATCCGCTAACCATGTGTATGTGACCGTTAACATCTGCTAACCATGTGTATGTGACCATTAACATCTGCTAACCATGTGTATGTGACCATTAACATCTGCTAACCGTGTGTATGTGACCATTAAAATCCGCATGTGACCATTAACATCTGCTAACCTTGTGTATGTGACCATTAACATCCGCTAACCATGTGTATGTGACCATTAACATCCGCTAACCATGTGTATGTGACCATTAACATCCGCTAACCATGTGTATGTAAACATTAACATCCGTTAACCATGTGTATGTGACCATTAACATCCGCTAACCACGTGTATGTGACCGTTAACATCCGCTAACCATGTGTATGTGACCGTTAACATCCGCTAACCATGTGTATGTGACCGTTAACATCCGCTAACCATGTGTATGTGACCATTAACATCCGCTAACCATGTGTATGTGACCATTAACATCCGCTAACCATGTGTATGTGACCGTTAACATCCGCTAACCATGTGTATGTGACCGTTAACATCCGCTAACCATGTGTATGTGACCGTTAACATCCGCTAACCATGTGTATGTGACCGTTAACATCCGCTAACCATGTGTATGTGACCATTAACATCCGCTAACCATGTGTATGTGACCATTAACATCCGCTAACCATGTGTATGTGACCATTAACATCCGCTAACAATGTGTATGTGACCATTAACATCCGCTAACCATGTGTATGTGACCATTAACATCCGCTAACCATGTGTATGTGACCATTAACATCTGCTAACATGTACATGTGACCAATAACATCTGCTAACCATGTGTATGTGACCATTAACATCTGCTAACCGTGTGTATGTGACCATTAACATCCACTAAACATGTGTGTGACCATTAACATCCGCTAACCATGTGTATGTGACCATTAACATCCACTAACCATGTGTATGTGACCATTAACATCCGCTAACCATGTGTATGTGACCAGTAACATCTGCTAACCATGTGTATGTGACCATTAACATCCGCTAACCATGTGTATGTGACCAATAACATCCGCTAACCATGTGTATGTGACCATTAACATCCGCTAACCATGTGTATGTGACCATTAACATCCGCTAACCATGTGTATGTGACCATTAACATCCGCTAACCATGTGTATGTAAACGTTAACATCCGCTAACCATGTGTATGTGACCGTTAACATCCGCTAACCATGTGTATGTGACCGTTAACATCCGCTAACCATGTGTATGTGACCGTTAACATCCGCTAACCATATGTATGTGACCGTTAACATCCGCTAACCGTGTGTATGTGACCGTTAACATCCGCTAACCATGTGTATGTGACCGTTAACATCCGCTAACCATGTGTATGTGACCGTTAACATCCGCTAACCATGTGTATGTGACCGTTAACATCCGCTAACCATGTGTATGTGACCGTTAACATCCGCTAACCATGTGTATGTGACCGTTAACATCCGCTAACCATGTGTATGTGACCGTTAACATCCGCTAACCATGTGTATGTGACCGTTAACATCCGCTAACCATGTGTATGTGACCATTAACATCTGCTAACCATGTGTATGTGACCATTAACATCTGCTAACCATGTGTATGTGACCATTAACATCTGCTAACCGTGTGTATGTGACCATTAAAATCCGCATGTGACCATTAACATCCGCTAACCTTGTGTATGTGACCATTAACATCCGCTAACCATGTGTATGTGACCATTAACATCCGCTAACCATGTGTATGTGACCATTAACATCCGCTAACCATGTGTATGTAAACATTAACATCCGTTAACCATGTGTATGTGACCATTAACATCCGCTAACCACGTGTATGTGACCGTTAACATCCGCTAACCATGTGTATGTGACCGTTAACATCCGCTAACCACGTGTATGTGACCGTTAACATCCGCTAACCATGTGTATGTGACCGTTAACATCCGCTAACCATGTGTATGTGACCGTTAACATCCGCTAACCATGTGTATGTGACCATTAACATCCGCTAACCATGTGTATGTGACCGTTAACATCCGCTAACCATGTGTATGTGACCGTTAACATCCGCTAACCATGTGTATGTGACCGTTAACATCCGCTAACCATGTGTATGTGACCGTTAACATCCGCTAACCATGTGTATGTGACCATTAACATCCGCTAACCATGTGTATGTGACCATTAACATCCGCTAACCATGTGTATGTGACCATTAACATCCGCTAACCATGTGTATGTGACCATTAACATCCGCTAACCATGTGTATGTGACCGTTAACATCCGCTAACCATGTGTATGTGACCGTTAACATCCGCTAACCATGTGTATGTGACCGTTAACATCCGCTAACCATGTGTATGTGACCGTTAACATCCGCTAACCATGTGTATGTGACCGTTAACATCTGCTAACCATGTGTATGTGACCATTAACATCTGCTAACCATGTGTATGTGACCATTAACATCTGCTAACCGTGTGTATGTGACCATTAAAATCCGCATGTGACCATTAACATCTGCTAACCTTGTGTATGTGACCATTAACATCCGCTAACCATGTGTATGTGACCATTAACATCCGCTAACCATGTGTATGTGACCATTAACATCCGCTAACCATGTGTATGTAAACATTAACATCCGTTAACCATGTGTATGTGACCATTAACATCCGCTAACCACGTGTATGTGACCGTTAACATCCGCCAACCATGTGTATGTGACCGTTAACATCCGCTAACCATGTGTATGTGACCGTTAACATCCGCTAACCATGTGTATGTGACCATTAACATCCGCTAACCATGTGTATGTGACCGTTAACATCCGCTAACCATGTGTATGTGACCGTTAACATCCGCTAACCATGTGTATGTGACCGTTAACATCCGCTAACCATGTGTATGTGACCGTTAACATCCGCTAACCATGTGTATGTGACCGTTAACATCCGCTAACCATGTGTATGTGACCATTAACATCCGCTAACCATGTGTATGTGACCATTAACATCCGCTAACCATGTGTATGTGACCATTAACATCCGCTAACCATGTGTATGTGACCGTTAACATCCGCTAACCATGTGTATGTGACCGTTAACATCCGCTAACCATGTGTATGTGACCGTTAACATCCGCTAACCATGTGTATGTGACCGTTAACATCCGCTAACCATGTGTATGTGACCGTTAACATCTGCTAACCATGTGTATGTGACCATTAACATCTGCTAACCATGTGTATGTGACCATTAACATCTGCTAACCGTGTGTATGTGACCATTAAAATCCGCATGTGACCATTAACATCTGCTAACCTTGTGTATGTGACCATTAACATCCGCTAACCATGTGTATGTGACCATTAACATCCGCTAACCATGTGTATGTGACCATTAACATCCGCTAACCATGTGTATGTAAACATTAACATCCGTTAACCATGTGTATGTGACCATTAACATCCGCTAACCACGTGTATGTGACCGTTAACATCCGCCAACCATGTGTATGTGACCGTTAACATCCGCTAACCATGTGTATGTGACCGTTAACATCCGCTAACCATGTGTATGTGACCATTAACATCCGCTAACCATGTGTATGTGACCGTTAACATCCGCTAACCATGTGTATGTGACCGTTAACATCCGCTAACCATGTGTATGTGACCGTTAACATCCGCTAACCATGTGTATGTGACCGTTAACATCCGCTAACCATGTGTATGTGACCGTTAACATCCGCTAACCATGTGTATGTGACCATTAACATCCGCTAACCATGTGTATGTGACCATTAACATCCGCTAACCATGTGTATGTGACCATTAACATCCGCTAACCATGTGTATGTGACCGTTAACATCCGCTAACCATGTGTATGTGACCGTTAACATCCGCTAACCATGTGTATGTGACCGTTAACATCCGCTAACCATGTGTATGTGACCATTAACATCTGCTAACCATGTGTATGTGACCATTAACTTCTGCTAACCGTGTGTATGTGACCATTAACATCCGCATGTGACCATTAACATCTGCTAACCTTGTGTATGTGACCATTAACATCTGCTAACCATGTGTATGTGACCATTAACATCTGCTAACCATGTGTATGTGACCAATAACATCTGCTAACCATGTGTATGTGACCATTAACATCTGCTAACACTGTTTAAGAGACCATTAACATCTGCTAACCATGTGTATGTGACCATTAGAATCTGCTAACCATGTGTATGTGACCATTATCATCTGATAACCATGTGTATGTGACCACGAACATCTGCTAACACTGTTTAAGAGACCATTAACATCTGCTAACCATGTGTATGTGACCACGAACATCTGCTAACACTGTTTAAGAGACCATTAACATCTGCTAACCATGTGTATGTGACCATTAACATCTGCTAACCATGTGTATGTGACCATTAACATCCGCTAACCATGTGTATGTGACCATTAACATCCGCTAACCATGTGTATGTGACCATTAACATCCGCTAACCATGTGTATGTGACCATTAACATCCGCTAACCATGTGTATGTGACCATTAACATCCGCTAACCATGTGTATGTGACCATTAACATCCGCTAACCATGTGTATGTGACCATTAACATCTGCTAACCATGTGTATGTGACCATTAACATCCGCTAACCATGTGTATGTAAACATTAACATCCGTTAACCATGTGTATGTGACCATTAACATCCGCTAACCATGTGTATGTGACCATTAACATCCATGTACATGTGACCACATCTGCTAACCATGTGTATGTGACCAATAACATCTGCTAACCGTGTGTATGTGACCATTAACATCCGCATGTGACCATTAACATCCGCTAACCCTGTGTATGTGACCATTAACATCCGCTAACCATGTGTATGTGACCATTAACATCCGCTAACCATGTGTATGTGACCATTAACATCCGCTAACCATGTGTATGTGACCATTAACATCCGCTAACCATGTGTATGTGACCATTAACATCCGCTAACCATGTGTATGTGACCATTAACATCCGCTAACCATGTGTATGTGACCGTTAACATCCGCTAACCATGTGTATGTGACCATTAACATCCGCTAACCATGTGTATGTGACCATTAACATCCGCTAACCATGTGTATGTGACCATTAACATCCGCTAACCATGTGTATGTGACCATTAACATCCGCTAACCATGTGTATGTGACCATTAACATCCGCTAACCATGTGTATGTAAACATTAACTTCCGTTAACCATGTGTATGTGACCATTAACATCCGATAACCATGTGTATGTGACCAGTAACATCCGCTAACCATGTGTATGTGACCATAAACATCTGCTAACATGTACATGTGACCAATAACATCTGCTAACCATGTGTATGTGACCATTAACATCTGCTAACCATGTGTATGTGACCATTAACATCCGCATGTGACCATTAACATCCGCTAACCATGTGTATGTGACCATTAACATCCGCTAACCATGTGTATGTGACCAATAACATCCGCTAACCATGTGTATGTGACCATTATCATCTGCTAACCATGTGTATGTGACCACGAACATCTGCTAACACTGTTTAAGAGACCATTAACATCTGCTAACCATGTGTATGTGACCATTATCATCTGCTAACCATGTGTATGTGACCATTAACATCCGCTAACCATGTGTATGTGACCATTAACATCCGCTAACCATGTGTATGTGACCATTAACATCCGCTAACCATGTGTATGTAAACATTAACATCCGTTAACCATGTGTATGTGACCATTAACATCTGCTAACCATGTGTATGTGACCATTAACATCTGCTAACCATGTGTATGTGACCATTAACATCCGCATGTGACCATTAACATCTGCTAACCTTGTGTATGTGACCATTAACATCTGCTAACCATCCGTATGTGACCATTAACATCCGCTAACCATGTGTATGTGACCATTATCATCTGCTAACCATGTGTATGTGACCACGAACATCTGCTAACACTGTTTAAGAGACCATTAACATCTGCTAACCATGTGTATGTGACCATTATCATCTGCTAACCATGTGTATGTGACCATTAACATCCGCTAACCATGTGTATGTGACCATTAACATCCGCTAACCATGTGTATGTGACCATTAACATCCGCTAACCATGTGTATGTAAACATTAACATCCGTTAACCATGTGTATGTGACCATTAACATCTGCTAACCATGTGTATGTGACCATTATCATCTGCTAACCATGTGTATGTGACCACGAACATCTGCTAACACTGTTTAAGAGACCATTAACATCTGCTAACCATGTGTATGTGACCACGAACATCTGCTAACACTGTTTAAGAGACCATTAACATCTGCTAACCATGTGTATGTGACCATTAACATCCGCTAACCATGTGTATGTGACCATTAACATCTGCTAACCATGTGTATGTGACCATTATCATCTGCTAACCATGTGTATGTGACCATTAACATCCACTAAACATGTGTATGTGACCATTAACATCCGCTAACCATGTGTATGTGACCATTAACATCCACTAACCATGTGTATGTGACCATTAACATCCGCTAACCATGTGTATGTGACCAGTAACATCTGCTAACCATGTGTATGTGACCATTAACATCCGCTAACCATGTGTATGTGACCAGTAACATCCGCTAACCATGTGTATGTGACCAGTAACATCCGCTAACCATGTGTATGTGACCATTAACATCCGCTAACCATGTGTATGTGACCATTAACATCCGCTAACCATGTGTATGTGACCATTAACATCCGCTAACCATGTGTATGTGACCATTAACATCCGCTAACCATGTGTATGTGACCATTAACATCCGCTAACCATGTGTATGTGACCATTAACATCTGCTAACCATGTGTATGTGACCATTAACATCCGCTAACCATGTGTATGTAAACATTAACATCCGTTAACCATGTGTATGTGACCATTAACATCCGCTAACCATGTGTATGTGACCATTAACATCTGCTAACATGTACATGTGACCAATAACATCTGCTAACCATGTGTATGTGACCATTAACATCTGCTAACCGTGTGTATGTGACCATTAACATCCGCATGTGACCATTAACATCCGCTAACCATGTGTATGTGACCATTAACATCCGCTAACCATGTGTATGTAAACATTAACATCCGTTAACCATGTGTATGTGACCATTAACATCCGCTAACCATGTGTATGTGACCATTAACATCCGCTAACCATGTGTATGTGACCATTAACATCCGCTAACCATGTGTATGTGACCAGTAACATCCGCTAACCATGTGTATGTGACCAGTAACATCCGCTAACCATGTGTATGTGACCATTAACATCCGCTAACCATGTGTATGTGACCATTAACATCCGCTAACCATGTGTATGTGACCATTAACATCCGCTAACCATGTGTATGTGACCATTAACATCCGCTAACCATGTGTATGTGACCATTAACATCCGCTAACCATGTGTATGTGACCATTAACATCCGCTAACCATGTGTATGTGACCATTAACATCCGCTAACCATGTGTATGTAAACATTAACATCCGTTAACCATGTGTATGTGACCATTAACATCCGCTAACCATGTGTATGTGACCATTAACATCTGCTAACATGTACATGTGACCAATAACATCTGCTAACCATGTGTATGTGACCATTAACATCTGCTAACCGTGTGTATGTGACCATTAACATCCGCATGTGACCATTAACATCCGCTAACCCTGTGTATGTGACCATTAACATCCGCTAACCATGTGTATGTAAACATTAACATCCGTTAACCATGTGTATGTGACCATTAACATCCGCTAACCATGTGTATGTGACCATTAACATCCGCTAACCATGTGTATGTGACCATTAACATCCGCTAACCATGTGTATGTGACCATTAACATCCGCTAACCATGTGTATGTGACCGTTAACATCCGCTAACCATGTGTATGTGACCATTAACATCCGCTAACCATGTGTATGTGACCATTAACATCCGCTAACCATGTGTATGTGACCATTAACATCCGCTAACCATGTGTATGTGACCATTAACATCCGCTAACCATGTGTATGTGACCATTAACATCCGCTAACCATGTGTATGTAAACATTAACTTCCGTTAACCATGTGTATGTGACCATTAACATCCGATAACCATGTGTATGTGACCAGTAACATCCGCTAACCATGTGTATGTGACCATAAACATCTGCTAACATGTACATGTGACCAATAACATCTGCTAACCATGTGTATGTGACCATTAACATCTGCTAACCATGTGTATGTGACCATTAACATCCGCATGTGACCATTAACATCTGCTAACCTTGTGTATGTGACCATTAACATCTGCTAACCATCCGTATGTGACCAATAACATCTGCTAACCATGTGTATGTGACCATTATCATCTGCTAACCATGTGTATGTGACCACGAACATCTGCTAACACTGTTTAAGAGACCATTAACATCTGCTAACCATGTGTATGTGACCATTATCATCTGCTAACCATGTGTATGTGACCATTAACATCCGCTAACCATGTGTATGTGACCATTAACATCCGCTAACCATGTGTATGTGACCATTAACATCCGCTAACCATGTGTATGTAAACATTAACATCCGTTAACCATGTGTATGTGACCATTAACATCTGCTAACCATGTGTATGTGACCATTAACATCTGCTAACCATGTGTATGTGACCATTAACATCCGCATGTGACCATTAACATCTGCTAACCTTGTGTATGTGACCATTAACATCTGCTAACCATCCGTATGTGACCAATAACATCTGCTAACCATGTGTATGTGACCATTATCATCTGCTAACCATGTGTATGTGACCACGAACATCTGCTAACACTGTTTAAGAGACCATTAACATCTGCTAACCATGTGTATGTGACCATTATCATCTGCTAACCATGTGTATGTGACCATTAACATCCGCTAACCATGTGTATGTGACCATTAACATCCGCTAACCATGTGTATGTGACCATTAACATCCGCTAACCATGTGTATGTAAACATTAACATCCGTTAACCATGTGTATGTGACCATTAACATCTGCTAACCATGTGTATGTGACCATTATCATCTGCTAACCATGTGTATGTGACCACGAACATCTGCTAACACTGTTTAAGAGACCATTAACATCTGCTAACCATGTGTATGTGACCACGAACATCTGCTAACACTGTTTAAGAGACCATTAACATCTGCTAACCATGTGTATGTGACCATTAACATCCGCTAACCATGTGTATGTGACCATTAACATCTGCTAACCATGTGTATGTGACCATTAACATCCGCTAACCATGTGTATGTGACCATTAACATCCGCTAACCATGTGTATGTGACCATTAACATCCGCTAACCATGTGTATGTGACCATTAACATCCACTAACCATGTGTATGTGACCATTAACATCCGCTAACCATGTGTATGTGACCAGTAACATCTGCTAACCATGTGTATGTGACCATTAACATCCGCTAACCATGTGTATGTGACCAGTAACATCCGCTAACCATGTGTATGTGACCAGTAACATCCGCTAACCATGTGTATGTGACCATTAACATCCGCTAACCATGTGTATGTGACCATTAACATCCGCTAACCATGTGTATGTGACCATTAACATCCGCTAACCATGTGTATGTGACCATTAACATCCGCTAACCATGTGTATGTGACCATTAACATCCGCTAACCATGTGTATGTGACCATTAACATCTGCTAACCATGTGTATGTGACCATTAACATCCGCTAACCATGTGTATGTAAACATTAACATCCGTTAACCATGTGTATGTGACCATTAACATCCGCTAACCATGTGTATGTGACCATTAACATCTGCTAACATGTACATGTGACCAATAACATCTGCTAACCATGTGTATGTGACCATTAACATCTGCTAACCGTGTGTATGTGACCATTAACATCCGCATGTGACCATTAACATCCGCTAACCCTGTGTATGTGACCATTAACATCCGCTAACCATGTGTATGTAAACATTAACATCCGTTAACCATGTGTATGTGACCATTAACATCCGCTAACCATGTGTATGTGACCATTAACATCCGCTAACCATGTGTATGTGACCATTAACATCCGCTAACCATGTGTATGTGACCAGTAACATCCGCTAACCATGTGTATGTGACCAGTAACATCCGCTAACCATGTGTATGTGACCATTAACATCCGCTAACCATGTGTATGTGACCATTAACATCCGCTAACCATGTGTATGTGACCATTAACATCCGCTAACCATGTGTATGTGACCATTAACATCCGCTAACCATGTGTATGTGACCATTAACATCCGCTAACCATGTGTATGTGACCATTAACATCCGCTAACCATGTGTATGTGACCATTAACATCCGCTAACCATGTGTATGTAAACATTAACATCCGTTAACCATGTGTATGTGACCATTAACATCCGCTAACCATGTGTATGTGACCATTAACATCTGCTAACATGTACATGTGACCAATAACATCTGCTAACCATGTGTATGTGACCATTAACATCTGCTAACCGTGTGTATGTGACCATTAACATCCGCATGTGACCATTAACATCCGCTAACCCTGTGTATGTGACCATTAACATCCGCTAACCATGTGTATGTAAACATTAACATCCGTTAACCATGTGTATGTGACCATTAACATCCGCTAACCATGTGTATGTGACCATTAACATCCGCTAACCATGTGTATGTGACCATTAACATCCGCTAACCATGTGTATGTGACCATTAACATCCGCTAACCATGTGTATGTGACCGTTAACATCCGCTAACCATGTGTATGTGACCATTAACATCCGCTAACCATGTGTATGTGACCATTAACATCTGCTAACCATGTGTATGTGACCATTAACATCCGCTAACCATGTGTATGTGACCATTAACATCCGCTAACCATGTGTATGTGACCATTAACATCCGCTAACCATGTGTATGTAAACATTAACTTCCGTTAACCATGTGTATGTGACCATTAACATCCGATAACCATGTGTATGTGACCAGTAACATCCGCTAACCATGTGTATGTGACCATAAACATCTGCTAACATGTACATGTGACCAATAACATCTGCTAACCATGTGTATGTGACCATTAACATCTGCTAACCATGTGTATGTGACCATTAACATCCGCTAACCATGTGTATGTGACCATTAACATCCGCATGTGACCATTAACATCTGCTAACCTTGTGTATGTGACCATTAACATCTGCTAACCATCCGTATGTGACCAATAACATCTGCTAACCATGTGTATGTGACCATTATCATCTGCTAACCATGTGTATGTGACCACGAACATCTGCTAACACTGTTTAAGAGACCATTAACATCTGCTAACCATGTGTATGTGACCATTATCATCTGCTAACCATGTGTATGTGACCACGAACATCTGCTAACACTGTTTAAGAGACCATTAACATCTGCTAACCATGTGTATGTGACCATTAACATCCACTAACCATGTGTATGTGACCATTAACATCCGCTAACCATGTGTATGTGACCATTAACATCCACTAACCATGTGTATGTGACCATTAACATCCGCTAACCATGTGTATGTGACCATTAACATCCGCTAACCATGTGTATGTGACCATTAACATCCGCTAACCATGTGTATGTGACCAATAACATCCGCTAACCATGTGTATGTGACCATTAACATCCGCTAACCATGTGTATGTGACCATTAACATCTGCTAACCATGTGTATGTGACCAATAACATCTGCTAACCATGTGTATGTGACCAATAACATCTGCTAACAATGTGTATGTGACCAGGGCCATATTCCCTATATAATCCTCTTCTTTAGACCAGGGCCATATTCCCTATATAATCCTCTTCTTTAGACCAGGGCCCTATTCCCTATATAATACTCTACTTTAGACCAGGGCCCTATTCCCTATATAATACTCTACTTTAGACCAGGGCCCAATTCCCTATATAATACTCTACTGTAGACCAGGGCACTATTCCCTATATTACACTCTACTGTAGACCAGGGCCCTATTCCCTATATAATACTCTACTTTAGACCAGAGCCCTATTCCCTATATAATACTCTACTTTAGACCAGGGCCATATTCCCTATATAATCCTCTACTTTAGACCAGGGCCATATTCCCTATATAATACTCTACTTTAGACCAGGGCAATATTCTCTATGTTATACTCTACTGTACACCAGGGCCCTATTCCCTATATAATACTCTACTTTAGACCAGGGCCCTATTCCCAATATAAGCCTCTACTTTAGGCCAGGGCCCCATTCCCTATATAATACTCTACTTTAGACCAGGGCCCTATTCCCTATATAATACTCTACTTTAGACCAGGGCCATATTCCCTATATAAGCCTCTACTTTAGACCAGGGCCCCATTCCCTATATAATACTCTACTTTAGACCAGGGCCCCATTCCCTATATAAAACTCTACTTTAGACCAGGGCCCTATTCCCTATGTTATACTCTACTGTAGACCAGGGCCCTATTCCCTATATAATACTCTACTTTAGACCAGGGCTCTATTCCCTATATAATCCTCTACTTTAGACCAGGGCCCTATTCCCTATATAATCCTCTACCGTAGACCAGGGCCCCATTCCCTATATAATAATCTACTTTAGACCAGGGCCCTATTCCCTATACAATACTCTACTTTAGACCAGGGCCCAATTCCCTATATAATACTCTACTTTAGACCAGGGCCCTATTCCCTATATAATACTCTACTGTAGACCAGGGCCCTATTCCCTATATAATACTCTACTGTAGAACAGGGCCCTATTCCCTATAAAATACTCTACTTTAGACCAGGGCCCTATTCCCTATATAATCCTCTACTTTAGACCAGGGCCATATTCCCTATATAATACTCTACTTTAGACCAGGGCCCTATTCCCTATATAATCCTCTACTGTAGACCAGGGCCCTATTCCCTATATAATACTCTACTTTAGACCAGGGCCTTATCCCTATTCCCTATATAATACTCTACTGTAGACCAGGGCCATATTCCCTATATAATACTCTACTTTAGACCAGGGCCCTATTCCCTATTTAATACTCTACTGTAGACCAGGGCCCTATTCCCTATATTATACTCTACTGTACACCAGGGCCGTATTCCCTATATAATCCTCTACTTTAGACCAGGGCACTATTCCCTATATAATACTCTACTGTAGACCAGGGCCCTATTCCCTATATAATACTCTACTGTAGACCAGGGCCCTATTCCCTATATAATACTCTACTTTAGACCAGGGACCTATTCCCTATATAATACTCAACTTTAGACCAGAGCCCTATTCCCTATATAATACTCTACTTTAGACCAGGGCTCTATTCCCTATATAATCCTCTACTTTAGACCAGGGCCCTATTCCATATATAATACTCTACTTTAGACCTGGGCCCTATTCCCTATATAATACTCTACTGTAGAACAGGGCCCTATTCCCCTTTATAATACTCTACTTTAGACCAGGGCCCTATTCCCTATATAATACTCTACTGTAGACCAGGGCCATATTCCCTATATAATACTCTACTTTAGACCAGGGCCATATTCCCTATATTATACTCTACTGTACACCAGGGCCCTATTCCCTATATAATACTCTACTTAAGACCAGAGCCCTATTCCCTATATAATACTCTACTGTAGACCAGGGCCCTATTCCCTATATAATCCTCTACTTTAGACCAGGGCCCTATTCCATATATAATACTCAACTTTAGACCAGGGCCCTATTCCCTATATAATACTCTACTTTAGACCAGGGCCCTATTCCCTATATAATACTCTACTTTAGACCAGGGCCCAATTCCCTATATAATACTCTATTGTAGACCAGGGCCATATTCCCTATATAATACTCTGCTTTAGACCAGGGCCATATTCCCTATATAATCCTCTAATTTAGACCAGGGCCCTATTCCCTATATAATACTCTACTTTAGACCAGGGCCATATTCCCTATGTTATACTCTACTGTACACCAGGGCCCAATTCCTTATATAATCCTCTACTTTAGACCAGGGCCCTATTCCCTATATAATCCTCTACATTAGACCAGGGCCCTATTCCCTATATAATCCTCTACTTTAGACCAGGGCCCCATTCCTTATATAATACTCTACTTTAGACCAGGGCCCTATTCCCTATACAATACTCTACTTTAGACAAGGGCCCAATTCCTTATATAATACTCTACTTTAGACCAGAGCCCTATTCCCTATATAATCCTCTACTTTAGACCAGGGCCCAATTCCTTATATAATACTATACTTTAGAACAGAGCCCTATTCCCTATATAATCTTCTACTTTAGACCAGGGCCCTATTCCCTATATAATACTCTACTTTAGACCAGGGCTCTATTCCCTATATAATCCTCTACTTTAGACCAGGGCCCTATTCCATATATAATACTCTACTTTAGACCTGGGCCCTATTCCCTATATAATACTCTACTGTAGAACAGGGCCCTATTCCCCTTTATAATACTCTACTTTAGACCAGGGCCCTATTCCATATATAATACTCAACTTTAGACCAGGGCCCTATTCCCTATATAATCCTCTACTTTAGACCAGGGCCCTATTCCATATATAATACTCAACTTTAGACCAGGGCCCTATTCCCTATATAATCCTCTACTTTAGACCAGGGCCCTATTCCATATATAATACTCAACTTTAGACCAGGGCCCTATTCCCTATATAATACTCTACTTTAGACAAGGGCCCTATTCCCTATATAATACTCTACTTTAGACCAGGGCCCAATTCCCTATATAATACTCTACTGTAGACCAGGGCACTATTCCCTATATTACACTCTACTGTAGACCAGGGCTCTATTCCCTATATAATACTCTACTTTAGACCAGGGCCATATTCCCTATATAATCCTCTAATTTAGACAAGGGCCCTATTCCCTATATAATACTCTACTTTAGACCAGGGCCATATTCCCTATGTTATGCTCTACTGTAGACCAGGGCCCTATTACCTATATAATACTCTACTTTAGACCAGGGCCCTATTCCCTATATAATACTCTACTGTAGACCAGGGCCATATTCCCTATATAATACTATACTGTAGACCAGGGCCATATTCCCTATATAATCCTCTACTTTAGACGAGGGCCCAATTCCTTATATAATACTCTACTTTAGACCAGGGACCTATTCCCTATATAATCCTCTACTTTAGACCAGGGCCCAATTCCTTATATAATACTCTACTTTAGACCAGGGACCTATTCCCTATATAATACTCAACTTTAGACCAGGGCCCTATTCCCTATATAATCCTCTACTTTAGACCAGGGCCCCATTCCCTATATAATCCTCTACTTTAGACCAGGGCCCTATATAATACTCTACTGTAGACCAGGGCACTATTCCCTATATTACACTCTACTGTAGACCAGGGCCCTATTCCCTATATAATACTCTACTTTAGACCAGGGCCATATTCCCTATATAATCCTCTAATTTAGACCAGGGCCCTATTCCCTATGTAATACTCTACTTTAGACCAGGGCCATATTCCCTATGTTATACTCTACTGTACACCAGGGCCCTATTCCCTATATAATCATCTACTTTAGACCAGGGCCCCATTCCCTATATAATAATCTACTTTAGACCAGGGCCCTATTCCCTATATAATACTCTACTTTAGACCAGGGACCTATTCCCTATATAATACTCAACTTTAGACCAGAGCCCTATTCCCTATATAATACTCTACTTTAGACCAGGGCTCTATTCCCTATATAATCCTCTACTTTAGACCAGGGCCCTATTCCATATATAATACTCTACTTTAGACCTGGGCCCTATTCCCTATATAATACTCTACTGTAGAACAGGGCCCTATTCCCCTTTATAATACTCTACTTTAGACCAGGGCCCTATTCCCTATATAATACTCTACTGTAGACCAGGGCCATATTCCCTATATAATACTCTACTTTAGACCAGGGCCATATTCCCTATGTTATACTCTACTGTACACCAGGGCCCTATTCCCTATATAATACTCTACTTAAGACCAGAGCCCTATTCCCTATATAATACTCTACTGTAGACCAGGGCCCTATTCCCTATATAATCCTCTACTTTAGACCAGGGCCCTATTCCATATATAATACTCAACTTTAGACCAGGGCCCTATTCCCTATATAATACTCTACTTTAGACCAGGGCCCTATTCCCTATATAATACTCTACTTTAGACCAGGGCCCAATTCCCTATATAATACTCTATTGTAGACCAGGGCCATATTCCCTATATAATACTCTGCTTTAGACCAGGGCCATATTCCCTATATAATCCTCTAATTTAGACCAGGGCCCTATTCCCTATATAATACTCTACTTTAGACCAGGGCCATATTCCCTATGTTATACTCTACTGTACACCAGGGCCCAATTCCTTATATAATCCTCTACTTTAGACCAGGGCCCTATTCCCTATATAATCCTCTACATTAGACCAGGGCCCTATTCCCTATATAATCCTCTACTTTAGACCAGGGCCCCATTCCTTATATAATACTCTACTTTAGACCAGGGCCCTATTCCCTATACAAAACTCTACTTTAGACAAGGGCCCAATTCCTTATATAATACTCTACTTTAGACCAGAGCCCTATTCCCTATATAATCCTCTACTTTAGACCAGGGCCCAATTCCTTATATAATACTATACTTTAGAACAGAGCCCTATTCCCTATATAATCTTCTACTTTAGACCAGGGCCCTATTCCCTATATAATACTCTACTTTAGACCAGGGCTCTATTCCCTATATAATCCTCTACTTTAGACCAGGGCCCTATTCCATATATAATACTCTACTTTAGACCTGGGCCCTATTCCCTATATAATACTCTACTGTAGAACAGGGCCCTATTCCCCTTTATAATACTCTACTTTAGACCAGGGCCCTATTCCCTATATAATACTCTACTGTAGACCAGGGCCATATTCCCTATATAATACTCTACTTTAGACCAGGGCCATATTCCCTATGTTATACTCTACTGTACACCAGGGCCCTATTCCCTATATAATACTCTACTTAAGACCAGAGCCATATTCCCTATATAATACTCTACTGTAGACCAGGGCCCTATTCCCTATATAATCCTCTACTTTAGACCAGGGCCCTATTCCATATATAATACTCTACTTTAGACCAGGGCCCTATTCCCTATATAATACTCTACTTTAGACCAGGGCCCTATTCCCTATATAATACTCTACTTTAGACCAGGGCCCAATTCCCTATATAATACTCTATTGTAGACCAGGGCCATATTCCCTATATAATACTCTGCTTTAGACCAGGGCCATATTCCCTATATAATCCTCTAATTTAGACCAGGGCCCTATTCCCTATATAATACTCTACTTTAGACCAGGGCCATATTCCCTATGTTATACTCTACTGTACACCAGGGCCCAATTCCTTATATAATCCTCTACTTTAGACCAGGGCCCTATTCCCTATATAATCCTCTACATTAGACCAGGGCCCTATTCCCTATATAATCCTCTACTTTAGACCAGGGCCCCATTCCTTATATAATACTCTACTTTAGACCAGGGCCCTATTCCCTATACAATACTCTACTTTAGACAAGGGCCCAATTCCTTATATAATACTCTACTTTAGACCAGAGCCCTATTCCCTATATAATCCTCTACTTTAGACCAGGGCCCAATTCCTTATATAATACTATACTTTAGAACAGAGCCCTATTCCCTATATAATCTTCTACTTTAGACCAGGGCCCTATTCCCTATATAATACTCTACTTTAGACCAGGGACCTATTCCCTATATAATACTCAACTTTAGACCAGGGCCCAATTCCCTATATAATCCTCTACTTTAGACCAGGGCCCCATTCCCTATATAAAACTCTACTTTAGACCAGGGCCCTATTCCCTATAAAATACTCTACTTTAGACCAGGGCCCTATTCCCTATGTTATACTCTACTGTAGACCAGGGCCCTATTCCCTATATAATACTCTACTTTAGACCAGGGCTCTATTCCCTATATAATCCTCTACTTTAGACCAGGGCCCTATTCCCTATATAATCCTCTACCGTAGACCAGGGCCCCATTCCCTATATAATAATCTACTTTAGACCAGGGCCCTATTCCCTATACAATACTCTACTTTAGACCAGGGCCCAATTCCCTATATAATACTCTACTTTAGACCAGGGCCCTATTCCCTATATAATACTCTACTGTAGACCAGGGCCCTATTCCCTATATAATACTCTACTTAAGACCAGAGCCCTATTCCCTATATAATACTCTACTGTAGACCAGGGCCCTATTCCCTATATAATCCTCTACTTTAGACCAGGGCCCTATTCCATATATAATACTCAACTTTAGACCAGGGCCCTATTCCCTATATAATACTCTACTTTAGACCAGGGCCCTATTCCCTATATAATACTCTACTTTAGACCAGGGCCCTATTCCCTATATAATACTCTACTGTAGACCAGGGCCATATTCCCTATATAATACTCTACTTTAGAGCAGGGCAATATTCCCTATATAATACTCTACTGTAGACCAGGGCCTTATTCCCTATATTATACTCTACTGTACACCAGGGCCCTATTCCCTATATAATCCTCTACTTTAGACCAGGGCCCTATTCCCTATATAATACTCTACTGTAAACCAGGGCCCTATTCCCTATATAATCCTCTAATTTAGACCAGGGCCCTATTCCCGATATAATACTCTACTCTAGACCAGGGCCATATTCCCTATGTCATACTCTACTGTAGACCAGGGCCCTATTCCCTATATAATCCTCTACTTTAGACCAGGGCCCTATTCCATATATAATACTCAACTTTAGACCAGGGCCCTATTCCCTATATAATACTCTACTTTAGACCAGGGCCCTATTCCCTATATAATACTCTACTGTAGACCAGGGCCATATTCCCTATATAATACTCTACTTTAGACCAGGGCAATATTCCCTATGTTATACTCTACTGTACACCAGGGCCCTATTCCCTATATAATACTCTACTTAAGACCAGAGCCCTATTCCCTATATAATACTCTACTTTAGGCCAGGGCCCTATTCCCTATATAATCCTCTACTTTAGACCAGGGCCCTATTCCATATATAATACTCAACTTTAGACCAGGGCCCTATTCCCTATATAATACTCTACTTTAGACCAGGGCCCTATTCCCTATATAATACTCTACTGTAGACCAGGGCCCTATTCCCTATATAATACTCTACTGTAGAACAGGGCCCTATTCCCTATATAATACTCTACTTTAGACCAGGGCCCTATTCCCTATATAATCCTCTACTTTAGACCAGGGCCATATTCCCTATATAATACTCTACTTTAGACCAGGGCCATATTCCCTATATAATACTCTACTTTAGACCAGGGCCCTATTCCCTATATAATCCTCTACTTTAGTCCAGGGCCCTATTCCATATATAATACTCAACTTTAGACCAGGGCCCTATTCCCTATATAATACTCTACTTTAGACCAGGGCCCTATTCCCTATATAATACTCTACTGTAGACCAGGGCCATATTCCCTATATAATACTCTACTTTAGACCAGGGCAATATTCCCTATGTTATACTCTACTGTACACCAGGGCCCTATTCCCTATATAATACTCTACTTAAGACCAGAGCCCTATTCCCTATATAATACTCTATTGTAGACCAGGGCCCTATTCCCTATATAATACTCTGCTTTAGACCAGGGCCCTATTCCATATATAATACTCAACTTTAGACCAGGGCCCTATTCCCTATATAATCCTCTACTTTAGACCAGGGCCCTATTCCATATATAATACTCAACTTTAGACCAGGGCCATATTCCCTATATAATCCTCTAATTTAGACCAGGGCCCTATTCCCTATATAATACTCTACTTTAGACCAGGGCCATATTCCCTATGTTATGCTCTACTGTAGACCAGGGCCCTATTACCTATATAATACTCTACTTTAGACCAGGGCCCTATTCCCTATATAATACTCTACTGTAGACCAGGGCCATATTCCCTATATAATACTATACTGTAGACCAGGGCCATATTCCCTATATAATCCTCTACTTTAGACGAGGGCCCAATTCCTTATATAATACTCTACTTTAGACCAGGGACCTATTCCCTATATAATCCTCTACTTTAGACCAGGGCCCAATTCCTTATATAATACTCTACTTTAGACCAGGGACCTATTCCCTATATAATACTCAACTTTAGACCAGGGCCCTATTCCCTATATAATCCTCTACTTTAGACCAGGGCCCCATTCCCTATATAATACTCTACTTTAGACCAGGGCCCTATATAATACTCTACTGTAGACCAGGGCACTATTCCCTATATTACACTCTACTGTAGACCAGGGCCCTATTCCCTATATAATACTCTACTTTAGACCAGAGCCCTATTCCCTATATAATACTCTACTGTAGACCAGGGCCATATTCCCTATATAATACTCTACTTTAGACCAGGGCCATATTCCCTATATAATCCTCTAATTTAGACCAGGGCCCTATTCCCTATGTAATACTCTACTTTAGACCAGGGCCATATTCCCTATGTTATACTCTACTGTAGACCAGGGCCCTATTCCCTATATAATCCTCTACTTTAGACCAGGGCCCTATTCCCTATATAATCCTCTACTTTAGACCAGGGCCCTATTCCCTATATAATCATCTACTTTAGACCAGGGCCCCATTCCCTATATAATAATCTACTTTAGACCAGGGCCCTATTCCCTATATAATACTCTACTTTAGACCAGGGACCTATTCCCTATATAATACTCAACTTTAGACCAGGGCCCTATTCCCTATATAATACTCTACTTTAGACCAGGGCTCTATTCCCTATATAATCCTCTACTTTAGACCAGGGCCCTATTCTATATATAATACTCTACTTTAGACCTGGGCCCTATTCCCTATATAATACTCTACTGTAGAACAGGGCCCTATTCCCCTTTATAATACTCTACTTTAGACCAGGGCCATATTCCCTATGTTATACTCTACTGTACACCAGGGCCCAATTCCTTATATAATCCTCTACTTTAGACCAGGGCCCTATTCCCTATATAATCCTCTACATTAGACCAGGGCCCTATTCCCTATATAATCCTCTACTTTAGACCAGGGCCCCATTCCTTATATAATACTCTACTTTAGACCAGGGCCCTATTCCCTATACAATACTCTACTTTAGACAAGGGCCCAATTCCTTATATAATACTCTACTTTAGACCAGAGCCCTATTCCCTATATAATCCTCTACTTTAGACCAGGGCCCAATTCCTTATATAATACTATACTTTAGAACAGAGCCCTATTCCCTATATAATCTTCTACTTTAGACCAGGGCCCTATTCCCTATATAATACTCTACTTTAGACCAGGGCTCTATTCCCTATATAATCCTCTACTTTAGACCAGGGCCCTATTCCATATATAATACTCTACTTTAGACCTGGGCCCTATTCCCTATATAATACTCTACTGTAGAACAGGGCCCTATTCCCCTTTATAATACTCTACTTTAGACCAGGGCCCTATTCCCTATATAATACTCTACTGTAGACCAGGGCCATATTCCCTATATAATACTCTACTTTAGACCAGGGCCATATTCCCTATGTTATACTCTACTGTACACCAGGGCCCTATTCCCTATATAATACTCTACTTAAGACCAGAGCCCTATTCCCTATATAATACTCTACTGTAGACCAGGGCCCTATTCCCTATATAATCCTCTACTTTAGACCAGGGCCCTATTCCATATATAATACTCAACTTTAGACCAGGGCCCTATTCCATATATAATACTCTACTTTAGACCAGGGCCCTATTCCCTATATAATACTCTACTTTAGACCAGGGCCCAATTCCCTATATAATACTCTATTGTAGACCAGGGCCATATTCCCTATATAATCCTCTAATTTAGACCAGGGCCCTATTACCTATATAATACTCTACTTTAGACCAGGGCCATATTCCCTATGTTATACTCTACTGTACACCAGGGCCCAATTCCTTATATAATCCTCTACTTTAGACCAGGGCCCTATTCCCTATATAATCCTCTACATTAGACCAGGGCCCTATTCCCTATATAATCCTCTACTTTAGACCAGGGCCCCATTCCTTATATAATACTCTACTTTAGACCAGGGCCCTATTCCCTATACAATACTCTACTTTAGACAAGGGCCCAATTCCTTATATAATACTCTACTTTAGACCAGAGCCCTATTCCCTATATAATCCTCTACTTTAGACCAGGGCCCAATTCCTTATATAATACTATACTTTAGAACAGAGCCCTATTCCCTATATAATCTTCTACTTTAGACCAGGGCCCTATTCCCTATATAATACTCTACTTTAGACCAGGGACCTATTCCCTATATAATACTCAACTTTAGACCAGGGCCCAATTCCCTATATAATCCTATACTTTAGACCAGGACCCCATTCCCTATATAAAACTCTACTTTAGACCAGGGCCCTATTCCCTATAAAATACTCTACTTTAGACCAGGGCCCTATTCCCTATGTTATACTCTACTGTAGACCAGGGCCCTATTCCCTATATAATACTCTACTTTAGACCAGGGCTCTATTCCCTATATAATCCTCTACTTTAGACCAGGGCCCTATTCCCTATATAATCCTCTACCGTAGACCAGGGCCCCATTCCCTATATAATAATCTACTTTAGACCAGGGCCCTATTCCCTATACAATACTCTACTTTAGACCAGGGCCCAATTCCCTATATAATACTCTACTTTAGACCAGGGCCCTATTCCCTATATAATACTCTACTGTAGACCAGGGCCCTATTCCCTATATAATACTCTACTTAAGACCAGAGCCCTATTCCCTATATAATACTCTACTGTAGACCAGGGCCCTATTCCCTATATAATCCTCTACTTTAGACCAGGGCCCTATTCCATATATAATACTCAACTTTAGACCAGGGCCCTATTCCCTATATAATACTCTACTTTAGACCAGGGCCCTATTCCCTATATAATACTCTACTTTAGACCAGGGCCCTATTCCCTATATAATACTCTACTTTAGAGCAGGGCAATATTCCCTATATAATACTCTACTGTAGACCAGGGCCCTATTCCCTATATTATACTCTACTGTACACCAGGGCCCTATTCCCTATATAATCCTCTACTTTAGACCAGGGCCCTATTCCCTATATAATACTCTACTGTAGACCAGGGCCCTATTCCCTATATAATACTCTACTTTAGACCAGGGCCCTATTCCCTATATTACACTCTACTGTAGACCAGGGCCCTATTCCCTATATAATACTCTACTGTAAACCAGGGCCCTATTCCCTATATAATCCTCTAATTTAGACCAGGGCCCTATTCCCGATATAATACTCTACTCTAGACCAGGGCCATATTCCCTATGTCATACTCTATAGTAGACCAGGGCCATATTCCATATATAATCCTCTACTTTAGACCAGGGCCCTATTCCATATATAATACTCAACTTTAGACCAGGGCCCTATTCCCTATATAATACTCTACTTTAGACCAGGGCCCTATTCCCTATATAATACTCTACTGTAGACCAGGGCCATATTCCCTATATAATACTCTACTTTAGACCAGGGCAATATTCCCTATGTTATACTCTACTGTACACCAGGGCCCTATTCCCTATATAATACTCTACTTAAGACCAGAGCCCTATTCCCTATATAATACTCTACTTTAGGCCAGGGCCCTATTCCCTATATAATCCTCTACTTTAGAACAGGGCCCTATTCCATATATAATACTCAACTTTAGACCAGGGCCCTATTCCCTATATAATACTCTACTTTAGACCAGGGCCCTATTCCCTATATAATACTCTACTGTAGACCAGGGCCCTATTCCCTATATAATACTCTACTGTAGAACAGGGCCCTATTCCCTATATAATACTCTACTTTAGACGAGGGCCCTATTCCCTATATAATCCTCTACTTTAGACCAGGGCCCTATTCCCTATATAATACTCTACTTTAGACCAGGGCCATATTCCCTATATAATACTCTACTTTAGACCAGGGCCCTATTCCCTATATAATACTCTACTGTAGACCAGGGCCCTATTCCCTATATTATACTCTACTGTACACCAGGGCCCTATTCCCTATATAATCCTCTACTTTAGACCAGGGCCCTATTCCCTATATAATACTCTACTGTAGACCAGGGCCCTTTCCCTATATAATACTCTACTTTAGACCAGGGCCCTATTCCCTATATTACACTCTACTGTAGACCAGGGCCCTATTCCCTATATAATACTCTACTGTAAACCAGGGCCCTATTCCCTATATAATCCTCTAATTTAGACCAGGGCCCTATTCCCGATATAATACTCTACTCTAGACCAGGGCCATATTCCCTATGTCATACTCTATAGTAGACCAGGGCCATATTCCATATATAATCCTCTACTTTAGACCAGGGCCCTATTCCCTATATTATACTCTACTGTACACCAGGGCCCTATTCCCTATATAATCCTCTACTTTAGACCAGGGCCCTATTCCCTATATAATACTCTACTGTAGACCAGGGCCCTTTCCCTATATAATACTCTACTTTAGACCAGGGCCCTATTCCCTATATTACACTCTACTGTAGACCAGGGCCCTATTCCCTATATAATACTCTACTGTAAACCAGGGCCCTATTCCCTATATAATCCTCTAATTTAGACCAGGGCCCTATTCCCGATATAATACTCTACTCTAGACCAGGGCCATATTCCCTATGTCATACTCTATAGTAGACCAGGGCCATATTCCATATATAATCCTCTACTTTAGACCAGGGCCCTATTCCATATATAATACTCAACTTTAGACCAGGGCCCTATTCCCTATATAATACTCTACTTTAGACCAGGGCCATATTCCCTATATAATACTCTACTTTAGACCAGGGCCCTATTCCCTATATAATCCTCTACTGTAGACCAGGGCCCTATTCTCTATATAATACTCTACTTTAGACCAGGGCCTTATCCCTATTCCCTATATAATACTCTACTGTAGAACAGGGACCTATTCCCTATATAATACTCTACTTTAGGCCAGGGCCCTATTCCCTATATAATCCTCTACTGTAGACCAGGGCCATATTCCCTATATAATACTCTACTGTAAACCAGGGCAATATTCCCTATGTTATACTCTACTGTACACCAGGGCCCTATTCCCTATATAATACTCTACTTTAGACCAGGGCCCTATTCCCTATATAATCCTCTACTTTAGACCAGGGCCATATTCCCTATATAATACTCTACTTTAGACCAGGGCCCTATTCCCTATATAATCCTCTACTGTAGACCAGGGCCCTATTCCCTATATAATACTCTACTTTAGACCAGGGCCTTATCCCTATTCCCTATATAATACTCTACTGTAGACCAGGGCCATATTCCCTATATAATACTCTACTTTAGACCAGGGCCCTATTCCCTATATAATACTCTACTGTAGACCAGGGCCCTATTCCCTATATAATACTCTACTTTAGACCAGGGCCCTATTCCCTATATTACACTCTACTGTAGACCAGGGCCCTATTCCCTATATAATACTCTACTGTAGAACAGGGACCTATTCCCTATATAATACTCTACTTTAGGCCAGGGCCCTATTCCCTATATAATCCTCTACTGTAGACCAGGGCCATATTCCCTATATAATACTCTACTGTAAACCAGGGCCCTATTCCCTATATAATCCTCTAATTTAGACCAGGGCCCTATTCCCGATATAATACTCTACTCTAGACCAGGGCCATATTCCCTATGTTATACTCTACTGTAGACCAGGGCCATATTCCCTATATAATACTCTACTTTAGACCAGGGCAATATTCCCTATGTTATACTCTACTGTACACCAGGGCCCTATTCCCTATGTAATACTCTACTTAAGACCAGAGCCCTATTCCCTATATAATACTCTACTTTAGGCCAGGGCCCTATTCCCTATATAATCCTCTACTTTAGACCAGGGCCCTATTCCATATATAATACTCAACTTTAGACCAGGGCCCTATTCCCTATATAATCCTCTACTTTAGACCAGGGCCCTATTCCCTATATAATACTCTACTTTAGACCAGGGCCCAATTCCCTATATAATACTCTACTGTAGACCAGGGCACTATTCCCTATATTACACTCTACTGTAGACCAGGGCTCTATTCCCTATATAATACTCTACTTTAGACCAGGGCCATATTCCCTATATAATCCTCTAATTTAGACCAGGGCCCTATTCCCTATATAATACTCTACTTTAGACCAGGGCCATATTCCCTATGTTATGCTCTACTGTAGACCAGGGCCCTATTACCTATATAATACTCTACTTTAGACCAGGGCCCTATTCCCTATATAATACTCTACTGTAGACCAGGGCCATATTCCCTATATAATACTATACTGTAGACCAGGGCCATATTCCCTATATAATACTCTACTGTAGACCAGGGCCCTATTCCCTATATAATACTATACTGTAGACCAGGGCCCTATTCCCTATATAATACTCTACTTTAGACCAGGGCCCAATTCCCTATATAATACTCTACTTTAGACCAGGGACCTATTCCCTATATAATACTCAACTTTAGACCAGGGCCCTATTCCCTATATAATACTCTACTTAAGACCAGAGCCCTATTCCCTATATAATACTCTACTTTAGGCCAGGGCCCTATTCCCTATATAATCCTCTACTTTAGACCAGGGCCCTATTCCATATATAATACTCAACTTTAGACCAGGGCCCTATTCCCTATATAATACTCTACTTTAGACCAGGGCCCTATTCCCTATATAATACTCTACTTTAGACCAGGGCCCAATTCCCTATATAATACTCTACTGTAGACCAGGGCACTATTCCCTATATTACACTCTACTGTAGACCAGGGCTCTATTCCCTATATAATACTCTACTTTAGACCAGGGCCATATTCCCTATATAATCCTCTAATTTAGACCAGGGCCCTATTCCCTATATAATACTCTACTTTAGACCAGGGCCATATTCCCTATGTTATGCTCTACTGTAGACCAGGGCCCTATTACCTATATAATACTCTACTTTAGACCAGGGCCCTATTCCCTATATAATACTCTACTGTAGACCAGGGCCATATTCCCTATATAATACTATACTGTAGACCAGGGCCATATTCCCTATATAATACTCTACTGTAGACCAGGGCCCTATTCCCTATATAATACTATAATGTAGACCAGGGCCCCATTCCCTATATAATAATCTACTTTAGACCAGGGCCCTATTCCCTATATAATCATCTACTTTAGACCAGGGCCCCATTCCCTATATAATCATCTACTTTAGACAAGGGCCCAATTCCTTATATAATACTCTACTTTAGACCAGAGCCCTATTCCCTATATAATCCTCTACTTTAGACCAGGGCCCAATTCCTTATATAATACTATACTTTAGAACAGAGCCCTATTCCCTATATAATCCTCTACTTTAGACCAGGGCTCTATTCCCTATATAATCCTCTACTTTAGACCAGGGCCCTATTCCATATATAATACTCTACTTTAGACCTGGGCCCTATTCCCTATATAATACTCTACTGTAGAACAGGGCCCTATTCCCCTTTATAATACTCTACTTTAGACCAGGGCCCTATTCCCTATATAATACTCTACTGTAGACCAGGGCCATATTCCCTATATAATACTCTACTTTAGACCAGGGCCCTATTCCCTATATAATACTCTACTTTAGACCAGAGCCCTGACAGACAGACAGACAGTGTGTTATAACAGAGTGATATCACTAGGTGGCAAGGTGAGTCTCTTCTCCCAGACAGACAGACAGACAGACAGACAGACAGACAGACAGACAGACAGACAGACAGACAGTGTGTTATAACAGAGTGATCTCACTAGGTGGCAAGGTGAGTCTCTTCTCCCTGACAGACAGACAGACAGACAGTGTGTTATAACAGAGTGATCTCACTAGGTGACAAGGTGAGTCTATTCTCCCTGACAGACAGACAGACAGACAGACAGACAGTGTGTTATAACAGAGTGATCTCACTAGGTGGCAAGGTGAGTCTCTTCTCCCAGACAGACAGACAGACAGACAGTGTGTTATAACCGCAGGACCCATAACTTCACCTAACAACAACATAGACCTACTGTAGTACCCATAACTTCACCTAACAACAACATAGACCTACTGTAGGACCCATAACTTCACCTAACAATAACATAGACCTACTGTAGGACCCATAACTTCACCTAACAACATAGACCTACTGTAGGACCCATAACTTCACCTAACAACATAGACCTACTGTAGGACCCATAACTTCACCTAACAACAACATAGACCTACTGTAGGACCCATAACTTCACCTAACAATAACATAGACCTACTGTAGGACCCATAACTTCACCTAACAATAACATAGACCTACTGTAGGACCCATAACTTCACCTAACAATAACATAGACCTACTGTAGGACCCATAACTTCACCTAACAATAACAGAGACCTACTGTAGGACCCATAACTTCACCTAACAATAACAGACCTACTGTAGAACCCATAACTTCACCTAACAACAACACAGACCTACTGTAGGACCCATAACTTCACCTAACAATAACAGACCTACTGTAGAACCCATAACTTCACCTAACAACAACACAGACCTACTGTAGAACCCATAACTTCACCTAACAACAACATAGACCTACTGTAGGACCCATAACTTCACCTAACAACAACATAGACCTACTGTAGGACCCATAACTTCACCTAACAACAACATAGACCTATGACTATAAATAATTTAATATTTACAGGTGAAACAACTAAAATGTATTTTTCATGACATTTCATAACCTGATCACCAGATAATTTTGTGAATAATCCCAATTGACTACTCTGTAATTTGATGTCATTCTAAATGTCCCGAATAACGGAAAATAGCTCTGTGTGTTGTACAATAGCCCATCCATCAAGGAACAGTTCTCTCTCTACACATGAGCTAAGTATCTCCGTGTCCAAACAGACTAACGAGATCCTACTGTAAATCAAGCAGACAATAACACAATATAAACATCAATTTGTTAGGGATGTTGGATCCAACGTGGAGCACGGCATAACTGTCTTTACCAGAGTAATGAATGAAGAAGCACTTTGGTTGTTGTTGCATGTCGTGATGTTTGTCATGTGACTGGCACTGGCAGAAAATGATTTCCTGGATCAGCTATTGATAGTTGAACATGTGACTGTTACTAAATTGCTACAGTATTAAGAATGATGTGTAATTATTGAACCAGTTATATGCATATCATATTTTCTGGGCCTGAGTAGCAGGCAGTTTAATTTGGGCTTTTCATCCAAAATTCCAAACGCTGCCCCCTACCCTAGAGAAGTTAAGCTCCAGATCTTGGGTCTCGACCACCGCCCTGTGCAACTGGGTCCTGGACTTTCTGACCGGCTGCCCCCAGGTGGCGAAGGTAGGAAACAATATCGTCACCCCGTTGATCCTCAACACTGGGGTCTCCCACAAGGGTGCGTTCTGAGCCCTCTCCTGTACTCCCTGTTCACCCATGACTGTGTGGCCATGCACGCATCCAACTCAATCATCAAGTTGGCAGACAACGCTACAGTGGTCGGCTTGAATACCAACAACGACGAGACGACCTACATTGAGGAGGTGAGGGCAATCGGAGTGTGGTGTCAGGAAAATAAGCTCTCACTCAACATCAACAAAACAAAGGAGCTGATCGTGGACTTCAGGAAACTGCAGAGGGAGCACCCCCCATTAACATTGACGGGTCAGTAGTGGAGAAGGTGGAACGTTTTTAGTTCCTCGGCGTACACATCACAGACAAACTGAAATGGTCCACCCACACAGACAGTGTGGTGAAGAAGGCGCAACAGCGACTCTTCAACCTCAGGAGGCTGAAGAAATTTGTCTTGTCACCGAACACACTCACAAACTTTTACAGACGCACAATCGAGAGCATCCTGTCGGGCTGTATCACCGCCTGGTATGGCAACTGCACCGCCCTCAACCGCAAGACCCTCCAGAGGGTGGTCCGGTCTGCACAACGCATCACCAGGGCAAACTACCTGCCCTCCGGGACACCTACACCACTCGATGTCACAGGAAGGCCAAAAAAGATCATCAAGGACAACAACCACCCGAGCCACTGCCTGTTCACACCGCTATCATCCAGAAGGCGAGGCCAGTACAGTTGTATCAAAGCTGGGACCGAGAGATTGAAAAACAGCTTCTATCTCAAGGCCATCAGACTGTTAAATAGCCATCACTAACATAGAGAGGCTGCTGCCAACATACTGTCTCAATCTCTGACCACTTTAATAAATGGACCTAATAAAAGGTATCACTAGTCACTTTAAATAACGCAACTTTATTAATGTTCACATATCCTACATTACCCTCATATGTATATACAGTATTCTATACCATCTACTGCATCTGCCAATGACGCACGGCCATCGCTCATCCATGTATTTATATGTACATATTCTTATTCATCCCTTACATTTGTGTGTATAAGGTAGTTGTTGTGAATTTGTTAGATTACTTGTTAGATATTACTGCATTGTCGGAACTAGAAGCACAAGCATTTCGCTACAGTCGCATTAACATCTGCTAACCATGTGTATGAGACCATTAACACCCGCTAACCATGTGTATGTGACCATTAACATCCGCTAACCATGTGTATGTGACCATTAACATCCGCTAACCATGTGTATGTGACCATTAACATCCGCTAACCATGTGTATGTGACCATTAACATCCGCTAACCATGTGTATGTGACCATTAACATCCGCTAACCATGTGTATGTGACCATTAACATCCGCTAACCATGTGTATGCGACCATTAACATCCGCTAACCATGTGTATGTGACCATTAACATCTGCAAACCATGTGTATGTGACCAATAACATCTGCTAACCATGTGTATGTGACCAATAACATCTGCTAACCATGTGTATGTCACCAATAACATCTGCTAACCATGTGTATGTCACCAATAACATTAACATCTGCTAACCATGTGTATGTGACCAATAACATCTGCTAACCATGTGTATGTGACCATTAACATTAACATCTGCTAACCATGTGTATGTGACCATTAACATCCGCTAACCATGTGTATGAGACCATTAACATCCGCTAACCATGTGTATGAGACCATTAACATCCGCTAACCATGTGTATGTGACCATTAACTTCTTGCAACTATAGGGGGTGCTGTTTCGCATTAGCATAATTTGCTCTACAGATTAAACTGCCTAGTACTCAATTCTTGCTCGTACAATATGCATATTATTATTATTATTGGATAGAAAACACTCTCTAGTTTCTATAGCCGTTGGAATTTTGTCTCAGTGAAACAGAACTCAATCTACAGCACTTTTCATGATAGGGAGTCAGATTTCAGACATCTTGGCCCCTGATCTGGAGTCAGTTTAAATGTCCGTGTAAATGCTATGGAGAAACAGACACTTCTTACGTCTTCCCCTGGATGTCAGTACGTGATGACGCTTTGAATGGAGTCGATTGCGCAATCAGTGCCTCTATAAATCACCAAATACCGGAAGTAGCGTTCTTTTGGACTCTGCGCTCAACGCAAGAAGGACATCTGACTGGCCTTTTTCCAAGCCTTGGTTTAGCCAGTAATATAGCGCCGGTCATGTTTTAACTCGTAATAGGTGTTAAAAACATCATACGGTAGTTAATTTAAACCGTTTTATAGCAATTTATATCCGTTTAGTGCGATTTTGAGGCATTGCTTTGTAATACACTTTGAAGAGCCGGGCACGTTTCGGGGTCCCGGTCGTACGTTAGTGGGCATTTCGACGGACAAGTGGACATCTTTCGACCAAAAGAAGATTAGACCCAAGAAAGGATTCATTGCCCAAGATTCTGATGGGAGAACAGCTCATAGTAAGAACAGTTCATGATAAATCGTGTTTTTGTCGAAAAATGTTAAACGCTTATGCCGCCATTTTGTTTGCTATAGCTTCGCTTGGCGCAACCTGTATTGAAAAGTAAGGATAGTTTAAAAAATGTAATTCCGCGATTGTATTAAGAATTAAATTGTCTATCAATCGCTGTCCACCCTGTATTTTTTAGTCAAGTTTATGAGTATTTATGTATAAGACTAGATCACTGTCTAATATGGCGCACGACATTTTCTGACCAGCTGGGCTACTTTTGTCATTGTCTAACCATGATTTTGGTGGCTAAATATGCACATTTTCAAACAAACTCTATATGTATGTTGTAATATGATGTTTACAGGAGTGTCATCGGAAGAATTCTGAGAAGGTTAGTGAAAAAATTAATATATTTTGGCGATGATAACGATATCGCTCTCTTTGGCTTGAATCAGTGCTCGGGTAACGTTTGCATATGTGGTATGCTAATATAACGATTTATTGTGTTTTCGCCATAAAATACTTAGAAAATCTGAAATGTTGTCTGAATTCACAAGATCTGTGTCTTTCCATTGCTATGTGCTGTGTATTTTTAAGAAATGTTTTATGATGAGTAAATTGGTAATACAAGTTGCTCTCTGTAGTAATTCTAGTCGCTTTGGTGAGATTTGTGATGGTGGCTGCAATGGCAAACTATGATTTATACCTGAAATATGCACATTTTTCTAACAAAACCTATCCTATACCATAAATATGTTATCAGACTGTCATCTGATGAGGTTTTTTCTTGGTTAGTGGCTATCAATATCTTAGTTTAGCCGAATTGGTGAGAGCTACTGGTGGAGAGAGAAAATGGTGGACAAAGAAAAATGGTGTCTTTTGCTAACGTGTTTAGCTAATAGATTTACATATTGTGTCTTCCCTGTAAAACATTTAAAAAATCTGAAATGGTGGCTTTATTCACAAGATCTGTATCTTTCATTAGGTGTCTTGGACTTGTGATTTAATGATATTTAGATGCTACTATTTAATTGTGACGCTATGCTAGCGATGCTAATCAGTGTGGGGGGGGGGGGGTGCTCCCGGATCCGGGGTTGAGGCTCGTGAAAGGTTAACATCCGCTAACCATGTGTATGTGACCATTAACATCCGCTAACCATGTGTATGTGACCATTAACATCCGCTAACCATGTGTATGTGACCATTAACATCCGCTAACCATGTGTATGTGACCAATAACATCCGCTAACCATGTGTATGTGACCAATAACATCCGCTAACCATGTCTATGTGACAATTAACATCCGCTAACCATGTGTATGTGACCATTAACATCCGCTAACCATGTGTATGTGACCATTAACATCCGCTAACCATGTGTATGTGACCATTAACATCTGCTGACCATGTGTATGTGACCATTAACATCCGCTAACCATGTGTATGTGACCAATAACATCCGCTAACCATGTGTATGTGACCAATAACATCCGCTAACCATGTCTATGTGACAATTAACATCCGCTAACCATGTGTATGTGACCATTAACATCCGCTAACCATGTGTATGTGACCATTAACATCCGCTAACCATGTGTATGTGACCAATAACATCCGCTAACCATGTGTATGTGACCAATAACATCCGCTAACCATGTGTATGTGACCATTAACATCCGCTAACCATGTGTATGTGACCAATAACATCCGCTAACCATGTGTATGTGACCATTAACATCCGCTAACCATGTGCATGTGACCATTAACATCCGCTAACCATGTGCATGTGACCATTAACATCCGCTAACCATGTGCATGTGACCATTAACATCCGCTAACCATGTGCATGTGACCATTAACATCCGCTAACCATGTGTATGTGACCATTAACATCCGCTAACCATGTGTATGTGACCATTAACATCCGCTAACCATGTGTATGTGACCATTAACATCCGCTAACCATGTGTATTTGACCATTAACATCCGCTAACCATGTGTATGTGACCAATAACATCCGCTAACCATGTGTATGTGACCATTAACATCCGCTAACCATGTGTATGTGACTATTAACATCCGCTAACCATGTGTATGTGACCATTAACATCCGCTAACCATGTGTATGTGACCATTAACATCCGCTAACCATGTGTATGTGACCATTAACATCCGCTAACCATGTGTATGTGACCATTAACATTTGATTTGACCCCCCGCAAGATGTGTCAGGTTTGTCAATTTATTAATTGTCTTTTGGTTGAAACCCTCCTGTCAATGTTGAGTAAGGACGCACACCTGATTACGCATATAGAGGTAGGACTAGTCTCCCTGATTACGCATATAGAGGTAGGACTAGTCTACCTGGTTACACATATAGAAGTAGGACTAGTCTACCTGGTTACACATATAGAAGTAGGACTAGTCTACCTGGTTACACATATAGAAGTAGGACTAGTCTACCTGGTTACACATATAGAAGTAGGACTAGTCTACCTGGTTACACATATAGAAGTAGGACTAGTCTACCTGGTTACACATATAGAAGTAGGACTAGTCTACCTGGTTACACATATAGAAGTAGGACTAGTCTACCTGGTTACACATATAGAAGTAGGACTAGTCTACCTGGTTACACATATAGAAGTAGGACTAGTCTACCTGGTTACACATATAGAGTAGGACTAGTCTACCTGGTTACACATATAGAAGTAGGACTAGTCTACCTGGTTACACATATAGAAGTAGACCTAGTCTACCTGGTTACACATATAGAGTAGGACTAGTCTACCTGGTTACACATATAGAAGTAAGACTAGTCTACCTGTCCTGAGCACTAATGTAGATCTATAAATGTGCCCATTTGGGGATGTCTGACAGTATTTCTGATTGTCTTAACGCTGCACCACTAATGAGTTGTGGAGCTTCTCAAAGCACATTTTTTTCTCACCTCAAACAGCAAGTAAACAAAGTCTAATCAAAATCAATTGCAAATGAGAATAACTCCTCAAAATATTTCCAGCTCTTGCCCTTTCGATAACCACTCGGCACAAAAGGGAAAAACGTAATGTGCTGATCCAGTGGAAATGTCAAAACACCTGATTACTTCTTATCACTTTCACAAATAGCCTACAGCTGTGTCGGTCGAGAACTCACAGGCACGGGAAACTGAGGGCCCAGAATATTTTATACAATGTTTCAAGTTCGTTATGGACAGGCCATGTGATTTATAGGACAGTTATTTGCAATGTTTTTATTTGTTGGCTATATGTAGGCTATTTTTTACATAGGTGGCAATGGCAATAAACGTTACTTTTAGATTTGTATAATTTTCATTTAGATAGAATGTAGATTAATCACAGAATGATTGAGATACTATTATAAATGAAATGAAACTGTTCCAGTAAAATGAACATATGAAAATCATAACTGTCACCAGATCAGTAGAAATGGTAAGATAGATTTGCACTCCAAATGTAGGTTGCCGACTGCTTGTGTAGCCGATTACCAGCAACGTCAGAATGTATGAAGGCCAGCAGGAGGAGGTGGTTCAGGAAGAGTTTCTTCTCTTCTGGTTGGGCGTTATTGATGTAATGGCATGGAAATAAATGCTGAATATTATACAATGACTTATAAACAGCTCTAACAATTTGACCCTACAGGAAATCTACACTGGCAATTCTAGAATATACTATATAGCCTCGAAACCTGGTTAAACTATCATTATGACATCATGGATGAATTCTAGAATATACTATATATCCTAGAAACCTGGTTAAACTATAATTATGACATCATGGATGAATTCTAGAATATACAAAATAGCCTAGAAACCTGGTTACACTATCATTATGACATCATGCATGGGCAGTCCTTGTATTCATAGTGTAGTGAATTCAGGGGGTAGCCCTGAGCTGGACTCAAACCTGGGTCCAGCGACTGTCAAGCCAACACCTTATAACTGTTACACCAAGATGTCTGAACTTCTTGACGAGGTCGCTAGGTGTTGGATTACGGTTGATACAATAGCTTTCTCTATGAATTTGAGAGTGGTTACATTTCTCCAGCCCCCATCCCTCAGCTGTTTACCAAAACAAGTCTCTGGGCAGCCATTTTGTTGCTGTTTAAATACTAGGTTGTCCCTTTAAAAGAGCCACACAAGAATCAATCAACCAATAACAAAGCTGTAATTCCACCACTGTTTTGCTAATAAGATGATGGATGGGGGTGGAGAAATGTAACTACTTTCAAATTCATAGACAGACCTATGGATGAAAGGACTGACCATCCATGATATCAACATTATAGTTTTAACCATGTTGAGGCGATACAGTGTTGATTTACATTGTTTCTATACATTGGAGTACAAACAATCTTATTAGGGGTTCTGATGGGGTACAACAGATGAACTAAGCTCATGAGGCATGTGTTATATTCTTCAAGAATCAATGGCTAGAAATAAATAGTTTAAAAGTCAAAATATGGATGTAGCAATTGCAGATTTCCCCTTTACCACCATACATCCTTCCAGTCGTCTGCTGCCAATGACTGGAACGAATTTCAAAAATCGCTGAAGCTGGAGACTTATATTTCCCTTACCAACTTTAAACATCAGCTATCTGAGCAGCTAACCGATCGCTGCAGCTGTACATAGTCCATCTGTAAATAGCCCACCCAATCTACCTACCTCATCCCCAAACTGTTTTTATTTACTTTTCTGCTCTTTTGCACACCAGTATCTCTACTTGCACATCATCATCTGCTCATTTATCACTCCAGTGTTAATCTGCTAAATTGTAATTCTTCTCTACTATGGCCTATTTATTGCCTACCTCCTCATGCCTTTTGCACACACTATATATAGACTTTCTTTTTTTCTACTGTCATTGACTTGCTTATTGTGTTATTGGCTTGTTTATTGTATGTTATTCCATGTGTAACTCTGTGTTGTTGTCTGTGTCACACTGCTTTGCTTTATCTTGGCCAGGTCGCAGTTGTAAATGAGAACGTGTTCTCAACTGGCCTACCTGGTTAAACTATCATTATGACATCATGGCCTACCTGGTTAAACTATCATTATGACATCATGGCCTACCTGGTTAAACTATCATTATGACATCATGGCCACCTGGTTAAACTATCATTATGACATCATGGCCACCTGGTTAAACTATCATTATGACATCATGGTCACCTGGTTAAACTATCATTATGACATCATGGTCACCTGGTTAAACTATCATTATGACATCATAGCCACCTGGTTAAATAAAGGTGAAATAAAAAAAATTAAACATCAGTTCAACAACTGCAGAGTTTGTGTCTCTGTTTTTAAGACAGTACTTACTAGTGTTAATCAGGGAACGGTCTCTCAAAACCATATTATGGCTAAGTTCATCCTTAGAACCATTGGATGCCTTAAGATGCGTTTGGGAAACCGGGCCTAGATATCCAGTTTCCTCCTCCTCCTTTTTCGATGTGACAGTCATCTCCCCCTCCTCCTCTTTCACCCCAAAAGCTGCATCCTCCTCTTCTTTTACTGTAAAATCCTCTTCCTCTTTGAACGCGTCTTCCTCTTCTTTCACTGAAACGTCTTTCTCTTCTTGTTTAACTGCAACAGCCTCACCCTCTAATTCTTGTTTAACTGTAACAGCCTCGCCCTCTAATTCTTGTTTTACTGTGACATCCTCCTCTTCCTCCTCCTCTTTCACCAGAGCTCCTTTCTCCGTCCAGCAGTCCTCCTCTTCATTAACAAGAGAGTAGCTTAGTGACCTCATGGTTGGAGATGTTAGCTAGCTAGGCTAATGCTAACTTAACCAGCCCGCTAGATGAATAAAAACAATACCGTAAATATGAAAATTATGAAATTAAAAGGGATAACTAACTAGACGTCAGAAGTGGGTTTAAAACACAGTGGCTAATATACACTAAAGCGTCTAAAGCTCTTTGTTGGTTCGTCTATTTTGTCTAGCAAGCTCCCGAGGTGTCTGACTAACTGTTGCTGCTGTTGAAAGAAGCGTTCCGTCCACTAGATTATACGTCACAGTAGCAGCATTGCCTTAAAGTCGCAGACCGCAATCTGCTGACTGGAGTGGGTAACGCAGTTGAGTAAAATGTCAATTTAATTTTCAGACAAAAGGTAGGTAGGAATCAGGAACATAGCTAGTCCTAAAATGTTAATTACCACCCCCCCCCCCTAAATAATTCAATATCAGTCAATATATTTTTTTCTCTGATTTCTTATTTTCGTCAACCGTTCCATCGCATCATCTACTTTTTACCGGGCCGGCACTAGGACCGGGGGAGGCTGCTGCACTAGTGACTGTTATACTTTCTTCAGCAAAGATGGCGGACATAAATACTGGGAGAGAGGGGTAACCCTACACAGAACTGAAGTGGATCAAAGATGTCGGACAGATATACTAGGATGGAAGCAAAAACTGTAAGGGATTATATCGTCATAAAAAAATCATGCAAAAACATGTACAGTTGACAGGAATGTTAGTTCATGTAGAGACAAACGATTATGCATTTTTTTAACATAAAAGTTATTTACGAAAATCGCGATTTAGCCAGCTAGCTGACTAGCTAACATTAGCCAGCTAGCTGACTAGTTAACATTAGCCAGCTAGTTGACTAGCTAACATTAGCCAGCTAGCTGACTAGTTAACATTAGCCAGATAGCTGACTAGCTTACATTAGCCAGTTAGCTGGCTAGCTTTATGGGTGTTGTGACATGAGTATGAAATTGTAATTCTGGTTGTTTTAGGGACTCATGAAACAACCAGCAAACCAGGCTTTCGTTTTGTGTAACAGTGGATGTATAGAATCTAGCTAGCTGAAGAATTTACAGCAAATTGAATATACAATTTTGTAAGTTTGCCTTGCTGATATTTACCATGCAGATAGATGAAATAACGTAGCTAGCTATGTTCTTGCTTATTGTGCAGTGGATGATTAAAATCCCTGTATGCCCATGGATGTATAGCTAGCTAGCCGATCTGTGTATGGACCCAAACGTTTGGTATACATATTAGTCCAGAACCTAGCTATGAACCTCAGCTATCATAGCCAGTTGTATCAACTGCAAAACAGCCTGAATGACATTAATGAAGCCTATGGATTGAGTAGAATATAATATCATGTTGTGCCAAGGATGCAAGTCGTATATACATGTAGTTATTACCATGCATGAGATCCCCACATTGTAGCCTGTACATTTAATATATTCACTGATCATGTACTCTACCTTGGCAAATAAAGGTGCAGTTTAGGTATGAATGTCTTTGAGATGATTATTCAGTCATATCCAATACCAGGAGTATCAAATTCCAGTCTTTGAATGACACTGTGTCTGCATGTATGTATTACAATTCTACACTTCAACAGTGTTTACCAATCTTGGTCCTGGGACATCAATGGTTACACATTGTAACTAATAGACTAGAAACAGGATTTAACTAGTCAATTCATATATACAGAAATATAATGTTAAAAACAGAACACTACACTTCCTATGCATCATGTAAATACTCCAACACCGGTTCATCTCAACATCTAATGCCCTTCATCTGCATTGATCTGATAAACACAGGATAGGTGGAGTATTTCATCACATTACACTTCATTTCAACCAGTAGAGAATGTGAAACGCTTTATTGAAAAGCTCATTATCCAAGTGTTATAAATACAAGTTCAATCTGTCCTTCAATCTGTTGTGAATTATAAAAACAGAGGAAGAAAGAGGAGGTGGAGAGAGAGGTGTAAAAGACAGAAAGGGAAAGAGGTAAGCACATAGGAGCAGGGAAGGCAGCACATGATTAATGAATCACAGTGCTACATAAATATTCTCTCAGTTCATCACCATTACATAATAGTGTCTCTAGTCGGCCCAAAGGTTATCTTAAAAGCAGGTGAGGTGGCGATGATGGGACTAGGGGTTGGCATCCTCTCACATGAAAACATATCTGCAGACGAGAGACAGATGGAGAGAGAGAGCATGTTTAAGCCTTGTGTTTTTATTTATATTCTAACATTGTTAGTCATCAATCAGGAGGTGAAATGCAAAACTGACCTTGGATCATTAACTCTGGGACTACTGCATCTCTCTGTATTTCAATGTAAAGCAACTCTTTAATAATACTTCCTGTGTAATATAAACTGACCTGGGATCATTAACTCTGGGACTACTGCACCTCTGTCTGTATTTCAATGTAAAGCATCTCTTTAATAATACTTCCTGTATAATATAAACTGACCTGGGATCATTAACTCTGGGACTACTGCATCTCTCTGTATTTCAATGTAAAGCATCTCTTTAATAATACTTCCTGTTGACCTGACCAAGTGACCTCTCACCTCTGATCATGCTGTGCCCTCTATGTAGCCAGTTCAGATGCGGGAGGGGTTCACCGACACAGCTGATATAACCTAGAGGATTTAGGGAGAAGGGGAGAGAGGGATGAAGTGAAGGAGAGAGACTGTTATTGAGAAAATAAGGTAGTTAAAGCCACAGTGTTCAACAGGAATCTGTGTGTGGCCTCACCTGGTGTCCACACCACACTAAGTGGCTGCAGAGTACTTTATGCTGAAAAACATGAACGGACACAAGAGGACAAACAATTATAGCATAGTTATAGAAATAATGAAGTGTCTTACTATTCTCTATGGTTGGCCCTCTTGCCTATTCTTTGAAGGTGGAAGGAGCCACAGTTATACACCTGAGCCTGCTTACTGCACAACACAATCCATCAATCAGATTGATACATGAGTGTGTAGGTGTGGGTTATAGGATGTCTAATTGTTCTACATTTCTTCAATATGGGTGATTTAAAATAGCCTGTTTTATTTTTGCACAGACATCACACCCTCACCTAAACAGCACCCTCACCTGAGAAGTAGAAATCAAAGGGAGAGAAACTGTGAATTGAATAACTGCAGTTGACATAGCTAAGTAAATGGAAGAATACTCTTATTGCAATGTGAATAGCTCTTAAAAGAGCCTTTGGTTGTGCATAGTGTAGTCTATGGTGTTGCCAGGGAACAGCACCCTCTTAAAAGAGCCTTTGGTTGTGCATAGTGTAGTCTATGGTGTTGCCAGGGAACAGCACCCTCTTAAAAGAGCCTTTGGTTGTGCATAGTGTAGTCTATGGTGTTGCCAGAGAACAGCACCTTCTTTGAAGAAGTAGGAGGTGAAGATCTCCTGCACATGGATTGCCTCTCTTGCTGCGTTGTTGGATTCCATCCTTGAAACATCCTGCAGAGCAGCAGACTCCTCCTCTGGGACACGGCGGCGAGCTGCAGATCCCCTCCTGGTCCTCGTGTCCATCCTCATTAAGTTACGCAGGACACAGGTAGCCTTCACACACCTGAATTCCTCCAGGAGGCAGTCCCAGATGACCTTGGTCACCCAACCTTGCAGTGCCCTACACGGTAACTGTAGGCAATCGTTTTGAAGGAATCTCCAGTTACAAGGTATCTGTAGGAATATGGAAGACAATGTCATTATTAGACTTTTACATCACCAGGTCATTGTGGATTACTAAAGTATAATATCCCTGATAACAAATCATGATAACATTGGATTGATAGATGCATGGGCACATATATGTACATGTGTAGCATGTGACAATAACAGGATCATATCAAGGATGGCATCACAAATGACTACATAAATACCACTTGAAGCTTGATGATGAGTTGATCATTTGAATCAGCTGTGCAGTGCTGAGGCAAAAACAACAATGTGCCTCTTTGAGTCCCCAGGACTGAGAACCACTGCTCTTCATTGGGACCTCTTCATATGTAGACTGGCTTTCATAGCGCTCTTTATCTGAGGACAGAATACCTCACAAGAAACACACTTCATTATAGTCAAATTACACCACACTGAATATTATGTTACTATTATCTCCGTCCTCACTTCTAGGGACAGGAACTACACAAAGTACCTGCCCTATCCAGAATAGCCTCCTCTCTCACTGACAGTTGGGGCTGCTTTCCTTTCACCCTCCTCCATGGCTGTTAGCTAGCTACCTACAAATGCATTTGGAGTTTGTTTTTTACAGTGATAAATAGATAGCTAGCTAATATGAAGCGAGGTAGCTGGTGATATTTAATTCACTTAGCTATCTATACAGTATTTGAAGTTGGTTAGATAGCTAGCTAGCCAAATAGCTGGCTCATTTAGCAGCTCATTTGAGTTAGCCTGCACTGTAGCTAGTTAGCTAATAATACATCGTTGTTTCTTTACATTTCCAAAATCTATTTACTTACTTGAATAGGTTCTCCGAGCCATGTGGACAACTGGAAACAGGGCAGCAAAGTTTGTCACCAGTGCGTTTTAGAGGATATTACTATTGAACTATGTACCCATTTAATAACCAGACCTTCATACCAACTTGCTCTGGTCTGAATTCTTGACGGAGTCACAGCGGGCGGCCTAAGCGGCATCTAGTCCATCTGCTGACTGGACGAAGTTGAGTAAAATGTAGATTTTATTTTCAGACAAGTTAAGTTAAATATAAATAACTCTAGGGTATCCTCTAGGGATTCTTGAGACATCCCTACCCTAAACCCTAACCCCTAACTTAACCATTTTAAATGTCAACTTCAACGGGCTAGGGACGTCCCAAAGATGTATCGCTACCTGAAAATACATGATCTAAGTGATTGATAGTTGGTATTCATCAGTCATAAAGCCTTATTTACTTTAATGAACTACTAAAATAGTGATTTTGTCAGACAGCAGCTCTACACTTTATTGACTGACTGATCCAGTCATCCTTCCATCCCTCCTCAGCCTTCCTCTCCTCTGAAGACCCAGTGAGGGTGGAGCTCAGTCAGCGAGCTGTTGAGGGACTGGTTAGGAAGAACACTTCTACAGCCAGAGAGGTAAGAGGTCACACATGGTTTAGATGGTAAATATTTTTGTCCCCTTAGTGCATGGGTGTCAAACTCTGGCCCGCGGGCCAGATTTGGCCCGCGGGGTAATTATATTTGGCCCGCGAGACAATACCAAATTACTACTAGAGCTGGCCCGCCGGTATTATACAGCGCATTCACCGCTAATACTACGAATCCCATAATGCTCTGCTGTTGTTTTCGCGCGCCAATCAGGACAGGACCCAGAAACGCCCTCTCCTCTGTGACAGTAGTCATAGCAACATAGACGCTACAACTGTCAGCGCGCTATCCCTTCCCAAAAATGGCGAAAAGAAAGGCAGAAAACAGGAGCTTTCTGGACAAGTGGGAGGCAGAATATCTTTCTCTGTGACATCTCGAGCCATCTCGATGCGCTGAACCTGCAGCTTCAGGGGCGGGGGCGCATCATCACAGACATGTACGCTGCAGTGAGGGCCTTTAAAACTAAACTGTGCCTGTGGGAGAATCAGATGCTGCAAGGAAACCATTGCCATTTTCCCTGCTGCCAAACCATAAAAGCGCAGATCTCTACCGCCGTGTTCCCATGCGCACAGTTTGCTGAAAAACTCAGTGTTCTCGCCGCTGAGTTTAGCCGGCGATTTGCCGACTTCGATGTCCAGAAATGTAGGTTTGAACTGCTTAGTAATCCCTTCGCAGTTGATGTGGAAAATGCACCAACCAACATCCAAATGGAGCTGATTGAACTCCAGTGCAACGACACGCTGAAGTCAAAGTATGATGCTGTGGGCGCCGCACAGTTTCCACGGTTCATCCCTGACACAATGCCTCAGCTCCGCACCCAAGCTGCTCAGATGCTCTCCATGTTCGGCAGCACTTATCTATGCGAGCAACTTTTCTCCTCGATGAAGATGACCAAAACAACTCACAGGAGACGTCTGACTGATGAACACCTTCGCTCGATACTGAGGATTTCTTCAGCTCAGAGCCTGAGCCCAGACATTGATGAACTAGCATCCAAGAAGAGATGCCAGGTATCTGGCTTGGGCACATCAGATTAGATCAGTGTGCAATAATTAATGTTTTCTTTGTGCACTTTTTCTTGCTACAAGGCATGGGCTTGAATGGTTGATTGATTTATTATCATTTTATTTGTAAAATTATTAGCCAGTGGAAAAAGTTTATTTTGGTATTTAAATCAGAAGGCTGCAAATAGAAAAGAGGCATACAATTTTTATTTAAATTTTATTTATTTAATAAATGAATGCCATTGATGTGTTTTTTCATTTGAAATTCGATTTTGCATGTCTCCACTATTAAATTATATATTGTATGGTAATAAGCGATGCTTGTTCCATATTCAATGTTAAAGCAAAACTTGTTTGGGTCCATATTAAAAGGTTCATTTGTTCAATGTTGGCCCGCGACTTTGTTCAGGTTTTACATTTTGGCCCACTGGGTATTTGAGTTTGACACCCCTGCCTTAGTGGTTCATCACGTAAGCAAAAGGGAATATGTTCCATCATCTGTGTTTATTTACATTAGTGCAAATTGTATTGGTGTAATTTCTCACCCCTTTTGGCTGTATGAAAGTTAATTTCCCCTCAGGCACACATTTGTTCTTTGATATTATGAAGGTCATTTGTGTCAAATGTACTTTTCCCCACTCCTTCACCCCATCTCTTTATATTGCTTATGCATATTCAGTGCATTCATTTAAGATGATTGATGAGAAAAGTATCGTCCAACTCTGGGGTATCTCACTGCACCCTCAAATGTCATGTTTTGAAATATACAGACAGGCAGATTAAAAGTAATTTTACATTGTATAACTGTACTTCTGACAGCCAACTTTCTAACTCCGCCCATAACTTTATGACATCATAACATTCCCAGAAGGATTATTGAGTCATTGTTAGTTTTACACTGAAGACATGACTCTGCCGTTGTGCTGTAGAATTTGTGGATTTTGTCTCTTGTATAATAAGGGACTATCATTTGTCCCAACATCACAGGCCACAGACTTTGATGAGTTAAAGACTTCCAAAAGTGTTTCCACAGTTTAAGATCAACTGAGTTTTTTTTAATGGGGTTTCTCCCTGTGCACCTGCCAATGTAAATCCTTTGAACGAGACAAGTTACCAGACAGGACATATTGCTAATGTTCTTCCCATTAATAACCTGAATGACAATTAACTTGTGGGCGGTGGTGGTGATGACGTCCTATTGGATGACGTCGTCCATCGGGATTCCCCAAAAAAGAAGACGCTCTGGATTGATCACTGGAGTCAGATGTGAAGGAGGAGGTTGATCATCAGGAGTCAGATGTGAAGGAGGAGGTTGATCATCATGAGTCAGATGTGAAGGAGGAGGTTGATCATCAGGAGTCAGATGTGAAGGAGGAGGTTGATCATCATCATCAGGAGTCAGATGTGAAGGAGGAGGTTGATCATCAGGAGTCAGATGTGAAGGAGGAGGTTGATCATCAGTGAACCTCTAGGATTGTGGCTGGGCTGGCGTTTCCACTTCCAGCTTGGTCATATATTTTGATACATTGAATGTTGATACTGTGAATCTATGTTATATATTTGTACCTCCTGTTTCATGAAGTGATGTCACTAAGTACTGCCCCTATATATACAATGCATTCGGAAAGCATTCAGACCCCTTCACTTTTCCCACATTTTGTTACGCTACAGCCTTATTCTAAAATTGATTCAATAATTTTTTCCCCTCATCAATCTACACAATACCCAATAATGACATCACAATACCCCATAATGACATCACAATACCCCATAATGACAAAGCAAAAACAGGTAAATAAATGAAATAATTTGATTTCCTTTAAAAAACAAGGACATTTCAAAGTGACCCCAAACTTTGAATGGTAGTGTACATCTACATGATGTATTGTTACACCATGTAGGAGCAGTATAGACCTA